>NC_133326.1:12699247-13069247 GCF_042186555.1 Aquarana catesbeiana
CCAGGGGACACCTCCTATACATATGAACTCATTAGGAAGCACTACATCTCGAGTGAAACCCCAACATACCACAAAGGGTATTTTTTAAAAATTCTCGGAGTTCAGCTTTGGAAAAAAACCCATCCATTTACACTTCCACCAAGCAAAATCAGTCAATTATACCAAAGAGGCTTACCAATCGATTAAACAGCTTAACATAGTAGAGGTACTTAGTAGAAATTACATCTCCATCTACAATTTGTATAATTAATCAGCAGGTAGATTGATCCAATGGGTGTGCCACAAGGGTTCTGTTTTGCCTTCTTCTAGATCAACAGCTTTAGAATTAGATTGCCTTTCTGAACATGTTTTTTGTTCACCTATGTTACTGATACCTACTGGTTATAGCGCTAATCCCTGCTCCTTAGTGTTCATTCTCTATTTACTTTACAGAAAAGGTAGCAATAGGAGACGCCAGTGCTTGATATGTAATGGTCACAGAATATAATGTTGCTGCTGGAATGGCCAAAAGGTGTATGAAGACAACTGGGCCAATTTACATAAACAGAGGGGGAAAAAAATAGCTAAACATAACCTATGAATATAAATATAGCGCTCACAAACACAATAGTTGAAAATACAATAGATGATGAACAAAACAAAGTCCAAATAAAGTGACTAAAGGTGCTCCAATCCAAAGTGAAGGAAATAAAAGGTGCTTCAGAAATATTCAGGTGTGCAACACCCCCTCATGTAACCCCACTCACCAGATCAGAACGACCTCCAGCTTTTCAGTCTAGTGGGTCACTTAAAGCTTTGTAAAGATATCCTGGGATAGCGGATATGGTGTCAAGTCATCAGGTCCAGAATTCCTTTATGAAGTTTCTCAGCCAGAGAACAGGTACCCAGAAGTAAAAAAGAATGGAAGTGATAGTGAAGTACCATTAAAAAAGGTTTTATTGTAAAAGGGAGTGGGTACTTACAAAAAGTGAGATCAAACAAGCCTCAAACATAGAGCTGTGAGTGTAAAAACGCCGTTCCTGGCGTGTGTTCCACGGGACCGGAAGTGACGTCAGTGACACCGGAAATATCGTCACTTCCGGTCCTGTGGAACACATGCCAGGAATGACGTTTTTACACAGACTGAAAAGTTGGGGGTCTTTCTGATCTGGTGAGTGGGGATACATGAGGGGGTGTTGCACACCTGAATATTTCTGAAGCACCTTATATTTCCTTCACTTTGGATTGGAGCACCTTTAGTCACTTTATTTGGACTTTGTTTTGTTCACCATCTATTGTATTTTCACCTATTTTGTGCGTTTGCCCAAACTTTTCAAGAGAGTTCACGGCGATGTTCAGAAGGAGTGTTATTTCATAACTTATGGGACAGGTCATGATATGTTGGAGGGTTTGCCAACTGATCAAACCACTTAGTGACCGCAATACACATTTTAAAAGACCTCATGGCTCCGTGCTGAGGTTCTCTCCTGGTCGCCACAATGCAGTAAGACATGCTTCCAAAAGGTAGCCAAGGTCCTGTGCACTTCTTCTCTCTCCTCCCTGCCGGAGTAGTACCGCGATTTTAGCAATGTCTTTGACAAAGGTCAAGCCAGTCATTTTCCTCCACACCGGTCGTATCATTTCGCGATTGACCTTCAACCTGGTGCCATACCCCCTCGTGGCCGGGTTTACCATTGTCGGTCTTGGAGGATAAGGCCATGGAGAAGTATGTTGCAGATGCACTTTCTCGAGGTTTCATCCACAAATCCTCGTCTCCTGCTGGTGCTGGTTTCTTCTTTGTGAAGTAGAGTGGTGAACTTAGACCTTATATTGATTATAGGGGTCTCAATCGTTTCACGATTAAGAATGCCTATCCGATTCCATTGATTATGGAGTTATTTGACCGCCTCGAGGGAGCAACGGTTTTCACAAAGCTTGATTTGAGAGGGGCATACAATCTCATGAGGATTAAGGAGGGCGACGAGTGGAAAACGGCATTTAATACCAGAACAGGCCATTATGAGTACCTCGTAATGCCTTTTGGCCTTTGTAACGCCCCGGCAGTTTTCCAGGAATCTATTAACAATGTCCTTCAAGATTTGTTGCAGTTATGTGTTGTGGTTTATGTCGATGATCTGCTCATATTTTCCATGTCCCTGGAGAGCCACCACACAGATGTCTGTTGTGTGCTTCAGAAACTAAGAGAGAACAATCTCTATTGTAAATTAGAGAAGTGCGAATTCCATCATGAACAGGTTAAATTCCTGGGCTATGTCATTTCCACTGCTGGTTTTTCAATGGACCCAGAGAAACTTTCAGCAGTCCTACAGTGGTCTCTACCAGTGGTTTTACATCCTCTGCAGCGTTTTCTTGGCTTTCCCAACTATTATCGGAAGTTTTTTCGTAACTTCTCATCTCTGGTCAAGCCCCTGACTGATATGACCAAAAAGGACGGTAACCCACAGAGTTGGTCTCCGGAGTCCATTAAGGCCTTTGAGAGTCTCAAGGCTGCCTTTGTTTCTGCTCCTGTGTTGGCACATCCTGATCCTATGTTACCTTTTATCCTTGAGGTTGATGCTTCTGAGAGGAGTTGGCGCCCTTCTATCTCAACGTCCTACCTCTGAGACGGCTATGCATCCTTGTGGCTACTTTTCCAAGAAATTGTTACCTGCGGAGTGCAATTACGAGATTGGTGCCAGAGAGCTGTTAGTGATCATTTTAGCCCTGAAAGAATGGAGACATATCCTCGAAGGTACCACTGTGCCGGTTCTCATTCTTACTGACCATAAGAATCTCACATTGTTGTCTGAGGCTAAATGCCTCTCTCCCAGAAGGGCGCAATGGGCTCTTTTCTTGTCTAGTTTCAATTACATTATCTCATTCTTACCCGATACTAAGAATGTAAGGGCTGATGCTTTGTCACAACAATTTTCCTCCACTTCCAAGATGGAGTTGGTTCTGGTTGCTGTGATTCCTCCTGATCGTATTCTGGCTACTGTTCGCACCAGCCTCACTTCTCCTTTGGGTGACACAATTCTTGCTGCTCAGGTCCATGCTCCTCCTGAGAGACCTCGTGACGGCTGCTTTGTCCCAAAGAGTCTCCGTACTGCCTTGCTCCAGACTTACCATTCTCCCAAGGCTGCTGGCCACCCTGGGAAGAATCAACTCTTTTGGGCCATTTCCCAACAATTCTGGTGGCCTAGTCTACGTGCTGATGTAAAAGCCTTCGTAGCTGCCTGTTCCGTGTGTGATGAGAGTAAGACTCCACGACACCTTCCAGTGGGCCTCCTACAACCCATACCCAATGGAGAGAGGCCCTGGACCCAAATGTCCATGGATTTCATTGTGGAGTTACCCAACTCCCAGGGCAACACAGTTATCCTTATGGTGGTTTAACAGTTCTCAAAAATATCCCATTGTATTCCACTTAAAGAGTTGCCCACTTCTAAGGAACTGGCTTCCATTTTTGCTTGGGAGATCTTTTGCTTACATGGGCTACCCAAGGTGATTGTCAGGGGTAGTCGGTTTGTGTCCCGGTTCTGGCGAGCCTTTTGTGCACAGTTGGGAATTCAGCTTGCTTTCTCCTCTGCGTATCACCCGCAGTCTAATGGGGCCGCAGAACGAGCCAGTCAGTCCTTGGAGCAATTCCTATATTTCTGACCATCATAACAACTGGTCAGACCTCTTACCGTGGGCAGAGTTTGCTCACATTAGTGCCTTGAATTCTGCTTCCCGATTGTCCCCATTTATGGCGAACTATGGTTTTCAACCTTCCATGTTGCCTGACTCATTTGTTCCACAGAGTATTTGTGCGTTAGAGGTGCATCTCCGTGGTCTTCGTTCCACTTGGGCACAAGTCCAGGAGGCTTTGCGACATGCTAATGATAGGTACAGACTCCATGCTGACCGCAGACGCCTGCCTGCGCCTTCCTACCAGGTTGGGGACAGGGTCTGGCTGTCATCTCGCAACCTCCGACTTCGTGTTCCCTCTGTGAAGTTCGCACCTCGGTTTATTGGGCCTTTCTGTATTATTCACAGGATTAGCCTAGTGGCTTACGCATTAGACCTTCTTTCTAATATGCGTATTTTGAATGTATTTCATGTCTCCTTATTAAAACCTTTGGTCTGCAACCGCTTTACCACCTCGGTGCCTTGTCCTCACCCTATACAGGTTGAGAACCATGAGGAGTATGAAGTACAGTCCATTGTTGACTCCCGTTGGTTTCATGGGCGCATACAGTACCTGGTGCATTGGAAGAGGTACGGTCTGGAGGAATGCTCTTGGGTCTCATCCTCAGACGTACATGCCCCTGTCCTCCTCTGTGATTTCCATCCCCTCAAGCCTGGTGGTCCTCCGAGGGGGAGGGGTCATTGAGGAGGGGGTACTGTCAGGGCTGGGCTCAGCCCTTCCTTCTTTGAGCTGGCCGCTCAGCTGTCGGCTAATTGCCAGCTTCTATCTCTCCACAGTGACTCACCTGTTGATGATATCCTGCTCGTCAGTCCTGCCTACTTAAGCCGTCCAGTCCAGACAATCTCTGCCTTCGCCTTGGTCACATCTCTAGAGACGCTCTCCTGTGTTCCTGTTAAAGATTTGCTTGGCTGACATTCCTTCTGGCTCCAGATCCTGCTTGCTGTTCTACTACGCTCATCTCTGGATCCCTGATGATTTGGCTTGTCTGACTATCCGTTCCAGTTCCTGAACTCTGGCTATGTTTTGACTACGTTTACTCTGTTTACCTTTTATTATTATCATTAAATAAGTGTAATTTAACTGTACTTCTGTCTCAGTCTGATTCATGGTTTCTGACAGTAACGCAAACTGCAAATCAGCCAATCACATAGCAGCAACACAATGCATTTAGGCATCTAGACGTGGTGAAAACGACTTGCTGAAGTTCAAATCGAGCATCAGAATGAGAAGAAAGGGGATTTAAGTGACATTGAACGTGGCATGGTTGTTGGTGCCGCACGGCCTGGTCTGAGTATTTCTGGGATTTTCACACACAACCATCTCTTGGATTTACAGAGAATTATCCGAAAAAAAGAAAATCCAGTGAGCGGCAGTTGTGTGGAAAATGCCTTGTTGATGTCAGAGGATAATGGGTAGACTGGTTTCTGATGATAGAAAGGCAACAGTAACTCAAATAACCACTCGTTACACCCAAGCTATGCAGAATATTTCCCCTGAACACACAACACATTGAGCCTTGAATCAAATGAGCTACAGCAACAGAAGACCACACCGGGTGCCACTCCTGTCAGCGAAGGACAGGAAACTGAGGCTACAATTCGCACAGGATCACCAAAATTGGACAACAGAAGATTGTAAAAACGTTGCCTGGTCTGAGGAGTCTGGATTTCAGCTGCGACATTCAGATGGTCAGAATTTGGAGTAAATCACATGAAAGCATGGATCCATCCTGCCTTGTATCAACGGTTCAGGCTGGTGGTGGTGTAATGGTGGGGGGGGGGGGTATTTTCTTCGCACACTTTGGACCCCTTAGTACCAATTGAGTATCGTTTAAACACTACAGCCTACCTGAGTATTGTTGCTGACCATGTCCATCCCTTTATGACTACAGTGTCCCCATCTTCTGATGGCTCCTTCCAGCAGGATAATGCACCATGTCACAAAGCTCCAATCATCTCACCACTGGACAATGAGGTCAGTGTACTCCAATGGGCTCCACACTCACCAGATCTCAATCCAATAGAGGACCTTTGGGATGTGGTGGAATGGAAGATTGGCATCATGGATGTGCAACCGACAAATCTGCAGCAACTGTGTGATGTTATCATGTCACTATGGGGCAAAATCTCTGAGGAACGTTTCCAACACCTTGTTGTATCTATGCCACCAAGAATGAAGGCAAAAGGGGGTCCAACCTGGTGTATATACATATACTGGGCCATGGAAAAGGAAGTACCACCAGTCCTCCTGTATGGGGCCCAGGCAGCATTGTGAACCGGATGTGGGCACGGAGTGTGATTGGCGCAATGGAGGGCAATTACTGGAACCAATACCCTGTATGGCTCTCTGTGCAGCAGAGGGGGGGTTGGAAAAAAAAAAAAACTTGCTGAGCCACGCATGTACAAATCCCAGCCGCTACCACTTTTAGCTACAGAGGCAGCAGCCTGGGGTGTACACATGCTTGCAGCTGGAACTATACCCCCCTGTCACTTTCGTAGGGCGTAGTGCCCATCAAACGCAATACATTCAGGTAAGCGAGGGTGCCTCTGCAAATGCCGCTACCCCCCCCATGGCTAACGGTATTCAATACCCAGGGCTGTGGTTTGCTACTGTGGGGATCAAAAAAATGAGAGCTCAGCCTCCCAAACTCCACCAAAAAAAAAAAGAGACGTGAATATTTATTTTTGGTGAAATGCCGCTTTTACCTCTATACAAGTCGCAAAGGCTTGGGAAAAAACGCCCAGAGTAAACCCCAAGCTGTCCCCCATTACGAACGGCACCCACACTACTTGAACGAGCGTAATGCAGGCTTTTTCAGTGCGGACCCCCGTGCTCCTCGCTGTGCGCCAAAGTTCCCTCTGGCACTGACAGGGAAGAAAACACACGCGGTGTCTTGACGTGCGTCTTACACAATGCACTCGTATATCTGTGCAGCCGTCAGAACAGACATATAAATTAAGATTTATATGTAGCAGGGAGGAGAAATATAGACAAGGATATGCAAAGGCATAAATTAAATTTGAGAACGCCGGGCGTCGGGGGAAAGAAAAAAAAAAAAAAGGAATAGAATAAGACGCAACCTGTTTCAATCACAAGCTTGCTTTAGGGTTATTTATAAACGCTCCGACTAATCCTGCTTGTAACTGTAATATAGAACTGCCAAGAGAAATTTAAAACACACTTCCCCAAATCAATAGTCATTTGCCAACTCCACTCACTTGCATTTTTCAGCGCGGAAAAAACTTGGGAGGAAAAAAAAATAATTTGCCGCTACATCATAGCAATTTTACTCAATTAAAGTGTGAGAGGCATTTAACCTGTGTCAGGTGCAGCCGAGGGAGGAAGGTACCCCGGGGACAGGTCAAACTGCTGTGTAAGTAGGGGAGAGGGGGAGGGGGGGGCTCGCTCCCATAGGAAATAGCCTGCCTATGTTATTTCAAGGGGCTGTAATAAGAACAACAGTCAGAGGATGCTCTCAGGAACGGTGCTGATTGCGAATGGACCTGAACCCAAGTGCAGAACTTTCTCATATAGACTATAGGGGGGGGGGGGGGGGAATATGGAGTTGGATTTATTAAAAGGTAAAAGATATCAGAAACCAAAATTAAAGCTGAACTGGGGCAAATATTTTTTGCCCATGCGGGGGGGGCACAGGTTAACAGCTAATTATTGTTTAGGGCAGAGGTCTCCAAACTGCGGCCATTTGTCTGCTTTCATCCGGGCCCTTGGGGCACTATTTCATCCACCGATACCAATAATGGAGCAACCCTCCCCCCCCCCACGGAGACCAATGATGGGGCACAATTCCTCCCACTGACTCAAACAAAAGGGCACAATTCCTTCCATTTAAACAAACAATTAGGCCCAACGACACCAATGATGGGGCACAATTCCTCCCAATGACACCAATGATGGGGCACAATTCCTCCCACTGATTTAAAGGATGGGGCACAATTCCTCCCAATGACACACAGTTGGGCCCAATGACACCAAAAGATGGGGCACAATTCCTCCCAATGACACTGTATTTAGGGACCAATGACGGCACACAATGCCTCCCAATGACACCAACGATGCAGCACAATTCCTCCCACTGGCTCGAATAATGGGGCACAATTCCTCCCAAATGACACTAACAATTGGGCCCAATGGCACCAATGATGGGGCACAATTCCTCCCAAAGACGGGGCACAATTCCTCCCAATGACACCAACAATAGGGCACAATTCTTCCCACTGACTCGAATGATGGGGCACTATTCCTCCCACAGATTTGAATGATGTGGCATAATTCCTTCCAATGACACACAATTGGGCCCAATGACACCAAAAGATGGGGCACAATTCCTCCCAATGACACTGTATTTAGGGACCAATGACGGGACACAATGCCTCCCAATGACACCAACGATGCGGCACAATTCCTCCCATTGACTCGAATAATGGGGCATAATTCCTCCCAAATGACACTAACAATTGGGCCCAATGGCACCAATGATGGGGCACAATTCCTCCCAATGACGGGGCACTATTCCTCCCACAGATTTGAACAATGTGGCATAATTCCTTCCAATGACACAGAATTGGGCCCAATGACACTAACAAATGGGCTACACTGAAAGACAAAACAGGAAGTGACAGTAAGTTGAAGCCCCCTTTCTCCGTTTTTTTTTTTTTGTTCCATTACAGAGGCTGCTCTCTACTCTGGGGTGGCTGCCCCAAGTCCTAGGTTCACACAGGGGCGACCTGCCAGGCGACTTAGCCGCCTGACAAGTCGCGCTCCATGCAGTGCAATGGAACTGTTCTAATTGGAGCGATTCAACTCGCTTTGACTTAGAAAAAGATTCCTGCGCTACTTTTGGGGCGACTTCGGAAGCGGCTTGAATTGACTTCTATTAAAGAAGTCGTTTGCGAACCGCTCTGAGGTCGCGCTGTGCGGGGGGGCAGCTTCAGAGTCGAACGACTTTGAAGCCGCCCCTGTGTGAACCGGCACTAAGGGGGTTATTTACAAAAGGCAAATCCACTTTGCACTACAAGTGCAAACTACAAGTGCCAAAGTGCATTTGAAATTGCACTGAAAGTGCACTTGGAAGTGCAGTCACTGTAGATCCGAGGGGGACATGCAAGGAATATAAAAAACAGCAGTTTAGCTTGCACATGATTGGATGATAAAATCAGCAGAGCTTCCCTTCATTTCAGATCTACCCCTCAGATTTACAGCTACTGCACTTCCAAGTGCACTTTCAGTGCAATTTTAAATGCACTTTGCACTTGTAGTTTGCACTTGTAGTGCAAAGTGGATTTGCCTTTCATAAATAACCCCCTAAGTGAGCCTGTGGATAGCATTGCAGGACTATTTGGACTTTTGTGGACTTGTGCTGCTTGCCCTATTAGCGCCATTTAATCTCTTGTTTCTAAGAGAATGTGTGATGTCATGTAAACGTCTCTAGAATTGCAACAGAAGTCAATCTAAGCCATCAAGTCAATGTGGGATTTCTGGTGCTGGAGATTAATATACTTACACAGCGCTGTGTAAATTAGTGGTCGGCCTTTTAAATATACGGTTGTAAATAAAAGCAATCTATCACAGGCTGTCAGAGCGGACCTTGTGCACAAACTGCACTGGAGGAAAAAACAAGAGCGACAAGAGCAGACTTCACAGGTCAAATTAGGCTGATGTTCAGTTTTAATTCACTTAATCACTAGAGACATAATTGTCTGCTACAGTAAGTAAACCACTGCGGGGCATAAGATGGGATTACATGTCCACGTGAAAAGGGTTATCAGTCTCCCCATTTCTCATACACCGGAGGGGATATGGAATACAAAGAGGATGTTACACTCTTGAGATGATCCAGGAAAATTGCTGGCGAATGCTAAAAGTGTGTGGGGGGTGAGGGGGGGCTCAATCACCCCTTCTTTAGTAAGCAAGCAGATCTGAGCTGATCTGAACAGGTGAGAAATGCAGACAATGCACTATATAAAGCCACCGCTTTACAATCTCCTGTGCTGGGAATTAACCTTCCAGACTGATAAATTATGGCGATTCCAAAATGCAAAGCGGCCTACAACAAAGAGCGTGGCACCAAATCACTTTGGGTAATGATGAATAGGAAGTGGATATAAAAAGCAATAGTGATATTGATGCATGTTTTCATTTTCTATGCTGCGCTACTGCAATGCCAAGGGAAGTCTTAATGGTTACTAAGTAGGTGACAGAGACTGTCCTTCCCCACCGAGGAAGTCACATGTCCCGCTGACGAAACAAGTAGGGGCGGGGACCATTGGATGACATCATCATGCACCAAGACACCAGAAATTAGCCTTCCAGAGTGATCCATTATGGCGATTCTAAAATGCAAAGCAGCCTACAACAAAGAGCGTGGCACCAATTCACTTGGGGGGATGATGAATAGAAAGTGGATAAAAAGCAATAGTGATATTGATGCATGCTTTCATTTTGTATGCTGCAATGCCAAAGGAAGTCTTAATGGTTGCTAAATAGGCGACAGACACTGTCCTTTTTCCCCACCGAGGAATTTATTTATTTATTTATTTATTTCAGGTACTTATATAGCGGAATTCACGTGTCCCGCTGACGAAACACGTACAGACGGGGACTATTGGATAACGTCATCACGCACCAAGAGACCGGAAATTAACCTTCCAGACTGATCCATTATGGTGAGCCCAAAATGCAAAGCAGCCTACAACAAAGAGCGTGGCACCAAATCACTTTGGAGAATGATGAATAAAAAGTGGATAAAAAGCAATAGTGATATTGATGCATGCTTTCATTTTCTATGCTGCAATGCCAAAGGAAGTCTTTATGGTTGCTAAAAAGGTGACAGACACTGTCCTCCTTCCCCACGAGGAAGTCACATGTCCCGCTGGCGAAACACGTAGGGGCGGGGACTATTGGATGACTTCATCACGCACCAAAAGACCAGAAAGTGAGGTATCCAATACAGCCAGACAGAGCTGAATACCAGCAGTGTACTGTGTTATTGATGCTTGTATATGTGAGTGCACCGAATGCATTGGAAGTTATGAGTGGCCTTTTTTCGTGTGGTGTGAATGGTCAATCACATTTAGCGGGCGGTCCGCACTAGTCATATGTGAAAGCATCATGCAGCATTTTCAGTAAGCCACCTTCCCTCGCACTGTCTCTCTCCACCTGGGGTCAATAGTAGGGAAGGGGAGATATCACCGCTCCAGGAGGGTCAAACAATAGTAAACCTCTTCACCAGTTTAGAAGCCACAGGTGCTGGCAATGCATATAGCAATAGATAGGAAGTAGTTCTGGACAGCCGCACTCCGAAAAAATTGCTTTTTATTCAAAAAACAAAATCAAAAATACATGCCACAGCAGGACAGACAGAAGAGCTGACCCATTTCACACTACAAACAGTGCTTAATCATAACTATACTAACATACTAACAATTTTTTCAGAGTGCGGCTGTCCGGAACTACTTCCTATCTATTGGGGTCATTAGTACTCACTGAGATGGGATCCCTGCCATCACCTCCTCCATGAGTACACCTCTCCGGAGAAAGCCTCACTCCAGGGAACTTTTGGCCTGGCCTAAAAGTCCCTTTGCAACCTGCCCTAGTCCCCACCTCCATATGGGTCAGGACGTCTACAGCCAGCTCTTCTTGGTGCAAGTCTACTTCTCCCTGGCCTCCAGCCCAGGGCCTCTTCCTGACTCTGGGGTCTCTGGCTCCCATACTGACTCTGGGCGGTGGGGTGTAAATGACAATCCGGTTGCTGATGAGAAGGCTGGATGACTCTGGATGTCGTTTGGACAGGAAGAAGAACTGCAGCGTTGGGTTGAAACAGATTGTAAAATACAAAAGAGGCATCAGAGGAGAATCACTTGCAGTAAGCCACCTTCAAACTTTTGAGGGCATCCCTGACTGATTCAGTGAAGAACACGTGTGGCTTGAGCTCCGCTTTAAAGACAATACCAACATTTCCTCTAACCTTAGGTAATGACACACAGCATATAGCATGTAAAACTTTTCTGCTGTATCAGATGGAGATCACTACATTCGATCTTACCTTTACAGCCAGGATCTTCCCACTGGAAACATGATATGCTCTGTAAAACAGATACATAAAATCAATAAAAATCATGACATACATTAAGTAGCATGCATATAGAACATATGGTTATGTGGACAGGGCTGCTGTTAAAAACTATGAGGCCCCATACCGCCAACCTGACCGGGCCACAAACAGCCACCCTGACGGGGCCAATAACAGCCACCCTGACGGGGCCAATAACAGCCACCCTGACGGGGCCAATAACAGCCACCCTGACGGGGCCAATAACAGCCACCCTGACGGGGCCAATAACAGCCAACCTGATGGGGCCACATACAGCCACCCTGACGGGGCCAATAACAGCCAACCTGATGGGGCCACAATACAGCCAACCTGATGGGGCCACAATACAGCCAACCTGACGGGGCCACATACAGCCAACCTGACAGGGCCACATACAGCCAACCTGACAGGGCCACATACAGCCAACCTGACAGGGCCACATACAGCCAACCTGACAGGGCCACATACAGCCAACCTGACAGGGCCACATACAGCCAACCTGACGGGGCCACATACAGCCAACCTGATGGGGCCACATACAGCCAACCTGATGGGGCAACCTACAGCCAACCTGACGGGGCCACATACAGCCAACCTGACGGGGCCACATACAGCCAACCTGACGGGGCCACATACAGCCAACCTGACGGGGCCACATACAGCCAACCTGACAGGGCCACATACAGCCAACCTGACGGGGCCACATACAGCCAACCTGATGGGGCAACCTACAGCCAACCTGGCGGGGCCACATACAGCCAACCTGACGGGGCCACATACAGCCAACCTGACAGGGCCACATACAGCCAACCTGATGGGGCAACCTATACATAAACAGATACAACAGATACATAAAATCAATAAAAATCATGACATACATTAAGTAGCATGCATATAGAACATATGGTTATGTGGACAGGGCTGCTGTTAAAAACTATGAGGCCCCATACCGCCAACCTAACGGGCCACAAACAGCCAACCTGACGGGGCCACAAACAGCCAACCTGACGGGGCCACAAACAGCCAACCTGACGGCGCCACAATACAGCCAACCTGGCGGGGCCACAATACAGCCAACCTGATGGGGCAACCTACAGCCAACCTGACAGGACCACATACAGCCAACCTGACGGGGCAACCTACAGCCAACCTGATGGGGCCACATACAGCCAACCTGACGGGGCCACATACAGCCAACCTGATGGGGCCACATACAGCCAACCTGACAGCCCCTGCCCCCCAAATAAACACTGTTTTCTAAGCTTCATTTATAATTCTCCCTTGTGGACTGTGTACATTGCCAATTATGCTAATAGTGTGTACCGGTATTCACATTTGCATAATCACCAATTTTTTAAATCTCTCGTGTATTTTATATATATATATTTTTTATTACATATATATATATTTTTTTATATGTATTTTTTTCCATTATAATCATTATTACTATTGGTAAAGTACCATCCCGATTTTCTATTGATACACCTACATGTTTTTTTATTCATTTTCCATATTAGTTGTTTATGCACCAGGTCTTATCCTGCCCGTGAATGTGTACTGGCTTTTAATTTTTAATTAATTTTTAATTCACAATTTTATGTAAAACTGTATGCTTATGTGTCTCCTATATATGAATGTACAGATACTCTATGTTAAAACCCCATATATTTATTTCTTTATTTCTCCACTTGTGCCCCACTTCCATGTGTATCATATCTAGTATTGCCCATAGCTACAGTGTATCCGTATACTGTTTATCATCCTCAGCCCCGCCCCCCCCTCCCAAAGACTATAAAAGGACTGCCTTAACATCTGCCCCTTATGCTTGAGAAAGGAGTGCCGCTATTCCTGTCACCAATAGCGCGCAGACTCGGAAACGCGTCGCATAGCTGTGACGTCACGGCCCGGCGCCGCGCTGTGCTTGCTTCCCAGGCCTCGTTCTGGCTCCCTGTACGGCCGTTACTATCTCTCTCCCACGGAGCCGTACGAGCCTCAGACGGCAGCGCGCCCGGCGATCGGCCTTTGGCGTCCCCTCTCCCCTTCCCTGGAACCCACAGACCGTTGGTCTATGTTACTCTTAAATCCACCATATATCCGGAAGTGCCATCTGGAGACCCGAGGGAGCTCCCACCGTGTTCTGCCACCACCATCCATCCCTGCCAGGACCTGATGTGTGACTAGCACTGCACGGACTTGCTGAGACTTGTGGTCCTCCAGACTCTCTTCTACTCAGAGATGCACCGGAACGCAATACTACAGTCTTCCATGTGAGTGGATATTGTTTGTTGTAAATAAATGATTATTGATATATACTCAGAGGCGCCCCTCTTCCTTGTTTTATCTTCCTCAGCCTATTGGACCTTGCTTCTGGTCTTTTTTGGTGGCAGCCCTGATTGACTTTCTCCTGTATATACATCTATATACATCTATATACACCAACCCTGCCATTGGACTATTTAGGATCTGTTATGTGAGGTACACCTGTTTTGCGCCTTTTTACTTGTTTTTTTCATTTAAAAATGAACACAGTGAGTGATCGGTACCGATCGCTCATTGTGTTCACTCAGGAAAAGGGGCTGGTAAAGATAACATTTACCGGACCCTTCCCCCACTCTCCATCCTGAAGCATCCTATTGAATGCTTGTGGCTGCTAGTGGGAAGGATAAGAGGGAAACCGGCAGCACTGCAGGGGTACGGGTGGCCTGGGGCGAGGGGGAAATGTATGGCATGCACAGGGAAGGTGATCAGTGCAGCGGGGAGGGCACTTACTGGAACCGATCCCCTGTATGGCTCTCTGCAAAAGGTGAAAGCCAGCAGGAGGGAGGGGAGACCTAAACTGACAGACCAGACAAGGAGAGCATTAATCAGAGAAGCAGCCAAGAGGTCCATGGTAACTCTGGAGGAGCTGCAGAGATCCACAACTCAGGTGGGAGAATCTGTCCACAGGACAACTATTAGTCGTGTTCTCCACAAATCTGCTCTTTATGGAAGAGTGACAAGAAGAAAGACATTGGTGAAAGAAAGCAATAAGTCCCGTTTGCAGTTTGTGAGAAGCCATGTGGAGGACACAGCAAACATGTGGAAGAAAGTGCTCTGGTCAGATGAGACCAAAATTGGCCTAAAAGCAAAACGCTATGTGTGGTGGAAAACTAACACTGCACATCATGCTGAACACACCATCCCCATCGTGAAACATGGTGGTGGCAGCATCATGTGGTGGGGATGCTTTTCTTCAGCAGGGACAGGGAGTCTGCAAAAAGCTTGAGACTGGGGCGGAGGTTCACCTTCCAGCAGGACAACGACCCGAAACATACAGCCAGAGCTACAATGGAATGGTTTAGATCAGGGGTCTCAAACTGGTGGCCCTCCAGCTGTTGCAAAACTACAAGTCCCATGAGGCATTGCAAGGCTGACAGTTAAAAGCATGACTCCCACAGGCAGAGGCATGATGGGACTTGTAGTTTCGTAACAGCTGGAGGGCCACCAGTTTGAGACCCCTGGTTTAGATCAAATCATATTCATGTGTTAGAATGATCCAGTCAAAGTCCAGACCTGAATCCAATTGAGAATCTGTGACAAGACCTGAAAATTGCTGTTCACAGACGCTCTCCATCCAATCTGAAAGAGCTTGAGATATTTTGCAAAGAAGAATGGGAAAAATTGTCCCTCTCTAGATGTGCAAAGCTGGTAGAGACATCCCCAAAAGGACTTGCAGCTGTAACTGCAGAGAAAGGGGGTTCTACAAAGTATTGACTCAGGGGGGCGCCATACAAATGCCCCCCACACTGGTTTGAAAACCATTTATCATTTTCCTTCCACTTCCACAATTATGTGCCACTTTGTGTTGGTCTATCACAGGGGTCTTCAAACTATGGCCCTCCAGTTGTCCAGGAACTACAATTCTCATCATGCCTGGTCATGTCTGTGAATGTCAGTGTTTTACAATGCCTCATGGGATGTGTAGTTCCGTAACAGCTGGAGGGCCGTATTTGAGAATCCCTGGTTCTATCACATAAAATCCCAATAAAATAAATTTACGTTTTTGGTTATAACATGACAAAATGTGGAAAATGTTAAGGGGTGGGAATACTTTTTCAAGGTACTGTAGGCTACAGGGGCAGAAGAACTCCTAGGGATGGTGAGGGGACCAGTGTACAAGAAGATAACAAGTAGGGAAAAATGTCAGGGCAGGATATTAGCTTTGTTCATAGCGGAAACTATGACTTTGATCCATTACAACCCAAGAGGGCTTAGGGAGAGGTGTTGGAATCAAGACTGAGAAGTAAACTAAATTGATGTCCAATTTAAATTTCATTTTTTTTTTCTGGAGTTGGGCTTTAGGAGGCACAAGCAGATCATAAGTCACTATCTGGAGAACGCTAACGAAGGTCCTACAGATGTCAGGTTATGAGGTTAAGTAGAAACTGCAGCCATCTATTTTATTGGTGCTGAACCACAACATTTCATACCCTGGGTTATTGGTATAATATAAAACATTCATACCTTGCACTGTGCTCCTTATTTCATACACGAACACAACAAACTTCAACATGCGAAAAACCTAAAACATTTAGTCTCAGCTCCCCTCTTCAAGTCCTGCTTATCAATCTCCAAGATTCCCCAAAAAACCCCCGGAGCTGTGCATTACAGTGCAAGTAGTATATCTAAATGGGAACATAAAACCTCTCAATTCCTCTCTCGTAAAATGATATGTAATAAAGCTTTCAATTTCTTTGGGGAGAAAACAAACATACACAAACTCTGACAATGTGAAGATTTAAAGTGGCCCTGTCCTGCAACACCGGCAGATCATCCAGCACAATGGAGGATCCGTATAGCAAAAGCAAGTCACACATTGCGTTGATTTGTTTTGATGCGTATTTTAGGCGCATCGGAGGTGATCTGCTAAAGAACAGGCTGTTCACTTGGCAAACGGAAGGTTTATGGAGATTAGTAAGTGCAGAGGAACATCACTCTTCCCTTGTGGGTTTTTTTTTTTTTCTCTCTTTCATCTACCCTTGTCTGCTGGGTTATCTTTAACCACTTGCTTACCGGGGCACTTTCACCCCCTTCCTGCCCAGGCCAATTTTCAGCGCTGTCGTACTTTGAATGACAATTGCGCAACACTGTACCCATATGGTATTTTTATAATTTTTTTGAGACAAATCGAGATTTCTTTTGGTGGTGTTTAATCACCACTGGGTTTTTTTATTTTTTGCTAAACAAATGAAAACGTAAAATTTTGAAAAAAACAAAAAACAAAAAACATGTTTTACTTAGTTTCTGTTATAAAACTGTAAATAAGTAATTTTTCTCCTTCACTAATGTGCGCTGATGAGGCTACACTGATGGGCACTGATAGGCAGCAATGATGGGCACTGAAAGGCAGCACTGATGGGCCCTGAAAGGCAGCACTGATGGACACTGAAAGGCAGCACTGATGGACACTGAAAGGCAGCACTGATGGACACTGAAAGGCAGAACTGATGGACACTGAAAGGCAGAACTAATGGGCAATGAAAGGCAGAACTGATGGGCACTGAAAGGCAGCACTGATGGGCACTGAAAGGCAGCACTGATGGGCCCTGAAAGGCAGCACTGATGGGCCCTGAAAGGCAGCACTGTTGGGCCCTGAAAGGCAGCACTGTTGGGCCTTGAAAGGCAGCACTGTTGGGCCCTGAAAGGAAGAACTGATGGGCCCTGAAAGGCAGCACTGATGGGCCCTGAAAGGCAGCACTGATGGGCCCTGAAAGGCAGCACTGATGGGCCCTGAAAGGCAGCACTGATGGGCCCTGAAAGGCAGCACTGATGGGCCCTGAAAGGCAGCACTGTTGGGCCCTGAAAGGCAGCACTGTTGGGCCCTGAAAGGCAGCACTGTTGGGCCCTGAAAGGCAGCACTGATGGGCACTGAAAGGCAGCACTGATGGGCACTGAAAGGCAGCACTGATGGGCACTGAAAGGCAGCACTGTTGGGCCCTGAAAGGCAGCACTGTTGGGCCCTGAAAGGCAGCACTGTTGGGCCCTGAAAGGCAGAACTGATGGGAAATGAAAGGCAGCACTGATGGGCACTGAAAGGCAGCACTGATGGGCACTGAAAGACAGCACTGATGGACACTGAAAGGCAGAACTGATGGACACTGAAAGGCAGAACTGATGGGCAATGAAAGGAAGAACTGATGGGCACTGAAAGGCAGAACTGATGGGCAATGAAAGGAAGAACTGATGGGCACTGAAAGGCAGCACTGATGGGCACTGAAAGGCAGCACTGATGGGCACTGAAAGGCAGCACTGATGGGCCCTGAAAGGCAGCACTGTTGGGCCCTGAAAGGCAGCACTGTTGGGCCTTGAAAGGCAGCACTGTTGGGCCCTGAAAGACAGAACTGATGGGAAATGAAAGGAAGAACAGATGGGCACTGAAAGGCAGCACTGATGGGAACTGAAAGGCAGAACAGATGGGTACTGAAAGGCAGCACTGATGGGCACTGAAGGCAGCACTGATGGGCACTGAAAGGCAGAACTGATGGGCACTGAAAGGCAGAACTGATGGGCACTGAAAGGCAGAACTGATGGGCACTGAAAGGCAGAACTGATGGGCACTGAAAGGCAGAACTGATGGGCACTGAAAGGCAGAACTGATGGGCACTGAAAGGCAGAACTGATGGGCACTGAAAGGCAGCACTGATGGGCACTGAAAGGCAGCACTGATGGGAACTGAAAGGCAGCACTGATGGGAACTGAAAGGCAGCACTGATGGGAACTGAAAGGCAGAACAGATGGGTACTGAAAGGCAGAACAGATGGGTACTAAAAGGCAGCACTGATGGGCACCAAAAGGCAGCACTGATGGGCACCGAAAGGCAGCACTGATGGGCACTGAAAGGCAGAACTGATGGGAAATGAAAGGCAGAACAGATGGGTACTGAAAGGCAGCACTGATGGGCACTGAAAGACAGAACTGATGGGCATTGAAAGGCAGAACTGATGGCCACTGGTAGGCAACACTGATGCACACCGATTGGCAGCACTCATAATCAGGACATGTAATTGGGCACAGATGATCACCTGGTAAAGAGCTGCTGCGATTGGCTCTTTACCAAGATCTGTGATCAGCTGCGTCCCAAAGACACAGTGATCACAGATGCCTGCAGATGCACGCCCCAGGGAGCACGCAAGAAGTGCGCTCACGGGAGGACGTCGCATGACGCCCTCCTGGCAATGTGCGACCGAGCTGTGGCCGTCATTCGGCTATAGCGCGTTCGTAAATTTTCCAGCACACTTTCCAGCTAGCCTGCAAAGAAAACAAATTGACCCTGTCCAACAATTCACGTTAAAATCAGAGGTTTTAGTTGCAATTTGAAAATATATATGTGAACCGCAGTGCCTACGTCAAGGCTCCCCTGTGTACTGTGGTCCTAATTCTATGTTATGAGTCTCCAAATTAAAGCCTATATAGCAATGGGGAGATTCAATTGGTTGTTAAGCCACTGTGTAAAGTACATGCAATCCCCTCTGTTAGGACACGTTCTATGTCCCAGCGTCTGTGCTTTGTAAAAAATATGCCTATTACTACCTTATTTCACAGCGCCGCTTGGCGCTCACATGACTCCTTGCTGCTCCCTCTCCCGACCTGACAGCTACACCGGAAGGGCCTGAGAATCGTTGACGTCAGTCGGGAGGAGGGAAGGAGAGAGCTGAAACGTCAGCTGGAGAGGAGGGGAGGAGAGCAGCGAGGAGACCCGTGAGTGCCGAACGGCGCTATGAAATACGGTAGTAATGGGCATATTTTTTTTACAAAGCACAGACACTGGAGCATAGGATGTTTTCTAACAGATGGGATTGCATGTACTTTACACTGTTATTTCAGCAGCAGTAGGGGGGGAGGGGGCACAGGCCCCGACACAGAGCTGACAGGCAGGGAGGGGGGAGAGAGGGCAGAGGAGAGCTGCAGATAACGGAGGCAGGTAAACTGACCACGGTGTCAGGGCTCGGCAGCCATGAAACCCGTGGTCAGTTTACAGGGGAGAGGGCAGCACCAGACAGGATCAGCCAGGTATTTCAGGTGATAAAGGGGGCCAAATTACACAGCATAAGCACTTTACTGTGTAACATGCTTTAAAGTAACAGAATCCAATTTTTTTGTTTGTTTTTTTACGGTTACAAACGCTTTAAGGGCAGGCTTGCCTGGAGGGAGCCCACTCCTGCTTAACCCCTTCACACCTAAGGGTAAAACAAATGTTCATGCCTAAGCATATTTTTAGCACTGATCACTTTATTAGTGTCACATGGTTCCTGCAAAGTTTCAGTTAGTGTCAGATTGACCTTCGTAATATCTTAGTCCCCGCTATAAGGTCACTGATCACACCCCATTACTAGTATAAAAAAAAATTCCAGTATATGTACCATAGTTTATAGACGCTATAATGTTTGTGCAATCCAATCAATATACACTTTTTTGGGGAATTTTTTTTTTAATCAAAAACATGTAGCAGAATACATAATGACCTAAATTTAAATTTTAAAAAAATTTTATTGGATATATTTTATAGCAGAAAATAAAAAATATTGTTTTTTTCTTCAAAACTGTTGATCTTTTTTTTTCAAACCTTTTATGGTCAATCACACAATCCATGGTTTTTAATATACGGTAGATCCATATACATGTTTGAATCTCATATTTCCATACACACTTTTCATCTCGTTTTTTTCACTCTTTTTTCACTCACTTTCTATTTCTTTATATATTGTTTCCGTTGCTTACACACATATACTACATTTTCAAAGGAGTTTTTTCACTCCAGAACTTGTTATCCACTGACAGCTGCACACACTTTTCACAATTGCACCTCAGCTGGTCTTGAGCTTTGCATTATCACACAGTCACATGATCTACAAGAGAAAGTATATATGTGGTCTCATTTTTATCATTGTTAGCTATGAGTAAGCACTTAGCATAAGTGCGAAACGCGTTAGCTAATTGCCTGTACTTTTTGTCAGTGTCTTTTATACTGTATGATCCTTATTTTACAATAAAGACTTTTGGAATTTTTTCCCGGTGTGCGGCTGTCCGGACTTTTCTGCACATTTTCAATGTCGATCTTTTTTTTGTTTATAGCCCAAAAAATAAAAAAAACTTTGGTGATCAAATGCTACCAAAAGAAAGCTCTATTTATGGGGAAAAAAAGGACATCAATTTTATTTTCTCACTATATATGACCACGCATTTGTCAATTAAAGTAACGCAGTGCCAAAAAGCAAAAAAATCGCCTGGTCAGGAGAGGGGGGGGGGGGGGGGGGGAGTATGTTTAATCTTCCGGAGGGCAAGTGCTTAAAAAAACATTCTCACCCACCCAGTGAATCCAGCATTTCCATGTGTATTTTGTCACTCCGCCGCCACGCGCTGGGTCCCACTCCGCCATCTTCTTTTTTATGTCATCAGGGGTCTGACTGCCTCTTCCTGTTGGCCCCCCTGATGAAGCATTGCAGCACATGAACAGTGTAGGATTCCATAACGTGAGTTTCTGAAGAGACTGCAGACAGAAGTCTCCCCCCCCACTATAAACCTCAAGTTTTTTACGCTTTTCAGGCAAAAGCGCATGCAAGCATGGGGGCCTTACATGGTTTCAAAAAGTTGTGGGGGCTGCATCCTTACAGGATACTCCGACACGAAGAAAAAAAAAAAAAAAAGCTACATTTAAATGACCATTTTACACATCTGACTCCTGGAATTGACAGCAGATCTCTTTTATCTAACAAAAGGTCTTTGTCTAAGCACGCTTGGTTAAGGTTTCGTTGGAATTCATTTACCGACAATGAAGTGATGTGAAAGCCTTCAGTTTACCTGGAGATCAACAGTCTGATCGCCGACAAGATAAGACGCTCCTGTAACGTTTAATGCATTAAAGTTCCACGAGGACGGTCTGTAACACTCACAAAAGCCATATACTTAAAAACACACAGACACGGGGATTGTTACCAGGAACATGTCTTCCAAGTATTCTAACTAAAAAAAAAGGCTCAATAAATAAATAAATTATGGCTGTAAAGTAATCAAACCCGAGGTAGAGCTGCACGATTCTGGCCAAAATGAGAATCACGATTTTTTTGCTTAGAATAAAAAGATCACGATTCTCGCGACATAAAATCTTTCACATTATACAAAAAAAAAATGGGCTAACTTTGTTTTTTTGTTTTTTTTAATTCATTATAGTATTTTTTTTTAAAAGACCGCTGAGCAAATATAGTGTGACAAAATATTGCAACAACCACCATTTTATTCTCTAGGGTGTCTACTAAAAAAAAAATATATATATATAATGTTTGGGGGTTCTAAGCAATTTTCTAGCAAAAAAAAAAATGATTTTAACTTGAAACCAACAAATGTCAGAAAAAGGTTTAGTGTTTAAGTGGTTCAACTTTTTTCACTTACACAGGAAGTCTTTTCTATTGACAAATTGTTACAATGTTTATACTTAAGTTCAACGGATAAAGAATGTTTTGATTGCTGGCAGACTGCCCAGATTTTTCTCTTCCTTTCTTTTGAGGGCTGTAGCCTCAGAAGAGCAGAGAGAATTCTTTGCATAGAAAGAATCGTGAAACACTTTAGTCAAGATCGCGATAACGATTCTTGACGATTAATTGTGCAGCTCTAACGTGAGGGTTGCACCAATAGTGAGGAAGAAGCGGGCATAACTTTTTTTTTTTAACCACTTAAAAACCGGAAGGATTTTCCCCTTAATGACCAGGGCATTTTTTGCCATACGGCACTGCGTCGCTTTTGCGCGGACATGAGACGCTGTACCCAAACAAAATTGACGTCCTTTTTTTCCCACAAATAGAGCTTTCTTTTGGTGGCATTTGATCACCTCTGCGATGTTTATTTTTTGCGCTATAAACAAAAAAATGAGCGACAATTTTGAAAAAAAAAAATATATTTTTATCTTATTGATATAATAAATATCACAAAAATTATAAACCGTATGTATCGGTGTATAACACGCAAAGGCATATAACATGCACCCCAATTTTAGGTGGGAAGTTTAAGGAAAAAAAATTAAATTTTATATAAAGAACTTTGAAGCAAAATTAGGGACACAGCTAATCAATGCACCCTGCTCAGTGCCCATCTGCAGCAATTAAATTGACCAACAAGGCAGCCTGTTCAGTGCCCATCTGCAGCCTCCCCTTTCCCATCATTGCAGCCTCGCCAGTGTTGGATTATCCCCGCTGTCTCCTGAGGGAATACACCAAGAGCGAGCGCCGCTGAATTACACAGAGCCGCGATCTCCTGTG
Organism: Aquarana catesbeiana; assembly: GCF_042186555.1. NCBI lineage: Eukaryota > Metazoa > Chordata > Amphibia > Anura > Ranidae > Aquarana > Aquarana catesbeiana. The sequence continues at coordinate 12,722,316 of NC_133326.1, forward strand.
TACCCGGTGCTCCGTCACTCACAGCCACGCCTCCTGGCTCTGCACAGAACAGTGGCCCAATGCGGGGCCAGGACGCGTGGCTGTGAGTGCCGAAGCGCTGGGTACACAGGAGATCGCGGCTCTATGTAATTCAGCGGCACTCGCTCCTCTTCCCTCAGAGACAGCAGGGGTCGGCGTATAAAACGCACACGTGATTTTTCCCTGATTTTAGGGGAAAAAAAAGTGTGTGTTCTACGTCGATAAATACGGTATATAAAAAATGAATTTCTTCCTCAGTTTAGGCCAATATGTATTCTTCTACATATTTTTGGTAAAAAAATAAATAAAAATCGCAATAAGCGTATATTGACTGGTTTGCGCAAAAGTTATAGTGTCTACTAGGGATGAGCCGAACACCCCCCTGTTCGGTTCGCACCAGAACTTGCGAACAAGCAAAAAATTTGTTCAAACGCGTGAACACCGTTAAAGTCTATGGGACACGAACATGAATAATCAAAAGTGCTAATTTTAAAGGCTTATATGCAAGTTATTGTCATAAAAAGTGTTTGGGGACCGGGTCCTGCCCCAGGGGACATGGATCAATGCAAAAAAAAGTTTTAAAAACGGCCGTTTTTTCGGGAGCAGTGATTTTAATAATGCTTAAAGTGAAACAATAAAAGTGTAATATCCCTTTAAATTTCGTACCTGGGGGGTGTCTATAGTATGCCTGTAAAGGGCGCATGTTTCCTTGCGGCTATTAATGAATTGCCGGTCAGACAATACACATAAAAGTTCATTGATAAAAACGGCATGGGAATTCCCCACAGGGGAGCCCCGAACCAAAATTAAAAAAAAAAAAAAAAAATGGCGTGGGGTCCCCTTAAAAATCCATACCAGACCCTTATCCGAGCAAGCAATCTGGCAGGCCGCAGGAAAAGAGGGGGGAACGAGAGAGCCCCCCCCCCCCCGAACCGTACCAGGCCACATGCCCTCAACATTGGGAGGGTGCTTTGGGGGAGCCCCCCAAAACACCTTGTGCCCATGTTGATGAGGACAAGGGCCTTATCTCCACAACCCTTGGCCGGTGGTTGTGGGGGTCTGCGGGTGGGGGGCTTATCGGAATCTGGAAGCCCCCTTTAACAAGGGGACCCACAGATCCCGGCCCTCCCCCCTGTGTGAAATGGTAAGGGGGTCCCTACCATTTCACAAAAAAACTGTCAAAAATGTTAAAAATGACAACAGACAGTTTTTGACAATTCCTTTATTTAAATGCTTCTTCTTTCTTCTATCTTCTTTCTTCTATCTTCCTTCGGTTTCTTCCTCCATCTTCTTCTTCTTCTGGTTCTTCCTCCGGTGTTCTTGTCAGCGTCTTCTTCCCTTCTTCTCCTCGGGCCGCTCCGCATCCATGATGGCATGGAGGGAGGCTCCCACTGTGTGACGCTTCTCCTCTTCTGACGGTTCTTAAATAAGGGGGGGGGGGGGGCACCCGGTGACCCCGCCCTCCTCTGACACAAGGGGACTTGACGGGACTTAGAAATGGGGAAAGCTGCGCTAAAAAATGAAGTCCATGACAGTTAACATCAGGGAAAAAAAATTGTCCATTGAGAACGTGAAAAATAATAAAAACACCACAGTGTGCATATACAAGAAGTGTGCCCAACCACCGTAGCTGTTAAGCTCAGCTGATTGAGCTTACCAGACGGCAAGCTTAAAAAAGGCAAATGGCTATAGCCCAGCCAAGGCCTCTAAGCTTGCTGATGATCACAGTACAGCCCAGGTAGCCAAAAAGAGAAGAAGACTGGCCATGGTGTGATATCTTCCAAACATTTTATTATAAAACAAGTAGTCACTTACAGTTAAAACAGCAATATCGCGCATACGAAAGCCGGCCGGCATAAACAAGATAAGCGGAGCCCGTTCTCCTACTCCGATGGCGTGGCGACGTCTGTGCGTACCCTGCCAGACGCGTTTCGTCATCATCTGACGCTGTCAATGGGGAATGGGTCTTCTTCTCTTTTGGGCTACCTGAGCTTTTTATTGAGTACGTGGAAACCAGAAGTGGGCCTTAGTGAGTGATCCCCGGCATCCGAACACTGTGATCATCAGCAAGCTTAGAGGCCTTGGATAGGCTATAGCCATCTTATCTGATCTTTGCAGCCGCCCATTCTGTTCATGACATGGCTGGGGGGCAGAGACTGGTGAGAAATGTGAAGTGGGAGGGGTTGAAGGAGACCCTATCTCCTGATTTCGGCATAGGTGTCACTGCTGCGAGACATCACAAAGTTGGGGACACAGCGAGTAACAATACCTGTAATTATAGTGGCCATTAAAAGTCCCCACTACAGTTCTCAGAACAGCAGATGACCTTGAACAAGAGCACCTAAGTTGGCTGATCAGAACTTCCCCCAGTATTGCCACTTATCCCAACTCCCCACCAAGGAGTAAGAGAAGGAATAAAAATAGAGAATACATTGAAGGGATAGGAAAAGAGGGGGAGGAACAAAGAAAAAGGGACAGAAAGAATAAGAGAAAGAACAAAAAAGATTGCTAGAGAGATGGATGGGGAAAAAAAAACAAGAAATGAGGATAGAGAGAGAGATAAAAGGGAAAGAAAGGAGAACGAAGAGAAAGAGTGGTACATCCTAAAATGTACCATAAGGGGTTTTAATACTGTACGAGTGGAAGGGACTCCGGGAGCGCTAAATGTTCGTGGGGTTAGGGGCGCAAATTACTTGTCTTGCCTTGGGTGCTGACAACTCACGCTGCAAAAATAATTTTACTGTTAGGGGTCCCCACAACTTGGGAAATTTTATCAAGGGGTCACGGCACTAGTGAGGTTGAGGACCACTGCTCTATAGCAACTCTTCTTCTTTTTCATTGCAGGTAAATAATGGATTCCAAGCAGAAGCAATGTGCTGCCATTGAGTTCTTGATGAAGGAGGGGAGCAGGCTGTCCTACATCTATAAAAGGCTACAAAATGTGAAAATGGAGATGAATCCATTGACAGGAGTCACCAATGAGAAGACATTGCTCTTGTCAATGGTGTCACCTCCATAAACATTCTGTAGCCTTCTGTGGATGTCGTACAGCCTGCACCCCTCCTTCATCAAGAACTTAATGGTGGCATGTTGCTTCCGCTTGGAATCCATTATTTACCTGCAGAGAAAAATAATTAGAAGAAGAGTTTTTAAAGAGGAAGAGTTACTCTACCAACATGTGAAATTTGAAAGATCTATGTAGGTTAATAAAAAAAGTTATGCCCGTGATTATCTTCTGCATTACATATTCTCCATGTGGCTTTCTAGCGATGTCCTATTTTTAGCAATGCATCTAAATTTAGCAATGAAGCCAATTTATTAGACTTGGAGCCCAGGTTCACATTGAGGGCGTGTTTGAAATCGTGCGAGTTCAGCCGAACTCGTTCGATTTTTAAACCGGCAATGCAGTCTGACTTCGGGAGCGATTTGACAGACATCTGTGTGGGTTCCTGCAGAGGTCTATTCAAATCGCCCACCCCGAAGTCGCCAAAAGTAGCACAGGAACTACTTTTGGAAATCGATGGGGCGCCGCAAAGTCAAATCGCATATTAAAACAGCCCGATGTGAACGTGGGCTTAGGCCAGGTTCACACTGGTGCGACGCAACTGTATCATCCTACTTTGCCCTGTGGCATTGGTCCTACATCAGTCCTACATCAGTCCTACATTGGTCCTACATCAGTCCTGCTTCGGTCCTACTTCCATCCGACTTGAATGAGCAGGATACGATTTTTCTCTGACTTTGAGATAGTCCAAGTTGTCCTTTGACCAATCAAAACAATCCCAGTGTGACATAAATTCCCTTTCCTGTTGCTGTAATCACCATGTCGGAGGTCACAAGTCGGATGGTTAGGACGAGGATCTGACTTTGATTCAATGATATTGAATGGATACTGAAAACGGACCAAAGTAGTGCAGGAACCTTTTCTAAAGTCGGACCGACTAGTGTCAGACCAGTTAAGACGGCTCTCATAGGGAATCATTGATTTGTACACATCATGCGACATGAGTTCCCAAAGTCGGAATGTATGTCGCACCAGTGTGAACCGGGCTTTACTGTTTCCACCCTCTCTCTCACCTTTTCAATGCAATACTGTCATTATGTTAGCTCAAAATAAAACTTTTCAGGAAATAAATAAAAATAAAAAAGCAAAAAAAAAAAAAAACATTTACTGCTACAGGGCGGCTCTCCTGTGCAGAATCACATATATATACGTGATTCTGCACTTCCGCCTGCGGGTTGCTTCTGTTGTAATTATTCAAAGCAGAAGCCGATCTGCATGTGCTGGGCACTGGATGTCCGCCGCCACCCGTTGATCACCGGGCAGAGACACAGAACGATAAACAAGGCAGAGCTCCATTCTGACGGGGGGGGGGGGGGGGGGATGGATTCTGTGTTCCTGCAAGGCAGGGAATACAATTCATCACTTCCCCTAGTAAAAGCACCACACACATATTACACAAAAACACTGGTTAGGCACACATTTAACCCTTTCATCGCCCCTGATGTTTAACCCCTTCCCAGCCAGTGTCATTAGTACAGTGACAGTGCGTATTTTTAGCACTGATCACTGTATTAGTGTCACTAGTTCACACAAAGTGTCAGTGTCAGATTATCCACCGCAATATCGCAGTCCTGCTATAAGTCGCTGATTGCCGCTATTACTGGTATAAAAATGTTTTAAATAAATAAAAATTCCTGTATAAGTCCCATAGTTTGTAGATGCTATAAAACTTTTGCGCAAACCAATCAATATACGCTTATTAGGATTTTATTTTTAAAACAATGTGTAGCAGAATACATACAGTGAGGGAAAAAAGTATTTGAACCCCTGCTGATTTTGTATGTTTGCCCACTGACAAAGAATTGATCAGTCTATAATTTTGATGGTCGGTTTATTATAACAGTGAGAGACAGAATAACAACAAAAATATCCAGAAAAACGCATTTTAAAAAAGTTATAAATTGATTTGCATTTTAATGAGTGAAATAAGTATTTGACCCCTTCGCCAAACATGACTTAGTAGTTGGTGGCAAAACCCTTGTTTGCAATCACAGAAGTCAGACGTTTCTTGTAGTTGGCCACCAGGTTTGCACACATCTCAGGAGGGATTTTGTCCCATTCCCCTTTGCAGATCTTCTCCAAGTCATTAAGGTTTTGAGGTTGACGTTTGGTAACCCAAACCTTCAGCTCCCTCCACATATTTTCTATGGGATTAAGGTCTCGAGACTGGCTAGGCCACTCCAGGACCTTAATGTGCTTCTTCTTGAGACACTCCTTTGTTGCCTTGGCCGTGTGTTTTGGGTCTGGAATACCCATCCACGACCCATTTTTAATGCCCTGGCTGGGGGAAGGAGGTTCTCACCCAAGATTTGATGGTACATGGCCCTGTCCATCATCCCTTTGATGCGGTGAAGTTGTCCTGTCCCCTTAGCAGAAAAACACCCCAAAGCATAATGTTTCCACCTCCATGTATGACAGTGGGGATGGTGTTCTTGGGGTCATAGGCAGCATTCCTCCTCCAAACACGGCGAGTTGAGTTGATGCAAAAGAGTTCAATTTTGGTCCTATTTGACCACAACACTTTCACCCAGTTCTCCCCAGCTGCCTTGAGATCATTGACAAGATTCTCCTGTGTAGTTCTGGGCTGATTCCTCACCGTTCTCATGATCATTGAAGCTCCACGAGGTGAGATCTTGCATGGAGCCCCAGACCGAGGGAGAGTGACAGTTATTTTGTGTTTCTTCCATTTGCGAATAATCGCACCAACTGTTGTCACCCTCTCACCAAGCTGCTTGGCGATGGTCTTCTAGCCCATTCCAGCCTTGTGTAGGTCTACAATCTTGTCCCTGACATCCTTGGACAGCTCTTTGGTCTTGGCCATGGTGGAGAGATTGGAATCTGATTGATCTCAAGGCAGCTGGGACCATAGTCACCAAGAATACAATTGGCAACACGCTATGGCATGAAGGACTGAAATCCTGCAGTGCCTGCGAGGTCCCCCTGCTCAAGAATGTCCAGGCCCCTCTGAAGTTTGCTAATGAACATCTGAATGATTCAGAGGAGAACTGGGTGAAAGTGTTGTGGTCAAATAGGACCAAAATTGAACTCTTTTGCATCAACTCAACTCGCCGTGTTTGGAGGAGGAATGCTGCCTATGACCCCAAGAACACCATTCTTTAATTTTCTAATCGAGTCTATCCTATTCTTCCCCATTCTATTCTGGTCTATTATTATTTTCTATTACATTCCTTTATTTTCTATTTTTTAGGGGTGCACTGAATGGAAATTTTGGTGCCGAAACCGAAAATTCAGAATGCACTTAGCCGAAAAATTACATTTTAAAGAAAATATTTATATTTTTACATATATATATTGTACTATATTCGACTTTTTAATTAATATCATACATTTAAATTAATATGACTTAATTGTTGGCCATTATTGGCACCTTTAGTGCAAGAAAAGCTCAAGAAAAATGCAGCCTGCAGTCTCTAACCTTCTCTTGTATCACGTCCGCAGTCTCTAACCATCTCTTGTATCATGTCTGCAGTCTCTGACCATCTCTTGTATCATGTCTGCAGTCTCTAACCATCTCTTATATCATGTCTGCAGTCTCTGATCATCTCTTGTATCATGTCTGCAGTCTCTGACCATCTCTTGTATCATGTCTGCAGTCTCTAACCATCTCTTGTATCATGTCCGCAGTCGCTAACCATCTCTTGTATCATGTCTGCAGTCTCTGATCATCTCTTGTATCATGTCTGCAGTCTCTGACCATCTCTTGTATCATGTCCTCAGTCTCTAACCATCTCTTGTATAATGTCTGCAGTCTCTTACTTAAACTTAAACATACTGCTAATAGTAATCCATTTGGTGCATCTCTAGCAGACATGATACAGGAGATGGTCAGAGACTGCAGACATGATACAAGAGATCAATACAGCCTACCAGTGCATGCCAGATGCAGCCTTGCCAGCGCCTGTCGGATGCAGCCTTGCCAGTGCCTGTGGATGCAACCTGCCTGTGCCTGTGAATGCAACCTGCCTGTGCCCATAAGATGCAGCCTCACGAGTGCCGCATTAACAATTTCCCACCTCCTGTGATCACGTCACACTGATTCAATGTCCCGGCATGGAGAGGAGGAGGGAGGGGAGGACAGGACCTTGAGCCGCCAGGATGACACCCCACAAAGGGCAGCACCTGGTGGCAAGGCCACCGCTACTGCGCATGTGCAATTATCTGCATTTTTTTTTCTTTCAGCGATATGCCGATAACACAATTTTCAGTTGAAATATTTTGGCCGCCGAAACTTCGGTGCATCCCTATTATTTTTTTTTTTTTTCAAATTGGCTTTAGTTTTCGAATCTAGTCTATCCTACTCTTCTTCATTCCATTTCGGTCTATTCTTTTCTATTTTATTCCTTTAATTCCATTCTATTTTTTTTTTTTTTCAAATTTGATTTCATTTTTTGAATCTAATCTATCCTATTCTTTTCTATTATATTCCTTTATTTTCTATTCTATTCTTTTTTTTTTTTTTCAAATTTTGATTTAGTTTTCGATTTAAATTTCAGACAAAATTTTGTTTTTCGTTATTTCAGATTTGTTTAAAATTTGCTACTATTGTAAAATCAGAAAATTCGAATACATCCAAATCTCGAAATAATGAAAAATTTGTCCGAAATTCTAATTTGGAATGAAACGAACCGCACAGGTCTATTTTCACAAAAAAAGCCCCAGTCTTTCCATCATTGTATCACTATACTCTTGCCAATGTACTTCTTATGCCCTGAGAGAAGGATGGCAAGGGTCAGGATAGGATTATGATGAACGAAAAAGGATAAAAAAAATAAAATAAAATCTGATGGAAATTATCAACGCTTCTTCACCCAAACTCTGTGCCAACTTAATTAGCTCATCATGAAACCGGACCCTCATTTCCAGAGGATAGCTCTACAGTTTCCCAAGCAATTAAAAGGGAAGGCTTAATGATTTAATTATGGTGTGCGCCAATTCACCCGTGGAGGCTCGGGTTAAATTTCTTGAGTACGGTACAAGCCTGGTTTGGTTTAGAGATCACTGACGGTACCAATTTAACATTTAATTATGGGGATGATTTGGGTCACAAAGAGAGAGCACAGGTGGGTGGTGGGCACATGTCACAGGGAAGCAAAAGGGAAATGTGCAGACTTCAGTAAAAGATCTCAATTGCCTCAACTTACCTCAACACACACAAACTGTAAAGTGATTAATGTAGCCTGAATGGAGGCTCTGGTTACAGCGTAACACACACCTTCCACGCACCTCTGTCTTACTTAACAGCCAGTCCTTCAAATGAGTCTGTAGCAGCTGCAGTAATTACTTGTCTGTCTGCACCATTTACATACCAGTAGCTGGCAGGGAGAATTAACCACGTAAAAGCCGGCCATACACACCACTTTCAATAGCAAAAAATTGTAAACCTTCGACGGCAACCTACCACCAAACAGTTTAAGGCTGCCTTGATTCATTTGGTTGCTTCTGCCATGAGAAGAGGCTGAAGGTGGTCAAAATTGTCAATGTAGAGCAGTGGTCTCCAAACTGCTGCCTTGGGGCCCGGATGGCCCCCTCTTGCTTGCTTTTATCTGGCCCTTGGTGCATTTTTCACCCCACTCTCAGCAACAGTGGAGCATAGTTTCTGCCACTGACACCAACAATAGGGCCCTATTCCCCCCACTGACACCAACGATGGGTCACAATGACAATGATGGCGTACTATTCCTCCCATTGACACCAATGATGGCGCACTATTCCTCCCATTGACACCAATGATGGCGCACTATTCCTCCCATTGACCCCAATGATGGCGTACTATTCCTCCCATTGAACCCAATGATGGCGCACTATTCCTCCCATTGAACCCAATGATGGCGCACTATTCCTCCCATTGACACCAATGATGGGGCACAATTCCTCCCATTGACACCAATGATAGCGTACTATTCCTCCCATTGACCCCAATGATGGCGTACTATTCCTCCCATTGACACCAATGATGGCGCACTATTCCTCCCATTGAACCCAATGATGGCGCACTATTCCTCCCACTGACACCAATGAAAGCACACTATTCCTCCCATTGACCCCAATGATGGCGCACTATTCCTCCCATTGACACCAATGATGGCGCACTATTCCTCCCATTGACCCCAATGATGGCGCACTATTCCTCCCATTGACACCAATGATGGCGCACTATTCCTCCCATTGACACCAATGATGGCGCACTATTCCTCCCATTGACACCAATGATGGGGGAATATTCCGCCTACTAATACCAATGATAGCACACTATTCGTCCCATTGATACCAACATTGGGGCACTATTCCTTCCATTGACATCAATGATAGCACGCTACTCCTTCCACAGATACCAACGATGGGGCACTATTCTTACCATTAATACCAATGATGGCACACTATTCCTCCAATTAATACCAACAATGGGTCACTACTCCTCCTATTGATACCAACGATGGGGCACTATTCCTTCCATTGATGGGGCACTATTCCTCCCATTGATACCAACGATGGGGCACTATTCCTCCCATTGATGATGCTCTATTTCTCACATTGATACCAATGATAGGGCACTATTCCTCCCATTGATGATGCTCTATTCCTCACATTGATACCAATGATGGGGCACTATTCCTCCCATTGATACAAATGATGGCGCTCTATTCCTCCCATTGATACCAACGATGGGGCACTATTCCTCCCATTGATGATGCTCTATTCCTCACATTGATACCAATGATAGGGTACTATTCCTCCCATTGATGATGCTCTATTCCTCACATTGATACCAATGATGGGGCACTATTCCTCCCATTGATACCACTGATGGCACTCTAGTCCTCCCACTGATACCAACGATGGGGCACGAATACTCCCCCCCAATACCAATCATGGGGCATTGTTTACCCTCTCTGATGCCAGGACACTTCTACTTCAATTGGCCACAGTGCGCCCCCACCCCCCAAAAAAAAAAAGTTAGGACAGTAAACTGGCCCTTTGTTTATAAAGTTTGGAGACCCCCGGTGTAAAGGAACCTTTCAATTCATACCAACTTTTAGGCCCCCGTTGCCACTAGTGTGACTTATCATGTGACTTTGGACACAAGCCGCAGCCCATTGATTTCAAATACTGTAGCCGCTGACTTTTAAAAATAAGGTACTTACCGGTGTTCTATAATTTTCCTCGACTCATAAGAATGCTGGACCACGTCACTTCCTTGGAGGTGTTTTTCATTTTTATGGGTCGAGGATAAAACAAAGACCATCTCCAGACTTCAACACACTATATTGATTAAATAAGTTCAGTCTATTGCTAAAATGAATTTGAAATTCAAGACTGGGTTGGGTGTAGCAAGATGTCTGCTGTTGAATTCTGATTATAGTTTTGCCGCGACCGAGTGAGGGTGTCCAAAAATGTCCGTCGGCGCCTTACGACTATAAGTTTGGCGCTGAGCAGTGCGGGGTGTACCAAGATGGCTGCCGCCACCTTACGACTGCAGGCTTTCAAAATTAAACATCAAAACGGTCTCACGGGTTTCAAAATAATATAATTAAGCAGATAAGTTCACTTTATTGCTAAAATGAGTCTGAAATTCAAGACTTGACTGGGGGTCTATAATTTCTATAATCCTCAACCCATAAGAATGCTGGACCATGCGTGAATGCGAATGTATGAATGTAAAACACCTCCGCGGAAGTGACTCGGCCGCACCGAACTGACACGGTCCAGCAATCTTATGGGTTGAGGAAAATTTTAGAACATCAGCCCAGCACTGACTTTCTGCAGCTGGTTCTGGCTCCGCCATTTCGGATATGGGAGCCGACTACGACTTCTTGGGGAATCCCATCCGGCTCTCCAGTGCGTGTGCATGGCGGGACTGGACCTGCAGCCTCTTGTAATGTGTCCCAGGAGGCTGCAGGCTGTGGGGGTGGGGGGTGCACATAATTCTTGCCTAGGTAGGAACTGAGGAAGTGGGAGTGGTACCCTCTCCCCTTAGAAAAAACAAATCAAAAGTGTTAGAAATAGAGGTGGTGAGTTGCATAAGATGCACTTTCATTATCGAGTGAAGGTGCACTTAAAAAAGGCAGTAGAACACAAATTAGGCCATCTCTGCAGGGCTGTCTTAATGAATGGGCACACCTGGGCACTGCCCAGAGGCCCCCAGGTGCATAGGAGCACCATGATCAGGGCCAGGACAAGGGGGCAGGTGCACTGATGACTTGGCTGCTTTTGCCGCACTTCTTTGACGGGAGTAACTGCAGTGTCACTCGTGGTAGAAGCAGAAGCAGCTAGCTTCCACAGGAGAGAGGATTCCGTTTTCTCCTCCCTGCAGGGGGCAGAAGAGAGCCGACAATGAGACTGAGAACTGAGACCGAGAACTCACCTTAGTCTCAGCGCAGAAGAGGAAGGAGGAGCTGCCTTCATTACAGGTGGGAACAGCATTGGTGAGCTGTGAGAAAAGGGGGAAGGGGGGGGGGGCACAACCCTGATGTAAGAAGACATTGTGAAGGGGACACCTGATGTAAGCGGACACTGTGATGGAGACACTTGATAAAAGGGAACACTAATGGAGACACAATGTATGGGGACACTCTGATGGTGAGAACCTGATATATGGGTACACTGATGGGGACTCCTAATGTATATGGGCACTGTGATTGGGACACCTGATGTAAGGGGACACTGTGATTGGGACACCTGATGTATGGGGATACCTGATGCAGGCTGGTAGGGGCCCCCCAGGGGCCCATGATGCTATTAAAGAGGAAGTCAACTTTCCCGCTCTGATGCTGCTTTTCATTTAGTCCATTATAATAAGTAATTATTAAACTATAGGCACTGTAATCCAGCCCAAATCGCATATTACTTACTGTTTAAAGAAACTTTAAAAAACTTGTTTCCAGGGGGTTAGGCAGCGCCATCATAAGTTTTGTTTTTTGAGTCCACAGTGGAGTGTATTTCCGCCCTTACGCTGAGCACTTCCTCTACTGTTAGCCAAGCCTCCTTCTCAATCCAACGTTTCTATGGCAACACTGCTTTACTGCTCATAGCTGACTTGTTTGATTTCATAGTATTTACTTGTGCTGATTATCTAGTGTTTGCCTTTGTCAGTCTTATCAGCTTCAGCTAATAAGGCTGCAGTAATGATGTCCGATGCCCAGGTTTACACTGCATGTGATGTCACATGGTCACATGGGGTGTAGTAGGAAGCTCTGAGTGATTATGCAGTCTCGTGGGATTTCAGAGTTGTGCCGTAGGAAGATCTGATAATAGACAAACAAGTACACAGAGTGTGCCGTAAATCAGGGGAGATCTGGGCATGCTCGGTGAAGTCATTCTGAAGAACAAAAAGGATTACAACAATACTAAGCAAGTAAGGAGATATCTACAAGCAGCATTAGTTAGGGTTTTTTATGCGGATTTACATGGGACAAAGTTGTTGGGGAGAGTTTACAACCACTTTAAAATAGGAGTAAACTTTCTTGGTTGGTTTTTACTTATAGGTGAGCCCTAGACTTACCTATAGGTACAGTAAATGTCCCTAAACGTGCACTGTTTACGATACATTTACTTGTGAAGCCAAAAGAGATGTCACCGCATGCACATACCCATACTGCTTCTTCAGAGCCCTGTACTGGGAACAGCGACTCCTGTGCGCACGCGCGAGAGTGACATCATTGCAGCTCGTCCAATCAAAGGGCCAGAGGCCGCCAACCCAGAAAGAAGACCGCATGAAGATGGAAACCCTGTCAGCAATGACAGCGCGCCGCTGGAGGGATTTGTTTTAAGGTAGGTTTCACATAATGTGCTAGTATGCGATGCATACCAATACATTATGACATTGCCTTGCACGAAGAATTTTTTTTTTTTTTCATTACTAAGTTTACTACCGCTTTAAGATGGCACTGAATCTCTGTGCTCTCTCCTCCTGTAAGCATACGCACTCTTAGGACATTTCATTGGCTCCTAGGGCTACCTTCTCCCAGTCTGAGGGCTGCTATACAGGGGATGCAAGAGGCTATGTCAAGTCAAATTTAGGTATCTAAAGTTGCATTTAAAAGCATAGGTAATCTTTCATATATACAGTGGATATAAAAAGTCTACACCCCCCTGGTAAAATGACATTTTCCACTTTTAATGTGACCTATAAACTGTACAACTCAGCTGAACAACAAACTGAAATCTTTTAGTTGGAGGGAAGTAAAAAAAAAGAAAAAAACTAAAATAATATGGTTGCGTAAGTGTGCACACCCTTACACTAATACTTTGTTGAAGCACCTTTTGATTTAATTACAGCACTCAGTGTTTTGGGGTATGAGTCTATCAGCATGGCACAACTTGACTTGGCAATTTTTGCCCGCTCTTCTTTGCAAAAACACTCCAAATCTGTCAGATTGCGAGGGCATCTCCTGGGCACAGCCCTCTTCAGATCACCCCACAGATCCCTCAATGGGATTCAGGTCTGGGCTCTGGCTGGGCCATTCCAAAACTTTAATCTTCTTCTGGTGAAGCCATTCCTTTGTTGATTTGGATGTATGCTTTGGGTCATTGTCATGCTGAAAGATGAAGTTCCTCTTCATGTTCAGCTTTCTATCAGAAGCCTGAGGCTCGGTTCACACGGGGGCGACTTGTCAGGCGACCTAGCCGCCTGACAAGTCGCCTCCCGTTCTGTACAATGGAACCGTTCTAATCGGAGCGACGCAAGTCGCTCCGACTTAGAAGAAAGGTTCCTGTACTACTTTGGGGGCGACTTGCATAGACTTCTATACAGAAGTCGTCTTGCAAGTCGCCCCGGCAGTCGTGTGCAGGTCGCCTCGGTGAGGCGACCTGCAAGTCGTGCCGCGTCTAGCGTGAACCGGCACTGAAGGTTTTGTGCCAATATTGACTGGTATTTGGAACCGTTCATAATTCTCTCTACCTTGACTAAGGCCCCTGTTCCAGCTGAAGAAAAACAGCCCCAAAGCATGATGCTGCCACCACCATGCTTCACGGTGGGTATGGTGTTCTTTGGGTGATGTGCAGTGTTGTTTTTGCGCTAAATTATGGAATTATTTTGGAATTATGGCCAAAAAGTTCAACCTTGGTTTCATCAGACCAGAACACATTTTCCCAGATGCTTTTGGGAGACTTCAGATGCGTTTTAAAATTTAGCCAGGCTTGGATGTTTTTCTTGGTAAGAAAAGGCTTCCGTCTTGCCACTTTACTCCGTAGCCCAGACATATAAAGAATACGGGAGATTGTTGTCACATGTACCACACAGCTAGTACTTGCCAGATATTCCTGCAGCTCCTTTAATGTTGCTGTAGGCCTCTTGGCGGCCTCCCTGTCCAGTTTCCTTCTAGTCTTTTCATCAGTTTTGAAGGGACATCCAGTCCAGTTCTTGGTAATATCACTGTTGTGCCATATTTTCTCCACTTGATGACAGTCTTCACTGTGTTCCATGGTATATCTAATACCTTGGAAATTCTTCTGTACCCTTCTCCTTGACTGATACCTTTTAACAATGAGATCCCTCTGATGCGTTGGAAGCTCTCTGCGGACCATGACTTATACTGTAGGATGCAACTAAGGCTCCGTTCACATCTAGACATCCCGGATTGCAAGCAGAATCACCACGATTCTTCCCGTGATCCCGAATCACGGCAAATCGCGGGATGCCCGTGAGATCCCCATCACTTTGAATAGCACCCTGATCGGGGCGTGATTTTCCTGCGAATGTCGACCGACAAATTGTGGTAAAGGCACCCAAACAGACGCCTGTCGCCCAAAAGAAGTACCACAATCGGGGTGCCATTTAAAGTCACGGGGGTCGCATGGGTGTCCCGTGATTCGGGATCGCGGGCAGAATGGCAGCGATTCTACCCACGATCCAGGATGCCTAGATGTGAACGGAGCCCAAGAAAATGTCAGGAAAGACCTACTAGAACAGCTGAACTTTATTTGGGGTTAATCAGCGGCAATTTAAATGATGGCAGGAGTGTACTGACTCCTATTTAACATGAGTTTGAATGCGATTGCTTAATTCTGAACACAGCTACATCCCCAGATATAAGAGGGTGTGCAACCACATTATTTAATTTTTTTTTAGTTTTACTCCTCCCCCTAAAAGATTTCAGTTTGTTTTTCAACTGAGTTGTACAGTTTATAGGTCACATTAACCACTTGCCTACAGGGCACGTTCACCCCTCTTCCTGCCCAGGCCAATTTTCAGCTTTCAGCGCTCTCACACTTTGAATGACAATTGCGCGGTCATGCTACACTGTAACCCTGTGAAATTGTTATTTTCTTCACAGAAATAGAGCTTTCTTTTGGTGATATTTAATCACTGCTGGGTTTTTTATTTTTTACTAAAAAAAAAAACGAAAATTTTGAAAGAATAAAGTTTCTTTGTTTCTGTCAGTAAATTTTGTAAAGAAGTAATTTTTCTCCTTCACTGATGGGCACTGATGTGGTGGCACTTATGGGCACTGATATGTGGCACTGGTGGGCATTGATAGGTGGCACTGGTGGTCACTAATGGACAGGGAATTGATTAAGTGGCACTGATGAGGAGGCACTAATATGCCACACTTATGGGCACCGATATGTGGCACTGGTGGGTGCTGATATGTGGCACTGGTGGGTGCTGATAGGTGACACTGGTGGGCATTGATAGGTGGCACTGGTGGGCACTGACAGGCGGCACTGGTGGTCACTAATGGACAGCAATGATGGCCATTGATGGGCAGCACTGATAGACGGCACTGACTGGCATCACTAATGGCCACTAGTTGGTGGCACTTGTGGGCAATGATTGCTGGCACGGGTAGCGCTTTATTGTAATCAGTGCCCTGTTAACATGTCAAGATGTCCCCAGTGGGGAGATTCCGCTGATCGGCTCTCCTCGCCACACGCTGACAGTGTGAGGCAAGGAGAGCCGATTACCGGCATTTCCGTGTTTACATGTGCCCGGCTGTGATTGGACACAGCCAATCACATGGTTAAAGAGCCGCGGCTCTTTACAGAGATCAGGGTTGCGCCGTGTCCTAGCAACATGGCGCGGCCACAATCACTGCGCTGCACGCACTCGCGCCCCGGAGCGCCATCATATGACGTCCACCCAGAACGAGAGCCGCACCGTCCCTCCGTCATTTGACGGTGGGCGGGTGGCAAGCAGTTAAGGGTGGAAATGATTTATCTTGGTCTCTTTTTTTTTTTTTTTTTTACATCACAGAAACCTGACATTTTAACAGGGGTGTGTAGACTTTTTATATCCATCGTACCTAACTGCATTGATGTGTGCCTTTTTATATCAGCTTTAAAAACGCCTTGTATTTCCTCAGAGGTAGATCGAAGGTTAGAGCTTATTATTTAATTAAAATCTAACTAACTACAAACTATCTACATTAATGGAATTTGTGGAGGGGAAAAAAAAAAAAAAGTGTCTCCGCAGAGCTTTACAGTGTCAGACGTGCTTGCATTGCCCCTGGGACTTTCATTGCACAAACATTTTAAATGGGCCTTTTTATTTTGCGTGACGCTTAAGTATGCAAGAAGAAAAAAAAAAAAAAAAAACCTCACAAAGCCCTTTCATTTAAGAATCAGCCTGTTTCTAATTAAACTGGTGCCGGTAACTGGTTGCCTAAGTTTTAATCAGTTTCAATCACCTATTGATCTGCATACAGAAGCTAAGCAAAAATCATCTGAGTAAGAGATGGTTTGGGAATAGCTTGAGCTGAGATCAGACCCAGCGGCCTTAGAAAATAAGTCCTTGTTTTAAGCATCCGATAAAGAAGCTGTTCAGCACGGCAGCCCAAAGACCCGGCGCAGAATGACTTTAACTAACCAGCAGAAATTTATCATCTTCAGCCAAAATCAATGTGCTGATCAATCCCTCCCCCCCATCCCCCCCCCCAACACTCCCGTCTGCAGGGACTGGCTGGCAATTTAGGGAAATTACACCATGTAAATGCTTGTGCTTTTTAATTGAACCATTTCATCAAGACGCCTTCCTCGGGCTGGCCCTCCATCTATCTGCCCTGTACCAGGCAGTTTGTCTTGTAAGATCTACACTGCAGGCTGAGGTGCGGGGCAGAACGCCGAGACATCAAGCAAGCTTTACACCTGCAGCAAGCTAATGCAGACGGATCGGCAGCAGGGCCAAGAGGAAGCTGGCTGTAAAGAAAACATTAGGTAAAAGTCAAAAGAGAGGAAAAAAAAAAAAACAGAATAAACTTCAAAAGGAAGTTGATAAGATGGAGACAAACTGCAAAAAGACTTGCGAGAAAGTCAGTTCAATGCAGCCTCTCCCAACCGTTTTATCATGGAGGAACCCTTGAAAGAATTTTCAGATCCTGCTAAAAAAAAAAAAAAAAAGGGGGGATTTATATACACAGCTTATGGTACACTTGTGTGATCTGTAAGTGGTAGAATGTTTTAAATAAAAGAATAAAGAATGTTGTGTATTTAGAGAAGCCTTTTTTGATCAAGCCTCCGTTGAACCCTACGGCTCCTCCAGAGATTATTAAGGGATACTCAAGCAATGAGCAATTTCTGCCTCTCAGATAAGTTGCCACTGACACCCATAATCTTTTTAATTATCTGTAAGTGGGCATTCTTCTTACTGGCCACCAATTAAGGTGCACTCTTCCCAGTGACAACCGCAGTAATGTAGTATGAGCTCTGATATAGTAAGGGTTCCTTGAAACCTGAAAATTATATTAAAGGTTCCTCCATGTTACAGAGGTTGAGAAAGGTTGTTCTAGAACAGACTGTAAACTTTATAAACAAAGGGCCAGCTCACTTCAGACTTTAGGGGGGCAAGACTGTGGCCAGCGGAAGTATAAAATGTCCTGGCGTCAGTGGGAGTGAACAATACCCAATTTATGGTATTGAATGCTGTTCCATCGCTGGCGTCAGTGGAAGGAATTGCGCCCCATCCTTGGCGTCAGCGGGAGTGAACAATGCCCAATTTTTGGTATTAGAGGAATGCTTTTCAATCGCTGGAGTCAGTGTTAGGAATGGCGTCCCGTCCTTGGCGTCAGCGGGAGGAATGGCGCCCCGTCCTTGCCGTCAGCGGGAGGAATGGCGCCCCGTCCTTGCCGTCAGCGGGAGGAATGGCGCCCCGTCCTTGCCGTCAGCGGGAGGAACGGCGCCCCGTCCTTGCCGTCAGCGGGAGGAATGGCGCCCCGTCCTTGCCGTCAGCGGGAGGAACGGCGCCCCGTCCTTGCCGTCAGCGGGAGGAATGGCGCCCCGTCCTTGCCGTCAGCGGGAGGAATGGCGCCCCGTCCTTGCCGTCAGC
Organism: Aquarana catesbeiana; assembly: GCF_042186555.1. Taxonomy (NCBI): domain Eukaryota; kingdom Metazoa; phylum Chordata; class Amphibia; order Anura; family Ranidae; genus Aquarana; species Aquarana catesbeiana. Next base: position 12,740,678 of record NC_133326.1, read on the forward strand.
GGGAGGAATGGCGCCCCGTCCTTGCCGTCAGCGGGAGGAATGGCGCCCCGTCCTTGCCGTCAGCGGGAGGAATGGCGCCCCGTCCTTGCCGTCAGCGGGAGGAATGGCGCCCCGTCCTTGCCGTCAGCGGGAGGAATGGCGCCCCGTCCTTGCCGTCAGCGGGAGGAATGGCGCCCCGTCCTTGCCGTCAGCGGGAGGAATGGCGCCCCGTCCTTGCCGTCAGCGGGAGGAATGGCGCCCCGTCCTTGCCGTCAGCGGGAGGAATGGCGCCCCGTCCTTGCCGTCAGCGGGAGGAATGGCGCCCCGTCCTTGCCGTCAGCGGGAGGAATGGCGCCCCGTCCTTGCCGTCAGCGGGAGGAATGGCGCCCCGTCCTTGCAGTCAGCGGGAGGAATGGCGCCCCGTCCTTGGCGTCAGCGGGAGGAATGGCGCTCCGTCCTTGGCGTCAGCGGGAGGAATGGCGCCCCGTCCTTGGCGTCAGGGGGAGGAATGGCGCCCCGTCCTTGGCGTCAGCGGGAGGAATGGCGTTTCGTCCTTGGTGTCAGCGGGAGGAATGGCGTTTCGTCCTTGGCGTCAGCGGGAGGAATGGCGTTTCGTCCTTGGCGTCAGCGGGAGGAATGGCGCCCCGTCCTTGGCGTCAGCGGGAGGAATGGCGCCCCGTCCTTGGCGTCAGCGGGAGGAATGGCGTTTCGTCCTTGGCGTCAGCGGGAGGAATGGCGTTTCGTCCTTGGCGTCAGCGGGAGGAATGGCGTTTCGTCCTTGGCGTCAGCGGGAGGAATGGCGTCCCGTCCTTGGCGTCACTGGGAGGAATGGCGTTCCATCATTGGTGTCAAAGGGATGATTAGTTCCTCATCATTGGTGTCAAAGGGATGATTAGTTACCCATCATTGGTGTCAGTGGAAGGAATAGTGCCTCATTGTTGGTGCCCTGTATCAGTTGGAAGAATAGTGCCCTAGGGGCCAGATAAAGGCAAGCAAAGGGTCACATCCGGCCCATGGGCTACACTTTGGAGACCACTGGGTTAGAACATCTGAAACACTAGAAGTAATATATTAAGTGCAATCAGTGCTCAGCAAGGTGTCAACCCACGTTCAATACAGAAACATTTAGAAAACTGTCCCCAGGAACCTCTAAGCATAGGTGTGCAAGAGCAGATACAAACCGACAAAAAAAAAAAAAAGGGACATGACACAGCAATAGCAGATTTCCCATAGCTAGATAAAAGAATAAGGCTGGAAGCGTAGGGTGAGTCTTAGACATTCAATGGTGTAACAGCACCAAACATGCAAACGTTTAATTAGGCCGTGAAAAGACGGCACAGAACCAGAGCTGTCTGTTCCTGAAGCTAGAACAGGATGGATGATGCACACTGACAGTTGTTTGAGGCTTAATTGGTTTTAGCAAGAAAGTTAAATTCAAATAAACGTGCAGACTTCTCATTTACTGCCAGGAATAAAGACATACAGACTTGTTAAAGGTGATGGGAAAAGTTTTTATGACTTTAAACGAGCTCTTCCTCTTGAGGTTTTCCGCTCTGTGATTTCTAATATATATCAGACTTTTCTCCTCACATTTTTTTTTTTTTTGCTAAATCAATTAGCTATAGTTTATTGCTTTCTTGCCTACATTGTGTATCCTTCACTCTACAAAGCAGAGAAAATATGATGAAATGTACGTGCCAGTAAGGCAGCAAAAGACAAAAAGGCTACAGACAGGTTTAAAGGGTTCCACTTTCATATTGCTTTCGCTTAATGGACTTGTCCACCCCCATCTACAATCTCGATTCTTGATGCACTTTTCGGCAAAATCTATGTAGCCGACAGTAATATAAAAAAATATCTTTGTCTTAGAACTAATATCTTTGTTGTAGAAGGCAATTAGGAGGCCCAGCAAAAAATCATTATTGCATCCACAGCCTCGATGTAAGAAATAGGATTTTTGGACTTACCATAAAATCAGTTTCTTGGAGTTCATTAAGGGACACTGGCAAACAAAACAAAAATAAGAGTGGCCAGCCAGATATATACAGCGGGTAAAATAAGTATTGAACACGTCACCATTTTTCTAGGTAAATATATTTCTAAAGGTGGTATTTACATGAAATTCTCACCACGTCGGTGACAACCCATGCAATCCATACATACAAAGACACCATAACAAATACATTCAGAAATGAAGTTCTGTGTAATAAAATGGAAGGACACAGGGAAAAAGTATTGAACACGCTAAACTGAAATTTATTTAATCCTGTGTTGGTAATGACGGCTTCAAGACGCCTCCTGTATGGAGAAACTAGTCGCATGCGTTCCTCAGGTGTTTTGGACCATTCTTCCACACAGTCTTCAAATCTTGAAGGTTCTGTGGGCCTCTTCTATGAACTCTGATATTTAGTTCTTTCCATAGATTTTCTATTGGATTCAAGTTGGGCGATTGGCCGGGCCATTCTAGCAGCTTTATTTACTTTCTTTGAAACCAACGGAGAGTTTCCTTGGCTTTGTGTTTGAGATCATTGTCTTGCTGAAATGTCCTCCCTCGTATCATCTTCATCATTCTGGTAGATGGCAGCAGATTTTTATTAAGAATGTCTTGGTGCATTTTTCCAATCATTCTTCCTTCAATCCAATGAAGTTTGCCAGTACCGTATGCTGAAAAACAGCCCCGCCCCCACACCATGATGTTCTCACCTCCAAACCTCACTGTTGGTATGGGGGGTGTTTTTGGGGTGAAGTGCCATGTGATCTCCAAACATGGTGTGTATTATGGCATCCAAAGAGTTCCATCTTTGTCTCATCTGACCAGACTATATTCTCCCCGTATTTCACAGGCTTGTCTAAATGTTGTGCAGCAAACTTTAAAACGAGCTTCAACACGTTTTTTCTTCAGTAATGGAGTCTTGAGTGGTGAGCGTGCATACAGGCCATGGTGGGCGAGTGCATCACTTATTGTTTTCTTTGAAACAAGTGTGCCTGCCAATTCATTTCTGAAGCTCTCCACAAGTGGTCCTTGGCTCTTGGACAACTCTTCTGATCATTCTTTTCACTCCTGTCAGAAATCTTGTGAGGAGCACCTGGTCGTGGCTGGTTTATGGTGAAGTGATGTTCTTTCCACTTCTGGATTATGACCCCAACAGTGCTCACTGGAGCATTCAGAAGCTTGGAAACCCTTCTGTAACCAATGCCATCAGTATGTTTTACAACAATAAGGTTGCGAAGGTCTAGAGCGATCTCTTTGCTTTTATCCATCATGAGAGGTTTCTTGTGTAAGACACCTTTTTATAGGCCATCAGTATGTTTTACAACAATAAGGTTGCAAAGGTCTTGGGAAATCTCTTTGCTTTTACCCATCATGAGAGGTTTCTTGAGTGACACCTTGGTAATGAGACACCTTTTTATAGGCCATCAGTTGAGACTGAACCGGCTGATATTAATTTGCACTGACAAGGAGCAAAGTTGTTTTCCAATTACTGATAGATTTCAACTGGTGTCATGGCTTTCCATGCCTTTTTGCACCTCCCTTTCTTCATGTGTTCAATAATTTTTCCCCGTGTCATTCCCCCCTTTTTTTTTTTTACACATAATTTCTGACCATATTTGTTTTGGTGTCTCTATGTATGGATTGAATGGGTTGTCACCGACGTGGTGAGAATTTCATGTAAATACCACCTTTAAAAATATATTTATCTAGAAAAATGGTGACGTGTTCAATACTTATTTTACCCGTGTAACTCCCTCCCACTCTCAGCTAGCATCAGTTCTCTAGGAAAGCAATAGAGTTATATAAAGAGTAGATGAAAAACAAGGATAGGTGGGGACCTGTTCACTTAACGGTTTTAGTTTTGCATCATTTAATTTACAGAACATGCCCACAACTTTGAAGATTTTTTTTTATTATTATTGTGAAGCAAACAACAAATAGGACAAAATAACAGAAAAGTCAATGTGCATTACTATTCACCCTCCTAAAGTCAATACTTTGTAGAGCCACCTTTTGCGGCTATCACAGCTCCAAGTCGCTTTGGATAAGTCTCTATGGGCTTGCCACTTCTTACCACTGGGATTTTTGCCCATTCCTCCTTGTAAAACTGCTCCAGCTTCTTCAATTGGATGGTTTGTGCTTGTGAACAGCAATCTTTAAGTCTGATCACAGATTTTCTATTGGATTGGGGTCTGGGCTTTGACTAGGCCATTCCAACACTTTTCCATGTTTCCCCTTAAACGACTCAAGTGTTGCTTTAGCAGTGTGTTTGGGGTCATTGTCCTGCTGGAAGGTGAACCTCCGTCCTAGCCTCAGTGCTACAGGTTTTGCTCAAGAATATCCCTGTATTTAGCACCATCCATCTTTCCCTCAACTCTGACCAGTTTCCCAGTCCCGACTGCTGAAAAACATCCCCACAGCATGATGCTGTCACCACGTTTCACAGTGGGGATGGTGTTCTTTGGGTGATGTGATGTGTTGGGTTTGCGCCAGACGTAGCGTTTTCTTTGATGGACAAAAAGTTCAGTTTTAGTCTCATCAGACCAGAGCACCTTCCTCCATACAATTTGGGAGTCTCCCACATGCCTTTTCGCAAACTCAAAACGTGCCATTTTGTTTTTTGCTGAAAGTAATGTCTTTCTTCTGGCCACTCTGCCATAAAGCCCAACTCTATGGAGCGTACGGCTTATTGTTGTCCTATGTACAGATACTCCAGTCTCTGCTGTGGAACTCTGCAGCTCCTCCAGGGTTACCTTAGGTCTCTGTGCTCCTCTCTGATTAATGCCCTCCTTGCCCGGTCCCTGAGTTTTGGTGTGTGGCCGTCTCTTGGCAGGTTTGCTGTTGTGCCATGTTCTTTCCATTTGGTTATGATAGATTTGATGGTGCTCCTAGGGATCATCAAAGATTTGGATATTTTTTTATAACCTAACCCTGACTTGTACTTCTCAACAACATTGTCCCTTACTTGTTTGGAGAGTTCCTTGGTCTTCATGGCAGTGTTTGGTTAGTGGTGCCTCTTGCTTAGGTGTTGCAGCCTCTGGGGCCTTTCAAAAAGGTGTGTCTATGTAATGACAGAACATGTGACACTTAGATTGCACACAGGTGGACATCATTTCACTAATTATGTGACTTCTGAAGGTAATTGGTTGCACCAGAGCTTTTTATGGGCTTCATAACAAAGGGGGTGAATACATACGCACATGCCAATTATCAGTTTTTTATTTCTGAAAAATAGCTTTATGTATATATTTTTCTAATTTTACTTCACCAACTTAGACTATTGTGTTCTGATCCATCACATATAATTCAGATTAAAAAAAAACATTGTAGACTTTTTATATCTGTACATTGCAGGGATTTTAACAAACTTTTTTGCAGAATCCTACCTTTTGTTATTCTGAAGACATCTCTGTGTTTTTCCTCTGTGTCCATGTGCACAGTGAATCTAATAGGAGTGGTTTCATAATTATCAATTAGCTGCTGCACCTGCAGGGCTCTGAGGAGCGTGCATCCCATTAGATGTTATTTCCTATTGGGAGTATCTCGCCAAAAATGACATTTTTGTTGCAGAGGATGACCAAAATCTGACTCGTCTCTTAGTGTAGACTTCTGGAAATATCCGTCAGCCAATCACACAAGCAGGAAATGACATTTCTGGGGGACGTTCTGTATACCATCTGTGTACAGAGCGCCTCCAGGTGGCCACATTGCATTTTTACGCAAAATTACAGCACTGGAGATCCCACGAAGGTGGGATTACCCTTTAAGTCTCATATAATTCACAAGCCTATAAAAGTGGTGCTCGGATACGGCTATAGAAGAGTTAACAGAAGAGGCTTGAAGGGGGCTGCCGGGAATGCCTCCTGGAAATCCAGATGAAAAAGGGTCTACCTATAAGCTTTATTTCTTTCCAGAAATGTTATTATCCCCGAGAAGCAGACGGGTGATTACACTGCGTGGAGAGTATTGTTTCAGGGTCCTGGACAAACCGATATTGCTACACAAACAAGTTTTCATCCAACTGAGTTCAGGAAAAAAAAATCAATACGCGGCTGCCATATTTCAGCAAAAACCTGCTGAGTCTGGATTAACACTGCGAGCCGGAGTACATGTGTGTGCTTAACGGTGTATATAGTGCCGGGTCACATAAATATATCTCAGCCCATGGCCATTCCGGTAATGAAGGAAACCTGCAGCAAACCGGGACAATTCAAATAGAAACAAGAAAATGAAATATGCAGAAGCATTGAATATCTTCATTCATAAGGACATACAGGATCCCCCTGCTGATTTTTGTTTGCTCACAAAGAAACGATCAGTCTATAATTTTAATGGTCGGTTTATTTTAAGAGAGACAGAAAAACGTCAAAAATATCCAGAAAAACGCATTTCAAAAAAGTTCTAAATTGATTTGCATTTTAATGAGTGAAATAAGTATTTGATCTCCTATCAATCAACAAGATTTCTGGCTCCCAGGTGTCTTCTATACAGGTAAGGAGCTGAGATTAGGAGCACTCTCTTAAAAGGGAGTGCTCCTAATCTCAGCTTGTTACCTGTATAAAAAGACACCTGTCCACAGAAGCAATCAATCAGATTCCAATCTCTCCACCATGGCCAAGACCAAAGAGCTGTCCAAGGATGTCGGGGACAAGATTGTAGACCTAGACAAGGCTGGAATGGGCTACAGGACCACCACCAAGCAGCTTGGTGAGAGGGTGACAACAGTTGGTGCGATTATTCGCAAATGGAAGAAAAACACAAAATAACTGTCAGTCTCCCTCGGTCTGGGGCTCCATGGAAGATCTCACCTCATGGAGTTTCAATGATCATGAGAACGGTGAGGAATCAGCCCAGAACTACACGGGAGAATCTTGTCAATGATCTCAGCTGGGACCATAGTCACCAAGAAAACAATTGGTAACACACTACACCGTGAAGGACTGAAATCCTGCAGCGCCTGCAAGGTCCCCCTGCTCAAGAAAGCACATGTACAGGCCCCGTCTGAAGTTTGCTAATGAACATCTGAATGATTCAGAGGAGAACTGGGTGAAAGTGTTGTGGTCAGATGAGACCAAAATCGAGCTCTTTGGTATCAACTCAACTCACCGTGTTTGGAGGAGGAGGAATGCTGCCTATGGCCTCACTTTGCATATTATTTTATATATACTGCGATTCTGTACTTGCCAAATATGCTACAGAAATCTCCCTCCACTGGGTGTAACTGCAACCATTTTAACTGTGGGCAGCTGAAGCTGCTGCCTGATCACTTCCTGGATTTACACAGACACACAGAGGCACAACTCCAGCTCTGCAGCTCTCATTGGCCCTCTTATGACTCACTCCTCCTCCCTTCCTGGCAAACTTTCACCAGAGTGAGAGAGAGAGCTGTGCATGATGTCATAATCCTAGGCTAATGACCAGACAAGAAACAGGAAGTGGCCTGTATAAGGGATTTACTGGCAGAAAAAAAATGTTTTACTATATAAAGATAAAACCACAAGGGCAGAAGATTTAAAAGTTGAAAAAAAATGACTGAAGGTCTGTTTTAAGTAAAAATCAAATTGACACAGTCCCCACCCCTACACAAGCCTCTCTACCAGTCAATAAGGCCACCAAACACATAAAAAAACACATAAAAAGAGCAATAAAAAGGCTTGAATGGTAGAAGGATGCGCGACTAGGCTCAACTTTTATAAACTGAAAACTGAACTGAACAAAGACATATCAGTTTTTTCTTCTTAACCACTTCAGCCCCGGAAGATTTGGCTGCTGAATGACCAGGCCATTTTTTTGCGATACGGCATTGCGTCGCTTTAACTGACAATTGTGCGGTCATGCGGCGTTGCACCCAAACAAAATTGACGTCCTTTTTTTTCCCACAAATAGAGCTTTCTTTTGGTGGTATTTGATCATCTCTGCGGTTCTTATTTTTTTGCGCTATGAACAAAAAAAAAGACTGACAATTTTGAAAAAAGCACATTTTGTACTTTTTGTTATAATAAATACCCCCTATTTTTTTTTTTTAAAAAAAGGAAATTTTTTCCTCAGTTTAGGCCGATATGTATTCTTCTACATATTTTTGGTAATAAAAATCGCAATACGCGTATATTGTTTGGTTTGCGCAAAAGTTATAGCATCTACAAAATAGGGGAAAGATTTATGGCATTTTTATTATTATGTTTTTTATTAGTAATGGCGGCGATCTGCGACATTATGTCGGACAGATTGGACACTTTTATGGGACCATTGGCATTTATACAGCGATCAGTGCTAAAAAAAAATGCAGTGATTATTGTGTAAATGTCACTGGCAGGGAAGGGGTTAACACTAGGGGGCGATCAAGGGGTTAATTGTGTTCCCTAGGGAGTGATTCTAACTGTGTTAGGGTGGGACTGCCTGGGTGAGGAGTCTGAACGCTGTTCATACTTAGTATGAACAACAAATTGCTCTCCTCACCCCTGACAGCACGGAGATCTGTCTACATTGACAGATCTCCATTCTGTCTAAGTGTGGAGCAATTGCGAGTGCCTGGCGGTCTTTGCGACCATCGGGCACGCGCACTGGTTCCGGCGGCGGGCACACCCCCTAGTGGTCAAAAGGCGAACCGACGTACAGCTACGATGGTTCGCCCAGGGGGGCCAACCTGCCGCAGTATAACTGCGGCGGGTGGTCGGGAAGGGGTTAAAATATTAATAAATTACAATAAATATCAAATGTAGTCATACTCGCCTACTCTGTATAATGGTTTTGCACAGAGCAGCCCCGAGCCTCCTCTTCTGGGGTTTACTGCTGGCACTCCCCGCTTCTCCTCTTCTCTAAATGCACCCATAGCAAGCCGGCTGCAATGGAGGCATTTTTGCAGGCATGCTCCCAACCCGGGCTACACAGAGCAGGTAAGCATAACATGTTTGTTGTTGTTTTGTTTTTTTTAAATCGGAACCGTCAGGCTCCGTCCACACTTGTGTGACTTGTCATGCAACTTTGGACACAAAGTTGCATGAGATGTCGCAGATCATTGTTTTTAATGGCACCCGTTTGGATCCGATTTGATGCGACTTGAGTGCCAGAGAGTGTAAAGTTGCATCAAAAATTGCACTGGAAATCGTGCGACTTTGGAGTTGCACAAGTGTGAACAGAGCCTTAGTTATACTTTAATAAATCTAGCTCACTGCAATGGGCACAGTTTTTTTAGCTGTGTTGATTGACAAGGCCTACGACAAAAAAATCAAAAAAAAAATCACAAAAGTCATGGAAAGTGTCATTATAATGGGGGATTGTAATTATTCAGACATAGACTGGGCGGAGGGAACCGCACATTCATCTAAGGCTTGCCAGTTCCTAAATGTCTTGCAGGACAATTCCATGGGTCAGATGGTAAATGCACCAACTAGAAACAAAGCGTTACTGGATCTACTGATTACCAACAATACAGACCTGATCAGAGATGTGGAAATACGGGGACATTTAGGAAACAGCGATCACAGGTCAATTAGTTTTAGTATAAATCACACAAAAGGGAAACATAAGGGGAATACAAATACACTGAATTTCAAAAGAGCCAAATTCCCTAAACTTGTTCCTTGTTAGAAGATACCAAATGGGATAAAATCTTAGGAACAAAGAACACAGAGGAAAAGTGGGTATGCTTTAAGAGCATATTAAATAAAGGTATTAGCCAGTGCATCCCAATGGGAAACACATTTAAAAGAGCTAATAAAAGTCCTGGTGGCTTAACTCCAATGTAAAAATGCATATAAAAGCAAAGTAGAAGGCCTTCAAAAAATACAAGGCTGAGGAATCATTATCAGCATTCCAACTTAACAAAGAATGCAGCAAGAAATGTAAGGGTATAATCAGGGTGGCTAAGATATAACACGAAAGACACATAGCGGAGGAGAGTAAGAAAAATCCCAAGAAATTCATAAATAGTAAGAAAGGGAGGTCAGATCATATTGGTCCCATAAAGGTAATGTATTCTTCTCCTCAGTCTTCACAAGGGAATCGGGGGGGCTTCAGCAACCAAAACTGCAATGTTTATCCTCATGACATATCACAGGAAGCACCCTTCATGGCTAACAGAGGACAGAATTAGAAATAGACTTGAAAAAAAACAACATTAATAAGTCACCGGGACCAGATGGCTTATGCCCGTGGGTCCTTAAGGAACTCAGTCAAGTAATTGCCGGACCAGTGTTCCTAATTTTTATGAACAGTCTACTGACTGGAATGGTACCAGCTGATTGGAGAAATACCAATGTAGCACCAATATTTAAAAAAGGGCCAAGATACATCCCTGGGAATTACAGACCAGTTAGCCTAACATCAATAGTATGTAAACTCTTGGAGGGAATAAGGGATTATATACAAGACTTTAGTAATGAGAACGGTATCATTAGCAGTAATGAGCATGGACTCATGAAGAATCGTTCTTGCCAAACCAATCTATTAACCTTCTATGAGGAGGTGAGTTGCCATCTAGATAAAGCAGGGATCCTCAAACTACGGCCCTCCAGCTGTTGCAGAACTACACATCCCATGAGGCATTATAAAACTCTGACATTCACAGACATGACTAGGCATGATGGGAATTGTAGTTCCTGATCACCTGGGGGGCCGCAGTTTGAAGACCCCTGAGATAAAGGAAGGCCCGTAGACGTAGTGTATCTGGATTTTGCAAAAGCATTTTACACAGTTCCCCATAAACGTTTACTGTACACAGTAAGGTCCATTGGCATGGACCATAGGGAGAGTACATGGATTGAAAACTGGCTACAAGGGCGAGTTCAGAGGGTGGTGATATCGGAATGGTTCGGGGTGGAAAGTGGGGTTCCCCAGGGTTCTGTCCTGGGACCAATCCTATTTAATTTATTCATATACGACCTGGAGGATGGGATAAACAGCTCAATCTCTGTATTTGCAGACGATACTAAGCTAAGCAGGGCAATAACTTCTCCGCAGGATGTGGAAACCTTGCAAAAAGATCTGAACAAATTAATGGCAAATGAGGTTTAGTGTAGAAAATGTAAAATAATGCATTTGGGTGGAAAAAATATGAAAGCAACTCACTGGGGGGTGAACCTCTGGGGAATCTAGGATGGAAAAGGACCTGGGGGTCCTAGTAGATGATAGGCTCAGCAATGGCATGTAATGCCAAGCTGCTGCAAGCAAAGCAAACAGAATATCGGCATGCATAAAATAATTCTCCCGCTCTACAAGACTCTGGTTCATCCGCACCTGGAGTTTGCTATCCTCAGGAAGGATGTGCTGGAACTGGAGAGAGTCCAGAGAAGGGTAACAAAGCTAATAAAGGGTCTGGAGGATCTTAGTTATGAGGAAAGGTTGCGAGCACTGAACGTATTCTCTCTGGAGAAGAGACGCTTGAGAGGGGATATGATTTCAATTTTCAAAAAATTCTGTACTGGTAACCCCACAATAGGGATAAAACTTTTCCACGAAAGGGAATTTAATAAGACACGCGGCCATTCACTAAAATTTGAAGAAAAGCATTTTAACCTTAAGCTGCGTAGAGGGTTCTTTGCGACAAGAGCGGTAAGGATGTAGAATTCCCTTCCACAGGCGGTGGTCTCAGCGGGGGGCATCGATAAATTCAAAAAACTATTAGATAAGCACCTGAACAACCACAACATACAGGGATATACAATGTAATACTGACATAAAATCGCACACATAGGTTGGACTTGATGGACTTGTGTTTTTTTTCAACCTCGCCTACTATGTAACTAAGCATCTTGCATATATGTAAGATAAAAATATATACTCACTTATACACAGTTCCACCATTTCCATGACCTAGAATGTCACGATTCTGAATGTCAAGTTCATTAATCTATAGATAAAAGGAAAAAATAAACAGTCAGCTTTGTGTCCATCTGCAGATAAGTAGACAGGAACTACACAGATCGACATAACTAAAAACGAATAAAGCAAAATTATCAGACTTTATATAGCACCAATAGCGCTTTACAATATAAAGACAAACAGTAAAGCTACAATACAATTTGATCCAATAGGATTAGGAGGGCCCTGCTCCTAGGAGCTTACACTCTAAAAATCTAATATTTAGACACCAAAGGCCAAGGATGCAACAAGTGCATAAAATTCAAATGGCACCTAAATATTAGAGAGGAGCTAAAAAAGTGCAAAGACTACAGCCAGAGATAAAATAAGGGAATAAATAGAAAGGTGTTACAAGGGGGATTGTGTATGTTATTAGAGCACCACAACCACGAGCCAAGCATTTGGCTCACAGATGCAGTGTAGTCCCATTTACTTCAATGGACTAGTTTGACAGGCATTCTCACCTGTCAAACTCAATATACAGAGGTAAATAGACCATGGCCACAAAGCAACCCTCATATATTAAGTGGACGGGCAGGGCATTAAAACCGTGGCTCGACTTGCCTGTTTTTATCACCTCCTTGCTGCATGTGTAAACAAGGCCTTAGATCTACCAATAACTATTTAGTGCAAGGACCTGCCTGATTGGACAGAAGGTTTCTTGGACAATTTACATAGATCCTTAAATTACATAGTTTTGGTAAATCTAAAGTTTATTGTGCAGAAGGTGAGCGAGAGAGCGGAAGGGTAGTAGAATGGGCAGGTGAGAGAATGGGAGGGGAGGGGAGAGGGCAGAAGTATGAGCAGGAGAGAAGTAAAGAGAGTGGGTGGGAAAGTAGAGAGGGTGGGGGAAGAATATTCTGGAAGTAGACAGAGTGGCAGGGAGGTAGATAAGGTGAGTGAGAGAGTGGGAGGATCATAGAAAGGGTGGGCCGGAGAGTGGGGAGGAAAGTAGAGAGGGTGGGCTGGAGATTGGGGAGGAATGTAGAGAGGGTGGGCCGGAGAGTCGGGAGGAATGTAGAAAGGTGGGCCAGAGAGAGGGCAGGAAAGTAGAGAGAGTGGGCCAGAGAGTGGGGAGGGAAGTAGAGGAGGGTGGGCCAGAGAGTGGGGAGGGAAGTAGAGGAGGGTGGGCCAGAGAATAGGGAGGAAGGTAGAAAGGGTGGGCCGGAGAGTGGGGAGGAAAGGAAAGAGGGCGGGCCAGAGAGTGGGAAGGAACGTAGAGAGGGTGGGCCGACTAATGGGGAGGGAAGTAGAGAGGGTGGGCCGGAGAGTGGGGAGGGAAGTAGAGAGAGTGGGCCAGAGAGTGGGGAGGGAAGTAGAGGAGGGTGGGCCAGAAAGTGGAGAGGGAAGTAGAGGAGGCTGGGCCAGAGAGTGGGGAGGGAAGTACAGGAGGGTGGGCCGGAGAGTGGGAAGGAAGGTAGGGAGCATAGGCCAGAGAGTGGGAAAGGAAGTAGAGAGGGTGGGCCGGAGAGTGGGGAGAGAAGAGGAGGGTGGGCCAGAGAGTGGGGAGGGGAGAAGAGGAGGGTGGGCCGGAGAGTGGGGAGGGGAGAAGAGGAGGGTGGGCCGGAGAGTGGGGAGGGGAGTAGAGGAGGGTGGGCTGGAGAGTGGGGAGGGAAGTAGAGGAGGGTGGGCCGGAGAAAGGGAAGGGAAGTAGAGAAGGCGGGCCAGAGAGTGAGAAGGAACGCAGAGAGGGTGGGCCGACTAGTGAGGAGGGAGGTAGAGAGGGTGGGCCGGAGAGTGGGAAGGGGAGTAGAGAGGTTGGGCCGGAGAGTGGGGAGGGAAGTAGAGAGGGGTTGGCCGGAGAGTGGGAAGGTAGTTAGAGAGAGTGTGCCAGGGAGTAGGAGGGAAGTAGACAGGGTGGGAGAGAGTGGGGGATTAAAAGTACTGAGGGTGGGAAAGAGAGTGGGAAAGAAAGAGACTTAGAGGGCCGTAGAGAAGGTGAGTGAAAGAGTGGGAGGGAAGTAGAGAGGGTGGGCTGGAGAGTGGGAGGGAGCTAGAGAGGGCGAGTTGGAGAGTGGGAGGAAAGTAGGGAGGGTGGGCCGGAGAAAGGGAAGGGAAGTAGAGAGGGCGGGCCAGAGAGTGGGAAGGAATGCAGAGAGGGTGGGCCGACTAGTGAGGAGGGAAGAAGAGAGGGTGGGCCGGAGAGTGGGAAGGGAAGTAGAGAGGTTGGGCCGGAGAGTGGGAAGGGAAGTAGAGAGCATGGGCCGGAGAGTGGGAAGGGAAGTAGAGAGCGTGGGCCGGAGAGTGGGAAGGGAAGTAGAGAGCGTGGGCCGGAGAGTGGGAAGGGAAGTGGAGAGGGTGTGCCGGAGGGTGGGGAGGGAAGTGGAGAGGGTGGGCCGGAGGGTGGGGAGGGAGGTAGAGAGGGTGGGCCAGGGAGTGGGAGGGAAGTAGAGAGGGTGGGAGAGAGTGGGGGATTAAAAGTACTGAGGGTGGGAAAGAGAGTGGGAAAGAAAGAGACTTAGAGGGCCGTAGAGAAGGTGAGTGAAAGAGTGGGAGGGAAGTAGAGAGGGTGGGCTGGAGAGTGGGAGGGAGCTAGAGAGGGCGAGTTGGAGAGTGGGAGGAAAGTAGGGAGGGTGGGCCGGAGAAAGGGAAGGGAAGTAGAGAGGGCGGGCCAGAGAGTGGGAAGGAATGCAGAGAGGGTGGGCCGACTAGTGAGGAGGGAAGAAGAGAGGGTGGGCCGGAGAGTGGGAAGGGAAGTATAGAGGTTGGGCCGGAGAGTGGGAAGGGAAGTAGAGAGCATGGGCCGGAGAGTGGGAAGGGAAGTAGAGAGCGTGGGCCGGAGAGTGGGAAGGGAAGTAGAGAGCGTGGGCCGGAGAGTGGGAAGGGAAGTGGAGAGGGTGTGCCGGAGGGTGGGGAGGGAAGTGGAGAGGGTGGGCCGGAGGGTGGGGAGGGAAGTAGAGGAGGGTGGGCCGGAGAGTGGGGAGGGAGGGAGAGAGGGTGGGCCAGGGAGTGGGAGGGAAGTAGAGAGGGTGGGCCGGAGAGTGGGAGAGAAGTAGGGAGGGTGGGAGAGAAGTAGGGAGGGTGGGAGAGAAGTAGGGAGGGTGGGAGGGAAATAGAATAGACAGGTGAATGAAGGGGAGGGAAGTGGAGATGGCGGAAGAGAGAGCGGGATGCAACTAGGGAAATCAGGAGGGAAGTGGAGAGGGCTGGAGAGAGAGTGGGGTGGAATGAGAGAAGGTGAGTGAGAGTGGTAGGGAAGAAGAGAAGGTGAGTGAGAGTGGGATGGAGGCAGAGAGATTGGAAGGAAGGTAGAGAGGTCAGGAGAAAGAGTGGGAGGGAAGCAGGGAGAGTGCTAGTGACTTACCGAGGGTGGGAAAGAGTAGAGGGAGGGAAGTAGAATGGGCACAGAGAGGGTGGGAGGGTAAGGAGAGAGGGTGGGGGAGAGAATAGGATGTAAGTAGAGCCAGTTGGAGACTGGAGGAAAGTAGAGAAGGTGATTGAGAGAGTGGGAGGGAAGTAGAGAGGATGGAAGAGAGTGGAGGATGGAAGTACTGAGGGTAGGAGGGAAACAGAGAGGTTAGGAGAGTAAGTGGGAGGGAAGTAGAATGGGCAGGTGTGAGAATGGGAGGAAAGGGGGAGAGAGAGGGTCGGGAAGAGAGCAGGGTGGAAGTAGATAATCCAGGACAGAAGTAGAGAGAGTGGGGGGAAAGTAGAGAGGGCGGGGAGAGAATAGGAAGGAAGTAGAGCCGGTCAGAGAAAGTGGGATGGAATTAGAGAAGGTGAGTAAGAGTGGGGAGGGGAGTAGAGAGGGTGGGCAGGAGAGTGGGGAGGGAAGTAGAGAGGGTGGGCAGGAGAGTGGGCAGGGAAGTAGAGAGGGTGGGCAGGGAAGTAGAGAGGGTGGGCAGGGAAGTAGAGAGGGTGGGCAGGGGAGTGGGAAGAGAAGTAGAGAGGGTGAGCAGGAGAGTGGGAAGGGATGTAGAGTGGGAAGGGATGTAGAGTGGGAAGGGATGTAGAGTGGGAAGGGATGTAGAGTGGGAAGGGATGTAGAGTGGGAAGGGATGTAGAGTGGGAAGGGATGTAGAGTGGGAAGGGATGTAGAGTGGGAAGGGATGTAGAGTGGGAAGGGATGTAGAGAGGGAAGGGATGTAGAGAGGGAAGGGATGTAGAGAGGGAAGGGATGTAGAGAGGGTGGGTGGGAGGTAGCGTGGGTGGGGACAAATTAAATAAGGCGGGGGGGAGAATAGGAGGGATGTAGAGAGAATGCAAAAGAGAATGGGAGGGAAATAGAAATGGGGGGGAAGTAGAAAAGGTGGGACAAAAGTAGAGCAGGTGGGTAGTGGAGAGGGTGGGAGAGAAGCAGAGAGGGTGGGTAGTAGAGATGGTGGGTAGTAGAGAAGAAGGTGGGTAGTAGAGAGGGTGGGTAGTAGAAAGGGCGGGTAGTAGAAATGGTTTGTAGTAGAGGGTGGGGAGAGAGAGAGAGTAGAAGAGAAGAAAGGAAGGCGAGAGTGAGGATAAAAAGGGTGAGGGAATGAGTGAGGAGGGAATGAGGATGGAGTGGAGAGACAGCAGTGAAGAATGACTTCCAAAGAGCAGACATTGTAACAATCGGAGAGAAAGGCCAAAAAATTGTGAATACAGTGAAAGAAAAAAAATTAAAAACAAAATGGGTGGGGGGGGTAAGAGGAAGTAAGAGAAAAAGGAGGGAGAGAGAGTCAGGAGATAGAGAGAAGAAGGGAGTAGGAGAGAGAAGTAAGAAAAAGACAGAGACACGATAAAAGAGGAAAGTATGAAGATAGAATGATCAGCGATACGGGAAGAATCGAGGGGAAAATCCCAAGAAATAAACTGTCAAATATAAGAAGACAGAGGAGGGGGAAAATGGCGTGTTTGTTGGGGGGGGGGGGGGGGGATGATTGACAAGAGAGGGAAGTATACTTACTCAGGGACGGGGAGAGAATATCGGGAGACGAGAGCGGGAAATGAGTGACGGAGGAAGAGAGTGTCAAGCTTTGGATGTAAAGTGTCAGGGAAAAGCAACTTGGGGCCATAAACAACACAAGCCCAGGTCATTTCAAGTTCAGCTGCAAGAACAGCAAGATCAATACAACATTTGCCGTCCAATTTATAAAAGGTGATACCAAGGGACAGAGCGATGGAAAGTTTAATGACAATTTGTTTGCCTGGGTCATTTCATTAAAGTTTGATAAAAGGTGTCAGGATGGGATGATATATCCGAGGTGCGGAGGGTCACAACAGGGGAGGGAAGATGTGTGTGGGGGGGGGGGATCTTCAGCGACTCCGGTGGACACTACGGAGCGGCCTGTTTAATGCGCGTTCCATCAAGAATCTGAAGGTTAACGGTGAGGTTTATGTGTGCAAAACAGCCCACCCTGAAACATGCATCATAAACCATCATAATTCTACTATAAAGAGAGAGGTAATGCCGCATGAACCAATATCTCCGAGTGCAAAAATCACAGCATGTTGACCGCTTGAGATTTTGTTGCGAAAATACTTTTTTAGGTATGCAAATAACCAGCAGCCGTAAATTGCATGAATCGTCTAGCATAACTAAAGGTTTCCACATACAGACCAATAATCTGCCATAGTACCTTGCTTCTGATCGAATTTCCCAAAATTCAGTCTACTCAAACTGGCTACATACAGATTTTTTTTTTTTACTTGAACATTTGTACGAAAATTTTGGAAAAATTGTTACATTTCTTTCCTGCCCTCCCGACCTGCTAGTCCAATGGAATTCCAGACGCATTAAACAGGTTTCATTGAATTATGTACAAGTTTTTCCCAAAATAACCACTTGGCCCTCCGGAAGATTTACCCCCCCCCCCCCCCCCTTCATGACCAGGACATTTTTTGCGATACGGCACTCCGTTACTTTAACTGGCAATTTCGTCCAAAGAATTTTCCTCCAATTTTCGTATAGTGTGTACACAACTTTCGACAGCCGATTCCGAATTCTCGTACGAAAATTCCCGAAGGGACAAACTCCGAAATGTTTCTCGTACGGGAACAGAACGAAGCGATTTTCGTTTAACCACTTCAGCCCCGGAAGATTTGGCTGCTCAGGGACCAGAGTATTTTTTTTAGCGAAACGGCACTGCGTTATTTTAACTGGCAATTGCGCGGTCGTGCGACGCTGTACATAAATAAAATGGATGGACTTTTTTCCCCACAAATAGATCTTTCTTTTGGTGGTATTTGATCACCTCTGCGTTGTTTATTTTTTGCGCTATAAACAAAAAAAGGCTGACAATTCTGAAAAAAAATAAAAAAATAATTTTACTTTCTGCTATAAAACAATAAAAAAAAAAAAAAAAAAATCTAATTTCTTCATCAGTTTAGGCCAATAAGGTTTTCTTCTACATATTTTTGGTAAAAAAAAAAAAAAAAAATCCCAATAAGCGTATATTGATTGGTTTGCGCAAAAGTTTTAGCATCTAAAAACTATGGGATATTTTTTTTTTTTTTACTAGTAATGGCGGTGATCAGCGACTTATAGCCAGACATCGATATTGCGACAGGACAGACAATCTGACACTTTTTGGGAACCAGTGACACTAAAGTGGGGTACACACTAAGAAAATCGGGCAAACGTTCGTCTGATTTTTCTCGATGTTTCACATCAAATTGGAACAGATGAAAGAAAATTCGTACGGCAAAGGCTTTTTTTTTTTGTTGTTGTTGTTTATTGTTTCTGATCATGCGCAGTCTCTCTTTTCAGATTTTTCTTGTATGAAAATCGCACGAAAACGGTACACATTATCCACTTGCTGACCAGCTGCCGTGATTATACTGCGGCAGGCTGGCACGATCCCGCGCGCCGTCGTAGCTGTACGTCGGCTCCTTAAAGCGGGATAGCAGGCGCGCGCACGCTGAGGAATGTGTGCCGTTCTCATACGATTTTCATACAAGAAAAATATCCCGCTTTAAGGAGCCGACATACAGCTACGACGGCTCGCTGGATCGTGCCAACCTGCCGCAGTATAATGACGGCGGGTGGTCGGCAAGTGGTTAATGTGTACCGTTTTCGTACGATTTCCATACAAGAAAATTCTGCACTGCGGGGGTGCCGATGCTCGTGATCGGGATGACCGCCGGCCACGAGCGATCGCGGGCATGAGAGGCAGAACAGGGACGTATGTGTGTGTGTGTGTGTGTAAACATACAAATCCCTGTTCTGTTTTGAGAGGAGATGCAGATCGTGAGTTTCTAATATCTAGGAATCACGATCTGTCATCTCCTATAGCAAGTCCCCTCCCCCCACAGTTAGAACACACAGTCAGGGAACACAGTTAACCCCTTGATCGCCCCCTTGTGTTAACCCCTTCCCTGCCAGGGACATTTATACAGTAATCAGTGCATTTTTATAGCACTGATCGCTGTATAATTGTCAAGCTTTCCAAAAATGTGTCAAAAGTGTCCAATGTACCCGCCATAATGTCGCAGTCACGATAAAAATCGCAGATCGCCGCCATTACTAGTAAAAAAATAATAAAAATGCCACAAATCTATGCCTTATTTTGTAAACGCTATAACTTTTGGGCAAACCAATCAATATACGCTTATTGGGATTTTTATTACCAAAAATATGTAGAAGAATACATATCGGTCTAAAGTGAGGAAAAAATTAGCTTTTATTTAAAAAAAAAAATGGGGATATTTATTATAGCAAAAAGTACAAAATATTGTGTTTTTTTTTTCAAAATTGTCGCTCTTTTTTTGTTGATAGTGCAAAAAAAAAAAAAAAAACCGCAGAGATGATCAAATACCACCAAAACAAAGCTCTATTTGCGGGAAAAAAAGGACTTCAATTTTGTTTGGGTACAACATCGCATGACCGCGCAATTGTCAGTTAAAGCGACGCAGTGCGGAATCGCTAAAAGTGTTCTGGTCATTGAGCAGCCAAATCTTCCGGGGCTGAAGTGGTTAAATGAAAATCGCTTCGTTCTGTTCCCAGACAAGAAACATTTTAGAGTTTGTTCCTTTCGTGAATTTTCGGACGAGAATTCGGAATCGGCTGTCGATCAGAAAATCGTACAAAAATTCTTTGGACGAAAATGTTCTCCCCATTTTCTTATAGTGTGTATGAGCCTAAAGTCCCGTACACACGATCAGAAAATTGTACGAAAAATAGCACTTTCGAAGCGATCGTACGATAATCGGATCATTAGTGCAGAGCTTTTTCGAGAGCTGATCATGACAGTTCACCCGATATTATTCTATCGGACATGCACAAATTTTTTTTTTCCATGCGATGCCGGATCGTACAATTTTCTTTTTTTAATCAGTACAGCTGTCGTTCGAAAATGCAATACAACACATGACATCACTTCCGAATTTTTATTCTGTCGTACGGGACTTTGTGACTTTCGTCAACTTTTCAGATTCGATCCGAGATTAGCATGAAAAAAAATAAACGGACGATCATTCGTCCGATAATCTCATCATGTGTACCGGGCTTTAATACAACGATCAATACCAAAAATATACACTGTGACTCTACTGACACTGAATGGGAATGGGTTAAATGTCTAGGGCTATCAAAGGGTTAACGGTGTGCCTAGCCATAATACAAGAGATGGTCAGAGACTGCAGACATGATACAGGAGATGGTCAGAGACTGCAGACATGGTACAGGAGACGGTCAGAGACTGCAGACATGATACAGGAGTTGGTCAGAGACTGCAGACATGATACAGGAGATGGTCAGAGACTGCAGACATAATACAGGAGATGGTCAGAGACTGCAGACATGGTACAGGAGACGGTCAGAGACTGCAGACATGGTACAGGAGACGGTCAGAGACTGCAGACATGATACAGGAGTTGGTCAGAGACTGCAGACATGATACAGGAGAGGGTCAGAGACTGCAGACATGATACAGGAGATGGACAGAGACTGCAGACATCATACAAGAGAGGGTCAGAGACTGCAGACATGATACAGGAGTTGGTCAGAGACTGCAGACATGATACAGGAGTTGGTCAGAGACTGCAGACATGATACAGGAGATGGACAGAGACTGCAGACATCATACAAGAGAGGGTCAGAGACTGCAGACATGATACAGCAGATGGTCAGAGACTGCAGACATGATACAGCAGATGGTCAGAGACTGCAGACATGATACAGCAGATGGTCAGAGACTGCAGACATGATACAGGAGTTGGTCAGAGACTGCAGACATGATACAGGCGATGGACAGAGACTGCAGACATCATACAAGAGAGGGTCAGAGACTGCAGACATGATACAGCAGATGGTCAGAGACTGCAGACATGATACAGCAGATGGTCAGAGACTGCAGACATGATACAGCAGATGGTCAGAGACTGCAGACATGATACAGGAGTTGGTCAGAGACTGCAGACATGATACAGGAGATGGTCAGAGACTGCAGACATCATACAAGAGATGGTCAGGACTGCAGACATGGTACAGGAGACGGTCAGAGACTGCAGACATGATACAGGAGTTGGTCAGAGACTGCAGACATGATACAGGATATGGTCAGAGACTGCAGACATCATACAGGAGTTGGTCAGAGACTGCAGACATGATACAAGAGATGGACAGAGACTGCAGACATCATACAAGAGAGGGTCAGAGAATGCAGACACGATACAAGAGAGGGTCAGAGAATGCAGACATCATACAAGAGATGATTAGGGATTGCAGACATAATACAGGAGATGGTCAGAGACTGCAGACACGATACAGGAGATGATCGGAGAATGCAGACATGATACAAGAGATGATTAGAGACTGCAGACATAATACAAGAGATGGTCAGAGACTGCAGACACGATACAGGAGATGATCGGAGAATGCAGATATGATACCAGAGATGATTAGAGACTGCAGACATAATACAAGAGATGGTCAGAGACTGTGGACATGATTACAAGAGATGGTCAGAGACTGTGGCCATACTGCAAGAGACTTTTGAAGACTGAACTTGCTATAGGACTTGTCGGAGTCATAGAATGGAGACATTACATGAGACTGCCAAAAAAATCACTGCTATAATGGAGCAATAGGGAAACACAGATTAGTGTCCTCAAGGGCCATGAGGACTGCACAAAAAGAAAAAAAAAAGGGCCCCAGTTTGGGCACCAGGGCCCTATATTGTTCACTGAAAATACCTATTCTTTAGTAATGTGTATTGAGAAAGAACATATCAAACAGATGGGTATTGTGTATACTTTTGCACTTTCCAGCTTTAGTAAATAAACCCCATTGTGTACTTAAAAGTGGGTATGCCTGTATGTTGGTGTTCTATAGATACGTGGTGCTTTTACTGTATTGTAAAGCTAGGCCCTACAACAAAACACAGAAAACTCTCATTGACATGCCTTACAAATACACATCAAACATACACGTGGGCCAGCATTCTGAACTGTACTTTCCAAAGATACTGTGACTAACCTAATGCATGGCAGCAGACTCGGGTTCATTATTTGGCGATCAGATGCAGCTAAAACCAATGAAATTTCTGCTGAACTCTCAGCATCCTACAACATCACAATCAGTAAATTTAAAGTGAACAAGGGGGGGGGGGGCTCTCCTCGGAGTAACAACAATGCTTCCTATCAAGTGCTGACACTATCAATAAGCGATCAATACCAGTATTCACCCAGAGTGACAGGAAAGAAATAAATATTTATACCACATAACCTGTATCAATGCAGCACTATTTCTGCCTTGTCAATATCTGATTAACTTGAGCAATGGCTTCTCGTTTTCTATAATGATTAATAACGAGTGATATTAACCCTACAGCTGCAGGCAGCTTACCTATCGCAACAATTAGATGCCGGTCATAATCCAAAAGAGACACGGGTCATCTAGTGCGGTGGCTTCCATTTCCAACCCAAGTCCTCAAGCACCCCCAACAGGTCATGTTTTCAGGATTTCCTTCGCCTCGCACAGGTGCTTAAAATCAATAGCTTTGTCTTTATGACCACTTTTTTGTCTAAAGGAAATTCCCAAAACACGGCCTGTTGGGGCTGCTTGAGGACTGAGGTTGGGATCCACTGTTCTAGATGTTAGTGTTTGAGCAGACTCCGGACCCAATGTATCAAAGCAAACCAAATGTTAGTCTAACCCAGGAGGTCTCCAAACTTCCCAAACAAAAGGGACAATCTACTGTCCTTCAGGCTTTAGGAGGGCCAGACTGTTTCCAGTGGGAATAGAAAAATGCCCCGGCGTCGGTGGCAGTAAACAATACTTAATCATTGGTGTTAGTGGGAGGAACAGTGCCTCATCATTGGCGGGAAGAATAGTGCCCCATCATTGGTATCAATGAGAGTAATAGGGCCCCATCATTGGTATTAGTGGGAGGAATGGTGCCCCATCATTGGTATCAGAAGGAGGAATGGTGCCCCATCATTGGTATCAGTGGGAGGAATCATTTCCCATCATTGGTATCAGTGAGAGGAATAGTGCCCCATCATTGGTATCAGTGGAAGGAATAGTGCCCCATCATTGTGGTCAGTGGAAGGAATAGTGCCCTATAGTTGGTGTCAGTGGGGAAAATAGTGCCCCATCATTGGGGTCGGTGGGAGGAATAATGCCCCATCATTGGTATTAGTGGGAGAAAAAGTTCTCCATCATTGGTATCAGTGGAGGAATAGTTCTTCATCATTGTGGTCAGTGGAAGGAATAGTGCCCTATCGGTGTTAGCGGGGGGAATAGTGCCCATTCATTGGGGTCAGTGGGAGGAATACTGCCCCATCATTGGTACTAGTGGAAGGAATAGTACCCCATCATTGGTATCAGTGGGAGTAATAGTATCCCATCATTGGGGTCAGTGGAAGGAATAATGCCCCATCTTCAGCATTCGTGAGAGGAATAGTGCTCCATCATTGTGTCAGTGGGAGGAATAGTGCCCCGTCATTGGTGTCAGTGCAAGGAATAGCGCCCCATTATTGGAGTCAGTGGAAGGAATAGTGCCCCATCATTGGTATTAGTGGGAGAAATACTGCCCCATCATTGGTATTAGTGGGAGAAATACTGCCCCATCATTGGCATCAGTGGGAGGAATGGTGCCCCAAGGGCCACGTAAAGGCATGCAAAGGGCCAAATCTGGCACCTGGGCCACAGTTGGAGACCACTGGTCTAACTGATCCTTTCTCAACCTTTTTATTCCAGAGGAACCCTTAAAATAATTTGAAGGTCTCAGGGTACCCCTGGTAAAACCATATCATTGTAGGTCAGTGGGAAAATGCATGTAGATTACTGGTCTCTACAGAACTATGCAAGCACCAAAAAAATGGAAGGTCTGTCAACCAGCCACAGCTCAAGGAACCCCTAACAACCTCTTGAGGAACCCCAGGATCCATGAAACCTTCATTGAGATTGGCCCGGTCTAACCCCTATCAGCCATTTAGGTTTTGTCTTTCATTTTGATCGCACAGATTTGGAGGATCAAACCTGAACTATCATTGGCTGCTTGAGAAATCAAATTTTGGGCCTGGCTCCAGTCTTTGAAAATTAGCCCGGTGGTGCGTGTTCATTAGGTATGTGAGAAGTGGTGCACAGCAGCAAGCATGTAGATTACTGGTCTCTACAGAACTATGCAAGCACCAAAAGAATGGAAGGTCGGTCAACCAGCCACAGCTCAAGGAACCCCTAACAACCTCTTGAGGAACCCCAGGGACCCATGGAACTTTCATTGAGATTGGCCCGGTCTAACCCCTATCAACTATTTAGGTTTTGTCTTTCATTTGATCACTCAGATTTGAGGATGCAAACCTGAAATATCATTGGCTACTTTTTGTTTGGCTCCAGTCTTTGTAAATTATCCTGGTGGTGCGTGTTCATTAGGTATGTGAGCAGTGGTGCATAGCAGCAATCATGTAGATCACTGGTCTCTACACGGCGGAGTTAGTGTCCACTGGGTGAGTAAATGGAGAGTGTGTCTGATAGATGTGTGTTTAGTAAGTGGAGGAGAACAGAGGAGGGGGGGGGGGGGGAGGAGGGGCGGCTTAATTGTCTTCTTGACATGCTCAACTATGAAGACTTGATTCATGAAATGCCGATGAGTCTTGGAGGGGGTCACTGAGGGAAGGCGTTGAGATAATTAAGATTTCAAGCGTCTGAACAAGGAAGGGAAGTGAGCAGCAGTTAGGAAATCAATAAGACCCTTTTATTTGCAGTGACACAGATGTCTTGGCCAATTGATCCTAATAGGCAGGCTTGATAGCATCGGGCAGCTGCCTCCCTAGAGCAGCCAGAGGGAGCCTGCTGCTCCTCATATGCGCAAATCCCACGCGTCGCTTTATACAGGCAACGGAGCTGGACCAGAGATAGTTACACAAACATTGCAAGTGCCAGATGCAAAACCAGCACAAAAGGATGCTTCAGTGAGAATGTCCTCTCCTATGTTGCAGGGGGTGCTTTTCTCCACGGGGGGGATCAATGCTAATCTCACAACTGTAAAACTATAACCAACGTTTGGTTAATTACTTTTTTTTTTGAAGTGTCTTTTCGATATTAGACGGCCCACTCGGTACTATGATCACAGTTACTTTATCACGACCCTTGCCCATCACTGAAGCAGCAACCAGCTGTCAATCAAGTGGAAAAAAAAATATGTCAGCACTATACAGGAGGACATCACTGTGCGCCACGCTCGTTATTCCATGACTGCAAGCTGACATTGCTAATGGGGGCCGCACATTCTGTCCTCATTCATGTGGTCATGACCAGAGACTTCACCAAAAATAGGTCAGGAGAAGCCTAAGGTATGTGCTGCACATCTGACTCGGCTGAGGGCAGATGGAGCAATAGGAATTGCTTTGTGTTGCGGCCACTATATAAATTCCAAGCAATGAATGCTCCTGTACCTGCGCTTCCTGTAGATAGGGACACACATGCTGGTTGTTAGATGGATAATATACAGTATTTATTGGCGTATAACACTCACTTTTTCACCATGGAAATCGGGTGCAAATAGCGCGTGCGTGTTTATACGCCAATACTTCAATTTTAGCCGCCTCGGAGGGGGCAGGGAGGGGGACGGGACGAGCGCCGTCAAATTACATACAGTGAGAATCTCCAGTTTACTTGGCGGCCTCTGTAATAGGAAGTCCCGTCTCCTGGGCCGCCATTGGACCAGTGTTCTGTCTATCATAGGAGATTCTCACTGTATGTAATTTGTAGGCACTCATCCCGCCCCCCTCCCTGTCTCCTCTAGGCTGCAGATGGGCATCGATCAGGCTGCACTAATGGCAATGGCGAGGCTCCTGCATTGATGGCAATGGCGAGGCTGCTGCAATGATGGCAATGGCGAGGCTGCTGCATTGATGGCAAATGGCGAGGCTGCTGCATTGATGGCAATGGCGAGGTTGCTGCATTTGAGGCAATGGCGAGGCTGCTGCACTGAGGCAATGGCGAGGCTGCTGCACTGAGGCAATGGCGAGGCTGCTGCATTGATGGCAATGGCGAGGCTGCTGCATTGATGGCAATGGCGAGGTTGCTGCATTGATGGCAATGGCGAGGTTGCTGCATTTGAGGCAATGCCGAGGCTGCTGCATTTGAGGGCAATGCCGAGGCTGCTGCATTTGAGGCAATGCCGAGGCTGCTGCATTTGAGGCAATGCCGAGGCTGCTGCATTTGAGGCAATGCCGAGGCTGCTGCATTTGAGGCAATGCCGAGGCTGCTGCATTTGAGGCAATGCCGAGGCTGCTGCATTGATGGCAATGCCGAGGCTGCTGCATTGATGGCAATGCCGAGGCTGCTGCATTGATGGCAATGCCGAGGCTGCTGCATTGATGGCAATGCCGAGGCTGCTGCATTGATGGTAATGCCGAGGCTGCTGCATTGATGGCAATGCCGAGGCTGCTGCATTGATGGTAATGCCGAGGCTGCTGCATTGATGGCAATGCCGAGGCTGCTGCATTGATGGCAATGCCGAGGCTGCTGCATTGATGGTAATGCCGAGGCTGCTGCATTGATGGCAATGCCGAGGCTGCTGCATTGATGGCAATGCCGAGGCTGCTGCATTGATGGCAATGCCGAGGCTGCTGCATTGATGGCAATGCCGAGGCTGCTGCATTGATGGCAATGCCGAGGCTGCTGCATTGATGGCAATGCCGAGGCTGCTGCATTGATGGCAATGCCGAGGCTGCTGCATTGATGGCAATGCCGAGGCTGCTGCATTGATGGCAATGCCGAGGCTGCTGCATTGATGGCAATGGCGAGGCTGCTGCATTGATGGCAATGCCGAGGCTGCTGCATTGATGGCAATGCCGAGGCTGCTGCATTGAGGCAATGGCGAGGCTGCTGCACTGATGGCAATGCCGAGGCTGCTGCATTGATGGCAATGGCGAGGCTGCTGCATTGATGGCAATGGCGAGGCTGCTGCATTGATGGCAATGGTGAGGCTGCTGCATTGATGGCAATGGCGAGGCTGCTGCATTGATGGCAATGGCGAGGCTTCAGATGGGCACTGACCCCTATTTTTCTTGAAACTTCCTTATATAAAATTTAAGATTTTTCCTGAAATTTCCCTCTTAAAATGCATGTGCGTGTTATACGCCGATAAATACGGTAATAGATAGAAAGTTGCAGTGGATGTGTGAAACCGGCCATAGACAAATTTCTGCTGAACCGGCTGATGAGATTTCAACCACGTCTCAGGGCACCCCCTGGTGAAACCAATTAGTTGTGGGTCAGTGGGAAAAATGCACCTTACATTGGTTGTCAGCGGGATGAATACCCCCCTACAGTGTGATGGTCAGAAGCCACCCTTACAGACAGCTAAAAAAAATATCATGGTGTCATGCCGCTGGCTCTACCAAGTGCCATTGTCCCCGGAACTATGCAAGCACCATTAAATGGGAGGTCAGTCAACCACAGCCCAAGGAACCTCTAGGAACCTGTGAAGAAAGATTCTATGGAACCCTTGTTGAAAATTGTCACTTCAACCCCATTATCAACCAATTAGGTTTTGTCTTTCATTTTTCTTGCACAGGTTTTGAAGATCAAACCTGAAATATCATTGGCTGCTCGAGAAACCAAATTTTCGTTTTGCTCCAGTCTTTGTAAATAAGCCCGGCGGTGCACACTCATTAGGTATATGTGCAGTGCTACATAGCAGTAAGCATGTAGATTACTGGTCTCTACAGAACTATGCAAGCATTGAATCAAAAAGGGCTGGCAACTCGGATGCTCTTGAATAAAAGTCCTTTAATGGTTACATGGGTACACGGGTACAGGCTATACGCTGACGCGTTTCGGCTAAGAAGCCTTCATCAACGCAAGCACCATAAAATGGAAGGACAGTCAACCAACCACAGCTCAAGGAACCCCAGGGATCCGTGAAACTTTCACTGAGATTGGCCGGTCTAACCCCTATCAACCATTTAGGTTTTGTCTTTGATTTTGGTAGCACGGATTTGGGCTGGCTGGATGTATCCAAGTTGATCGATCGATTAACTGGGGACTACCAGCCTGTCGGATTTTGCATACGATTATTGCTGGCGACTATTATAGCTGCTAGTAGTAATCACTGTGTTTCTCCCGGCGAGGACAGCTTCCTCCACATCACCGGGAGAACAAAATGGCTCCGCAGGAGGGATTCCCCCATCAACACTGACTGACTCTGTTTATGGCAGGCCTTAGTTATAACATAGATAGACAGACAGACAATCACGCTTTTTATTTTTTCTAGATGTTATATTAAAGTTTTTTTTCACTTTTGTATAAAACTTTTATTTTACACACATTTACTATAGGATGCTTCCATACAGTGATCACAGAGGATAAGAAAAGATTATACATCCTTCTTCATACTGCTCCACCTTCAAGTTAACCCCTTTGGTTGCTTACGGTATAACGCCTCAAAGCAAGGTCCATAAAGACATGGATGAGCGAGCTTGGGGTGGAGGAACTTGACTGGCCTGCACAGAGTCCTGACCTCAACCCGATAGAAAACCTTTGGGATGAGTTAAAGCAGAGACTGCAAGCCAGGTCTTCTCATCCAACATCAGTGCCTGACCTCACAAATGCTCTTCTGGAAGAATGGTCAAACATTCCCATAGACACACTCCTAAACCTTGTGGACGGCCTTCCCAGAAGAGTTGAAGCTGTTATAGCGGTAAAGGGCGGGCCAACTCAATATTGAACCCTACGGACTAATGCCTCGTACACAAGTTCCGTTTATCAGATTATAAAAATCGCTTTCCGATTGATCGTTTGGTAATCTGATCGTTGGTACGCAGCTTTCGACAGCCGATCAAAGACATTTCGTCCAACAAAATCCGAAAGGACGAAAACGAAAACTTTGCTCGAACGACAGCCCGTCGTACGACAATTGTTTAATCAGTACAGTATGTGTCCGCTAAAAATCGATAGACGAACACCATACATGATCGGAAACAGGAAAATAAACCAGAATTGTACAACAAAAAGCTTACTTTTCGTAGAGCACATTTTGCACTGTTGTATTCGATATTAGTTTTATGCAACAAAATGCGAACGATACGTCGTACGATAATCGGAACGTGTGTACGAGGCATTAGGCCTGGTACACACGATCGGATTGTTGGCCAACAAAGCGTCAGACTTTTATCCGAAGGGCATGTGCCAGGAACTTGTCTTGCATACAAACGGTACACAAAATTGTCGGCCAACAAAACACGAATGCTCTTGAGCGCCATCCTTTGGGCACCTTCTGCTAATGTCGTGTTTAGTGAGTATTGATTCTGAGCATGCGTGTTTATACTTTGGACTTTCGTGTGATAGACTTGTGTACAGACGATAAGAAAATCTGACAACAGACCGTTGTCTGCCTAAAATTTACTAGCCTGCCATCCAACATTTGTTGGTGGAAAGTTGGACAACAATTGTCTGATGGAGCGTACTAACGGTTGGATTTTAGGCCAACAGTCTGTCATCACACAATCCCCTGCTGAAAATCCGATCGTGCGTACGAGGCTTAAAGCGGAGTTCCGCCTAATTTTTTTTTTTTTTTTAACTGTCAGCAGCTACAAATACTGCAGCTGCTGGCTTTTAAAATAAGGACACTTACCAGTCCAGGGCGCCCGCGATGTCCTCACCCGAAGCCGACCCGTCCCTCGGCTCACAGTTGGAGGCGCCGCCATCTTCGGTAAGGGAATCAGGAAGTCAAGCCTTGCGGCTTCACAGCCTGGTTCTCTACTGCACATGTGCGACTCGCGATGCACAATCCAACTGGTCCCTGCTGTCTTTTGGGACCTGTGTGTCTCCCAGAAGACGGGGGGGGGGGGCGGAGAAGGCGCCGGAAGTGGCGTAGATACCTGTGGGTGGCTCGGCTATCTATGCCCGAAAGTGGGAGCAAAATACCTGTATTAGACGGGTATATGCTCCCCCTCCCCCCTGAAAGTTGCCAAATGTGACACCGGAGGGGGGATTCCGAAAAGCGGAAGTTCCATTTTTGGGTGGAACTCCGCTTTAAGACTGGGATGCCATTAAAGTTCATGTCTGTGTAAAGGGAGGCGTCCCAATACTTTTGGCAACAGTGTATCTTTCCAGGCAGTTGTACATCTAGGGACTCCGCTTCTCTCTTTATCCAATCCAGTTTTTCCTCTTCTCTTAAAAAAAGTAACGGGCACCTTTGTACAAAATCTTCAATTTCAAGGCAATCCGGCCCATGAAATAACCTTCGTTTTCCAAATTAATAGCAGGTTGTATTTCTAAAAGGAAATGGTTTCATTTTGACCTTTTTTTAAACTTTTGCAATGCACTTGGAAACCCAAAGGAAAGACAATTCATACACTTTCTTGACAAAATAACAGGTTTCAGCTGTGATAGGTTTCAGCTGTGATAACACAATTAGAAAGTTTTTGGCCATTTTATGATGATTAATTAAGAGTGAGCTAAGAGAGTTTATTATTAGGACACAAGTAAAGAGGCGGCAGAAGACGGGGGCATTGTGGTCATTGTGTAGATATTTCAGTTATAATATGTAATAAATTAGAAATCAGTCATTCCAAGCAGTGATATCCATTAATAACATTGGGAATGTATTGGCTATACATTTAATCATATATAAACATAAATACACAGAAAATATATATGCTTAGATAACGTAAAGTATACCCCCCCCCCCCTTTCCTATCCCAGAATATAAACTTAATAAGTCACAGGCCATTTTATTTAGACGCCCTTCGTTATTTACTGGAGGGTTACAGACTTTTCACTGTCTTAGAAAGATGTATTTTCACTTTGAAAAGTGAATGAACCCTTCCTTAGCTTAGTAAACAAGGTGAAGCTGGGTTGACTTTGAACACCCAATCATCTGCATGGGGAATAAAACAAAACTATAAAAAAAACCTCGGGCTTTTGCTTGCAGATGGCTGGGATGACTGAAGAGAGAACTGCTTCGCCTTATCTACTAAGCGAAGTGAACACTCACCTTGCTAGATGAACAGTCTGCACTGTTTTTAAAGCCGTATTACACCCAAAAATGTAATATATTGCAGCTTGCCAATCTTTAGATGTGGCGGCTGCATTCGTTTTCTTTTTTAGGCTTTTTTTTCCCCTTCTGTTTTCACCTGGTGATCTGGCCAGTAACACTACTTGTGTATTAGAGCGCCCCCCCCCCCCACTCTGGATGAAGAACAGGTGGGAACAGCAGACAGCGCAGTATTGTCAGCCGGGGGGGGGGGTGTTAGATGGACTAGCAGATTTGGATACACTAAAGCCAGGCATAGAGGGTTTGAATCTCGGCTGGTTCAGCAGGGACCGCCCAAGATTCAAACCATGTATGGGCAGCCCCCGTTTGTACACAAGTTGATCGATCAATCACCTTTGGTACAATCAGACTGACGTATTTTTAATGCAAATTTTGCCAGCGGCTACAGCCGGTAGCAATAACCATTGAGTGTGTGTGTCCCCGTCGGGAGAACACATTAGGGGCGCCTCCTCCCCCCATCGGGAGAACACAATAGGGGTGACTCCTCCCCCCCGTCGGGAGAACACAATAGGGGAGACTCCTCTCCCCCGTCGGGAGAACACAATAGGGGCAGCTCCTCCCCCCGTCGGGAGAACACAATAGGGGCAGCTCCTCCCCCCATTGGGATAACACAATAGGGGCAGCTCCTCCCCGCGTCGGGAGAACACAATAGGGGCAGCTCCTCCCCCCATTGGGATAACACAATAGGGGCAACTCCTCCCCCCGTCGGGAGAACACAATAGGGGCAGCTCCTCCCCCCATTGGGAGAACACAATAGGGGCAGCTCCTCCCCCCATCGGGAGAACACAATAGGGGCGGCTCCTCCACACAGTTTTTTGCTGAATTTCTTTGCATATTAAAAGTAAAAAAAAATAAAATTGTGGAAAAAAACTAAAGATCTCCCTTTTAGGGCAAAGCTTACCTCTCCATTGGCTAAAATCTTTTTCAGCTCTGCAGAGGTCTTTAAACTGTGAAATAAAGAAAAAAAAAAAAAAAAAAACAAAAAAAAAAAAAAAAAGAAGGACAGAAAACCATGAACATCACAAGTTGAAAAAATTAGACTAATTCACCAAACTTTCTGTATTTATAACACACAACCAGTAGCTCAATAAATGCATCCAGCCTCCTCGTGGGAGGTTCTCTGTGCTGGAATATCTGTCTTCTGCTCTTTTCTATACATCTAATATGTATGAGGTGTATCAGACGTATATCATTTTATGGAACCGCTCCGCATTCCAGTTGAAGTAGATCTTTTTTCAACCTGACTAACTATGTAACTATGTAAAGTAGATGCAAACACTAACTGAATGATATTTACAGTGCTGTAAAATGCATTTGCCCACTTCCTGATTTGTTTGCTAATTTGTCACACATAAATGATTCAGATCATCAAACGAATGTTAATATTACACATAGATAACCCGAGCAAATACAAAAATGCAGTTTTTAACCGCTTGCTGAACAGCCGGCGTCATTATTCTGCGGGCAGGTTGGCACGGCTGCGTGAATCGCCGTAGGTGTACGTTGGCCGCTTTAAGAGCGTTAGTGGGCCCGCGACGCTGAAGCGCATGGCCGGCGGCAGCGGTGTCCGCTGGCCACCCCACTATCACTCCTCACAGAGGCAGAACGGGGATCTGCCTATGTAAACAAGGCAGATCCCGTTCTGACATGGAAGTAGAGAGAGATCTGCTGTTCCTAGTGATCAGGAACAGCGATCTCTCTCCTCCTCCAGTCAGACACCCCCCCCCCCCCCCTCACACACAGTTAGAAACACTTCCCAGGGAACACTTAATTGATCGCCCCCTAGTGTTAACTCCCGTCCCTGCCAGTGACATTTATAGAGTAATCAGTGGGTATTTTTAGCTCTGATCACTGTAATGTCACTGGTCCCAAAAAAGTGTCTGATCTGTCTGCCGCAATGTCGCAGTCCTGCTAAAAATCGCAGATCACCGCCATTACTAGTAAAAAATAAATAAATAATAAAAATGCCATAAACATATCCCATAGTTTGGAGACGCTATAACTTTTGCGCAAACCAATCAATATACGCTTATTGCGATTTTTTTTTTTTTTTAACCAAAAATATGTAGAAGAATACGTATTGGCTTAAACTGATGAAGACATTTTTGATATATATTATAGCAAAAACTAAAACATTGTTTTTTTTCAAAATTGTCGCTCTTTTTTGTTTATAGTGCAAAAAATAAAAAATAAAAAACGCAGAGGTGATCAAATACCAACAAAAGAAAGCTCTATTTGTGGGGAAAAAAAGGACGTCAATTTTGTTTGGGTGCAACGTTGCACGACCTCGCAATTGTCAGTGAAAGCGACGCAGTGCCGTATCGCAAAAAATGGCCTGGTCATTAAGGGGGGTAAATCTTCCGGGACTGAAGTGGTTGCTTCATTTTTCATTTTCAAAGCAAACTCCCCTTATCCATCCACGTCTCCACGCTTTATTTTGTTGAGAATTCATGTTGTTAGACACCCCCCCTAGCATTTCTAGCCACGGCCATCTTGAGTAAGGGCAAATGATTCATGTAGCATTTATTTCCTGGAATCCATCTGCCCCTAAGCTCAGGCATGCAGGCAGGAGGGTGTGCTTAGCTGAGAAAGCCCCCCCCCCCCCTTCATGAAGACTGCTAGGATTTATGACCTCATTTTGACCTAGGCCAGAAACCAGGAAGTAACTGAAGAAATGTAAATATAATACACCTTCCTATCCATTTACTAATGTTAGCAGCATAAATGATTAACCACTTCAGCCCCGGAAGGATTTGCCCCCTTCCTGACCAGGTCATTTTTTGCGATACGGCACTGCGACGATTTAACTGACAATTGCGCGGTCGTGGGACGATGTACCCAAACAAGATTTATGTCCTTTTTTCCCCACAAACAGAGCTTTCTTTTGGTGGTATTGATCACCTCTGCGTGTTTTTTTTTTTTTTTTTTGCGCTATAAACAAAAAAAAAAAAAAAGAGTGACAAATGTGAAAAAAAACAAAAACACAATATTTTGTACTTTTTTCTATATAAAATATCCCAAATTTAACAAAAAAAAAAATTTCTTCCCAAGTTTAGGCCGATATGTATTCTTGTACATATTAAAAAAAAAAAATCTCAATAAGCGTATATTGATTGGTTTGCGCAAAAGTTAAAAGTTATAGCGTCTACAAAATAGGGGATAGATTTATGGCATTTTTTTTTTTTTTTATTAGTAATGGCGGCAATCTGCAATTTTTATCGTGACATGCGACATTATGGCGGACACATTGCACACTTTTGACACTATTATGGGACCATTGTCATTTATACAGCGATCAGTGCTATAAAAATGCACTGATTACTGTGTAAATGACACTGCCAGGGAAGGGGTTAAAACACTAGGGGGCGATCAAGGGGTTAAGTGTGTCCTAGGGAGTGATTCTAACTGTGGAGGGGGGGGGGGGATGGGCTCACTACAACATGACAGAGATTCACTGCTCCTGATGACAGGCAGAACAGGGAAATGCCACGTTTACGTAGGCATCTCCTCGTTCTGCCTCTCCGTCTCACTATCGCGGGCCGCCGGCGAAAAAATCTAGTCCGCGGGACCAGCGGGCACAGTCGTGCAACACGCGGTGGGCGCGCCCACTAGCCCGCAAATTAACCGGTTCAATACCGGGCATTTTCACCCCCTTCCTTCCCAGACCAATTTTTAGTTTTCAGCGCTGTCGCACTTTAAACGACAATTGCGCGGTAATGAGACGTTGTACCCAAACAAAATTGACGTCTTTTTTCCCCACAAATAGAGCTTTCTTTTGGCGGTATTTGATCACCTCCGTGGTTTTTATTTTTTGCGCTATAAACAAAAGAAGAGCAACAATTTTGAAAAAAAACACAATATTTTTTACTTTTTGCTATAATAAATATCCCATTTTTTTTTTTTTAAAACAAATTTTTTCCTCAGTTTCGGCCGATACGTATTCTTCTACATATTTTTGGTAAAAAAAAAAAAAATCGCAATAAGCGTATATTGATTGGTTTGCGCAAAAGTTATAGCGTCTATAAAATACGGGATAGATTTATGGCATTTTTTTTAAAAAATAATTTTTTTTTTTTTTTTTTTTACTAGTAATAGCGGCGATCAGCGATTTTTTTTCGTGACTGCGACATTATGGCGGACACATCGGACACTTTTGACACATTTTTGGGACCATTCACATTTATACAGCGATCAGTGCTATAAAATTGCATTGATTACTGTGTAAATGTGACAGGCAGTGAAGGGGGTTAACCACTAGGGGGCGGGGAGGGGTTAAATGTGTTTCCTAGGAAATGCTTCTAACTGTAGGGGGCGGGGACATACAAGGGGAGGAGACCGATCGGTGTTCCTCTGTACTGGGAACACAGATCGCTCTCCTCTGAACTGACAGGACGTGGATCTCTGTGTTTACACACAGAGATCCACGGTCCGGGCCGGTTAACGGGCAATCGCGGGTGCCCGGCGGACATCACAGCCGCCGGGCACACGCACCGGGTCCCGAGCAACGCGGCGGCGGCGCGGCGCGCGCCCCCCCAGGCGGCCGGGAACCCGAGGCCCGTCATATGACGTCCACCCCAGGATGGGAGATCCCATCTGTGGACGTCATTTGACTATAGGCGGGTAGGGAAGCGGTTAAAGGGGACGTACGGGTACGCCCCATTTGCCCACCGCTGCCATTGTGCCGACGTATATCGGCGTGCGGATTCGCTGCCACTGTGCCGACGTATATCGGCGTGCGGATTCGCTGCCATTGTGCCGACGTATATCGGCGTGCGGATTCGCTGCCACTGTGCCGATGTATATCGGCGTGCGGATTCGCTGCCATTGTGCCGACGTATATCGGCGTGCGGATTCGCTGCCATTGTGCCGACGTATATCGGCGTGCGGATTCGCTGCCATTGTGCCGATGTATATCGGCGTGCGGCAGTCGGCAAGTGGTTTATTTGCTTTTTCATTTTTCCCCACGAAAGTGGAGTTACCCTTTATGTGTGAATGGGCCCTAAAAGGACGATGATGCAGCCGGAGTATCCAGGTGTGGAGGAGACTTCAGGCTGTCTGAAGGCTCAACGTTCATAATTCCAGAGCCCCGAGCAACGCTGAACACAGCCGTGTATTCATGTAGCGGGTCACGCTTTGGTTACCTTATTAGCAATCCATGTTAATACCGTTTCCTTCGCTATTAAATAGCTGGCAGCTGTAGTAAGGGCACCTGACTCATTGGGGGGGGGGGGGGGGGGGGGGGAGATTTACTAAAACTGGAGCACTCAGAACCTGGTGCAGCTGCAACCAATCAGCTTCTAATGTCAGCTTGTTCAATTAACCACTTCAGCCCCGGAAGGTCCCCCCCCCCCCCCCTCCTGACCAAGCCATTTTTTGCAATACGACACAGAGTTATAGACCCGTGCACTGCCGAAAAATATGTGTTAGTTTTCGTTTCATTCGTTCTTTTTTTTTTTTTTTTTTTCTTTCTTTAATTTTTCGGGTCATTCGGTATGATCGCAATTTGTAAATTCGAAAATTCGAAAATCCGTAAATTCAAAAAATCCAAATACAAGAAAGAAAATCAGAAAATTCGAAAGAATAACTAACCAATAATAACTAACTATTAAATTATAAGTATTGGAATTTCTTTTCAAATTTGGCTGTTAGTGAACGTAACAAATACAAAATTTTAGGATTTATCCGAGATAACGAACGCCGTATCCAAACAAATGGAATGTAACAAATTAATAATAATAAATAACAATAATAGTAATCAAAACTTTTTATTATTATTTATTATTAAATTTGTTCTGTTCCATTTGTTTAGATGCGGCATTCGTAACTTCGGATAAAATTCGTATTCGTTACGTTCACTAACAGCCAAATTTGAAAGGAAATTCCAATACTTATAATTTAATAGTTAATTATTATTACTTAGTTAGAAAATCAGAAAATTCTAAAGAATAACTAACTAAATAATAACTAAATAATAAATTATAGGTACTGGAATTTCCTTTCAAATTTGGCTGTTAGTGAACGTAACGAATACGAATTTTATCCGAAGTTACGAATGCCGCATCTAAACAAATGGAATAGAACTAATTTAATAATAAATAATAATAAAAAGTTTTAATTACTATTTTTTTTTTTCGTTTAGATACGGCATTCGTTATTTCGGATAAATTTGTATTCGTTACGTTCACTAACAGCCAAATTAAAGGAAATTCCAATACCTATAATTTAATAGTTAGTTATTATTAGTTAGTTAGAAAATTCAAAAGAATAACAAATAATAACTAACTATTAAATTCTAGGTATTGGAATTTCCTTTCAAATTTGGCTTTTGGTGAACGTAACAAGTACGAATTTTATCCAAAGTTACGAATGCCGCATCTAAACAAATGGAACGGAGCGAATTGATAATAAATAATAATAATAATAAAACGTTTTGATTACTATTATTGTGATTTATTATTATTAATTTGTTACGTTCCATTCATTTAGATGCGGCGTTCGTTATTTCGGATAATTCGTAGCTTCCGATAAATTCGTATTCGGTACGTTCACTAACAGCCACATTTGAAAGGAAATTCCAGGGCCTATAAGATTTTCGAATTTTTCCAAAATTTTCGAATTTACGAATATTCTGAAAAATTCGTTAAAAACGGGTTTTCGCTAATTTGGATATTTCCGAATGAACTATTTTGTCGAAATTCATCAAAAAAAACTAATTCCAAACGAATTGCACATGTCTACTGCGTTATCTTAACTGACAATTTTGCGGTCGTGCGACGCTGTACCCAACTAAAATCGATGTCTTTTTTCCCCCACAAATAGAGTTTTCTTTTGATGGTATTTGATCACCTCTGCGGTTTTTATATTGCGCTATAAACAAAAAAAGGCCGACAATTTTGAAAAAAAAAAAAAAAAAAACAATATTTTTTACTTTATGCTATAAAAGCACCCCCCCCCCCCCCCCCAAAAAAAAGGAAAAAAAATCAAATTTATTCAGTTTAGGCCAATATGTATTCTGCTACATATATTTGGTAAAAAAAATCCCAATAAGTTTGTGTAAAAGTTAATTTTTATTTTTTTTGAAGAATTTTTATTTATTCCTTTTTTTTTTTTTTTTTTTTTT
The DNA here is from genome assembly GCF_042186555.1 of Aquarana catesbeiana. Classification (NCBI taxonomy): domain Eukaryota; kingdom Metazoa; phylum Chordata; class Amphibia; order Anura; family Ranidae; genus Aquarana; species Aquarana catesbeiana. Next base: position 12,779,052 of record NC_133326.1, read on the forward strand.
TTTTTACTAGTAATGGTGGCGATCAGTGATTTTTAGCAGGACTGCGACACTGCGGCGGACAAATCGGACACCTGACACTTTTGACACTTTTTGGGGACCAGTGACACCAATACAGTGATCGGTGCTAAAAAAAAAAAAAAAATGTAGTCACTGTACTAATGACACTGGCAGGAAATGGGTTAACATCAGGGGGCAATCAAAGGGTTAAATGTGTTCCCTGGTAGTGCCTGCTAGTTGTGGGGGGAGGTGCTCTGACTGGGGGGGGGACGACGACAGAGATCCGTGTTCCTACTTAGCAGAAACACAAGCTCTCCATCTTCCACAACGGCGATCTGCCTTGTTTACATAGGCAGACCTCCGTCTTGCCTCTCCTGAGAACGATCGCCGGGTCCCGGAGGACATCGGGTATGCTGGACCCACCGATTGGCTCCTACTGTGTCCAATCACAACGGGAGTGGGTCGCCGGAGGCGCACTCCCCAGACCCAGTGCACAAAATCCCGTACAGGTTTGTGATTTCGTGCAGGAGGGCCGCCCTGCCGCAGTATATCTGTGTGGGGCGCTCCATAAGAGATTAAAGTGGTTCTAAAGCCTTAAGGCTTGTCACTTCTATGCATTAAGGTGAAAAACCTTCTGTTGTGCTGCAGCCCCCCCAACCATCCCCCCCCACCCCCCTTTTTCTTACCTGAGCCCCATGCAATCTCGCCACTGTCTCGCTGCTCATTGGACAGCGGAGTCCCGCTGTCAGTGTTCATCGGGAGCGAGCACACGCACGGGTGACCCCATGGAAAGCAGCTTTCCATGGGGGCACCCGCCGGAGAGGAGGGGCCTAGAGCGCCGGCGGGGGATCCGGGAAGAGGAGGATCGGGGCTGCTCTGTGCAAAAGCATTACACAGAGCAGGTAAGTATAACATGTGTGTTATTTGAATTAAAAAAAAAAAAAAAAGGTTTAGAACCACTTTAAAGTGTAAAGTCTCGTGTTTTTTTTTGTTTTTTTTATTCAAATAACAAACATGTTATACTTACCTCCTCTGTGCAATAAGTTTGCACAGAGCAGCCCCGATCCTCCTCTTCGGCTCTCCTGGCTCCTCCCTCCTGTCCTCCACAGCAAGCAGTATGGGGGGCACCCGAGCCGAGTCACAGCTCCCTGTGTCCATTCAGACATGGAGCCCTGGCCCGGCTCAGCCACCCCCCCCTCTCTCTTGACTGGCTTTGATTGACAGCAGCTGGAGTTAGCGCCACTGCTGTTTCTCAGCCAATCAGGAGGAGAGTCTTGGACAGCCGAGGCACTCGTGGACAACACTGGATAGAGAGGGGGCTCAGGTAAGTATTAGAGGGAGGCTGCTGCACACAGAAAGCTTTTTATCTTAATGCATAGAATGCACCTTCTGCCTTTACAACCACTAAAAGCTGGAAGCCGATTGGTTACTGTGCACAGCTGCACCAGATTTTGCACACTAAATTTTAAAATACCTCACCCCCCAAAACCACCCCCCATCCCCCTTGTGCATACCCTTACCTATTGCTGGGCATACTGTCCGATATGGAGGTATTGCAGTTATTCAATGATCCGCCTCTGGTATTCACCTACAAAGGAGAAAAAAAAAAGCTGTATGATCCTGTCTTCTCTGATCCGCCCCTTCTTCCACTGTCCCCAATCCATCTCCTGATAGAACAGAGCCTTGGAGGCACTCTGCACATGCTCAGTTTGGTGTGTATTGCTAGAGAGTTTTTTGTTTTTTTTTCTTGGGAGTGCATGTGATTGGCACAGGGTCCAATCAGCACTGTCCAGACAGAGGGTCGGGGGTCCTGCATCCTCATAGGACAAGTCAGAAAACTCCTCCTACAAGCTTTAACCAGACACTGATAGAAGACTGCTATATACTGCTGAGAAAAGGTATTTAGCAGTTTATATTTACTAAAAGAAGTGCATTTCCATGTTCTGTGTACTGTGGGACACCAGATATAGTGAATGCAGGCTTCTGGGGAGACCAGATCTAGTGAATGCCGGCTCCTGGGGAGACCAGATATAGTGACTGCAGGCTCCTGGGGAGACCAGATATAGTGAATGCAGAGTCCTGGGGAGACCAGATATAGTGAATGCAGGATCCTGGGGAGAGCAGATATAGTGAATGCAGAGTCCTGGGGAGATCAGATATAGTGAATGCAGGCTCCTGGGGAGACCAGATATAGCGACTGCAGGCTCCTGGGGAGACCAGATATAGTGACTGCAGGTTCCTGGGGAGACCAGATATAGCGACTACAGGATCCTGGGGAGAGCAGATATAGTGAATGCAGGCTCCTAGGGAGACCAGATATAGTGACTGCAGGCTCCTGGGGAGAGCAGATATAGAGAATGCAGAGTCCTGGGGAGATCAGATATAGTGAATGCAGAGTCCTGGGGAGACCAGATATAGTGACTGCAGGCTCCTGGGGAGAGCAGATATAGAGAATGCAGGCTCCTGGGGAGATCAGATATAGTGAATGCAGGCTCCTGGGGAGAGCAGATATAGAGAATGCAGGCTCCTGGGGAGATCAGATATAGTGAATGCAGAGTCCTGGGGAGACCAGATATAGTGAATGCAGGCTCCTGGGGAGAGCAGATATAGTGAATGCAGGCTCCTGGGGAGAGCAGATATAGTGAATGCAGGCTCCTGGGGAGAGCAGATATAGTGAATGCAGGCTCCTGGGGAGACCAGATATAGTGACTGCAGGCTCCTGGGGAGAGCAGATATAGAGAATGCAGGCTCCTGGGGAGATCAGATATAGTGAATGCAGGCTCCTAGGGAGACCAGATATAGTGACTGCAGGCTCCTGGGGAGAGCAGATATAGAGAATGCAGGCTCCTGGGGAGAGCAGATATAGTGAATACAGGCTCCTGGGGAGACCAGATATAGTGAATGCAGGCTCCTGGGGAGACCAGATATAGAGAATGCAGGCTCCTGGGGAGAGCAGATATAGTGAATGCAGGCTCCTGGGGAGAGCAGATATAGTGAATGCAGGCTCCTGGGGAGAGCAGATATAGAGAATGCAGGCTCCTGGGGAGAGCAGATATAGAGAATGCAGGCTCCTGGGGAGAGCAGATATAGAGAATGCAGGCTCCTGGGGAGAGCAGATATAGTGAATGCAGGCTCCTGGGGAGAGCAGATATAGTGAATGCAGGCTCCTGGGGAGACCAGATAAAGTGAATGCAGGCTCCTGGGGAGACCAGATAAAGTGAATGCAGGCTCCTGGGGAGAGCAGATATAGTGAATGCAGGCTCCTGGGGAGAGCAGATATAGTGAATGCAGGCTCCTGGGGAGACCAGATATAGTGACTGCAGGCTCCTGGGTTAAGTAACAATTTAAGCCATGGAAGGCTTTACCCCCCCACTTCATGACCAGGCTGTTTTTTTGCTGTTCGGCGCTGCGCTACTTTAACTGGCAATCGCACAGTCATGCAACACTGTACCCAAACGACATTTAGATAATTGTTTTCACACAAACAGAGCTTTCTTTTGGTGGTATTTGATCACCTCTGGGGTTTTTTTTAATTTTGTATTATATAAATTAAAAAAAAGACAATATTTGGAAAAGACCGGAGTTCCTCTTTAACCCTCAATTATTTGGCCACAAATGGCAGAGGAGAGATTGCTTAGCAGTTTTGTGGAGAGGGGAGCTGTTGGAAAAGAACTCAACAGGCAATAGCCATATGGGATGTACTAAGCGAATACAGATGCAAGCACATAAATATTATTTGATGCATATTACATGAAGTGAATATAGAAAAAAGTACATACATGTTTCGTCCTACCTGGGAAAGCAGCACCAAAAAAAAAAATACAACTATTTGTACCTATTTAGGGCTGTATATGGATTATATGATTCTAATGTTAAATATTAATGAACGTACGCTAAAGTTATTGAATCACGAGCTTTGCCAAGTGGATTATTTCTTAGGGCACTGCTGCTGTTGTGTACAGCTAGCCAAATGCTTAATTAACCACTTGACCTCCGGATTTACCCCCCCCCTTCATGACCAGGCCATTTTTTGCTACACGGCACTGCCTTAACTGACAATTGCGCGGTCATGCAACGCTTTACACAACAATTTTATCTTTTTTTTTTTTTTTTTTACCCACAAATAGAGCTTTCTTTTGGTGGTATTTTATCATCACTGTTTTTTTTTTTTTTTTTTTTTGCGCTATAAAAAAAAGAAAAAAGACCAACAATTTTGGAAAAAAAACAAAACCGATATTTTTTACTTTCTGCTATAAAACACATCCAATAAAAAAATAAAATAAAATGTAATTTCTTCATAAATTTAGGCTAATATGTATTCTGCTACATATTTTTGGTAAAAAAAAAAAAAAATCCCAATAAGGCTGCTTTCACACCGAGGTGGTTTTCACGTGTTTTAGCGCTAGTTATAGCCTCTAACGTCTGAAAGCCGCCCCCCCCCCCCCCCCATTTATTCCAATGTGACTTTTCACACTGGGGGCGGTGCGCTTGCGGGACGTTCTGAAAAGTCCTCCAAGCAGCATCTTTGGGGCGGTTTGGGAGCGCTGTATACACCCTTTCTTCAGCCGCTAGCAGGGGTTAAAAGCGCCCCGCTAGCGACCGGAAAGGCATAGCTAAAATGACAGTAAATCGCAGCTAAAACTAGCGGCGCTTTACCACTAACGTGGAGCGGCCACAGTGTGAAAGTAGCCTAAGTGTATATTGATTGGTTTGCGCAAAGGTTATAGCGTCTACAAACTATGGGATATATACTGGAATTTGTTTTTATACTAGTAATGGCGGTGATCAGCGACTTATAGCGAGACTGCAATATTGTGGCGGACAATCTGACACTTTTGGGAACCAGTGACACCAATACAGTGATCAGTGCTAAAAATATGCACTGTCACTGTACTAATGACACTGGCTGGAAAGGGGTTAAATGTCTGGGGGTGATCAAAGGGTTAACCGTGTGCCAAACCAGTGTTTGTGTGACTTTTTACCATGGGATGTGCTTTGCAGGGAAACAAAATCCAGCACATCGCCGCTATCAGAACAGAGCTCTGCCTTGTTTACATAGGCTGAGCTCTGTTCTGTGTCTTTCCTTGCCGAATAGCGGGTGCCGGCGGACATCCATTGGCCGGCAAGTTTTGATCGGCTTGTGCTGTGTCTAATCACAGCACAGCCACGGAAGTGCCGCTCCATGTACTAGGTATGTGATCCGGCACAGGAGAGCCACTCTGCCGGTGTACTCATACGTGAGTTGGACGGCAAGTGGTTAATATTATATAATAGTTTTAGAATGCCAATAGTATAGTAAGGGGATTGCATCCTCTTAAAGTGGTTCTAAAGCTTTAGGTTTTTTTTACCTTCATGCATTCTATAAGTAAGAACCTTTTCTGCTGCAGGATTACCCCCCCCCCCTATTCTTACATGATCCAGCGACGTGCACAAGAGCCCAATCCGATCCAGCGACGTTCAGGAGAGCCCATTCTGATCCAGCGACGTGCAAACAAGCCCAATCCGATCCAGCGACGTGCACGAGAGCCCGATCCGATCCAGCGACGTACACGAGATCCCGATCCGATCCAGCGACGTGCACGCAAGCCCGATCCAGCGACGTGCACACAAGCCCGATCCGATCCAGTGACGTGCACGCAAGCCCGATCCGATCCAGTGACGTGCACGCAAGCCCGATCCGATCCAGCGACGTGCACGAGAGCCCGATCCGATCCAGCGACGTGCACGCAAGCCCGATCCGATCCAGCGACGTGCACGAGGAGCCCGATCCGATCCAGCGATGTGCACGAGAGCCCGATCCGATCCAGCGACGTGCACGCAAGCCCGATCCAGCGACATGCATGAGAGCCCGATCCGATCCAGCGACGTGCACGAGAGCCCGATCCGATTCAGCGACGTGCACGAGAGCCCGATCCGATCCAGCGACGTGCACGAAAGCCCGATCCGATCCAGCGACGTGCACGAAAGCCCGATCCGATCCAGCGACGTGCACGAGAGCCCGATCCGATCCAGCGACGTGCACGAGAGCCCGATCCGATCCAGCGACGTGCACGCAAGCCCGATCCAGCGACGTGCACGCAAGCCCGATCCGATCCAGTGACGTGCACGCAAGCCCGATCCGATCCAGCGACGTGCACGCAAGCCCGATCCGATCCAGTGACGTGCACGCAAGCCCGATCCAGCGACGTGCACGCAAGCCCGATCCGATCCAGTGACGTGCACGCAAGCCCGATCCGATCCAGTGACGTGCACGCAAGCCCGATCCGATCCAGTGACGTGCACGCAAGCCCGATCCGATCCAGCGACGTGCACGCAAGCCCGATCCGATCCAGCCACGTGCACGCAAGCCCGATCCGATCCAGCCACGTGCACGCAAGCCCGATCCGATCCAGCGATGTGCACGTGAGCCTGATCCGATCCAGCGACGTGCACGAGAGCACGACCCGATCCAGCGACATGTACGCAAGCCCGATCCGATCCACTGGGCAGATTGATAGCAGAGGGAGACAGTAACACCCGCTCCTGTCAGATCAAATCCAGTGGCGAGGGAGTGGAGGAGCGGGGCAGAGTCTCGCTGTTTGCGTCAATGGATCTGGGCCGCTCTGTGCAAATCTATTGCACAGAGCATTTAAGCATAGAAATGTTTGTTATTTTATTTTTTTAATTTTTCCTTTACAACCACTTTAATTGTTTATGAGCTTCTAAAGCACAACTCCGGTCCCTGCATGTAAGAGTGGCTCCTTTCTCTTGCAGCATCCTATAGAGCCGCCCTGAAACAGGAAACCTGGGGCAGGGGTCATGGCACCAAATTGCCCACTGAAAGTGCCAGTATGTAAAAAACAATCTGTCTACTTTCCAAAAAGGGGTCATTTGGGGGGTATTTGTACTGTCCCGGCATTTTAGTTTCTCAAGAAATGAGAGCAGCCATCAGTACATCAAGATTGATCAATTTTAAGATATGCTGTGGACTGTATATTATACACTGATTTGGGTTATTTTTTACCAAAGAAATATAGTAGTATACACTGTGGCCCAAATTTATGAAGAAATAAAATTTGCAAACTAAAACAAAAACAAAAAAACCTGCGTGGGGTCCCCCCCCAAAATCCATGCCAGACCCTTATCCGAGCATGCAGCCCAGCAGGTCAGGAAATGGGGGAGGGCGAGCAAGCCCCCCCCCCCCCCCCGCCCTATAGCACCTTGTTGATGTTGATCAGGACAAGGGCCTCATCCCCACAAACGTGCCGGTGGTTGTGGGGGCTTGCAGGCAGGAAGCTTATCGAAATCAAGAAGCCCCCTTTAACAAGTCCCACCCCCCTAAAGTGAATAAGTACGGGGTACATACCTACCCATTCATCAAAAAAGTGTCAAAAAGTAAAAAAACACAGACAGTTCTTGACAAGAAATAGAAATTAAAAAATAGTGTCCCCCTGAAGTAAATCCATCGTCAATCACCCCGTCCGCTGCACCCGAAAAATAAAAAAATGCTCCTGCCGTCCATGAAGACTGACCACCTACTGCAGGGTCCGCCATTTGACACAGCATGCACCAGTCCGTGACGTCACAAGGGGACAGAACCACCAGGTGACGTAGCCAGGTGGCCCCACTCCTTACCTAAATAAGATCTGTTTTTTTTTTTTGGGTGCGGCGGGCGGCGTGATTGACGATGATTTACATTAGGGGCACATTGTTTTTTTTTAATAAAGGAATTGTGAAAATCTGTCTGTGTTTTATTACATTTTGACACTTTTTTGGTGAATGAGTAGGGGTACCATGTACCCCATACTCATTCCCATGGGAGGGAGGGATTTGGGGGCTTCCAGATTCTGATAAGCACCCTGCCTACAGATCCCGACAACCACCAGCCACAGTTGTGGGGATGGGGACAAGGTGCTTTGGCTCTGCCCCCCCACACCAAAGCACCTACCCCCCCTGTTGAGGGCATGTGGCCTGGTATGGTTCAGGAGGAGGTGCCTTAGCTTGCCCCCTCACTTTCCTGACCTGCCGGTTCTGAATGCTTGGATAAGGGTCTGGTATAGGTTTTGGGGGGGGGAGCCCACGCCCTTTTTTTTTTTATTTTGACGTGGGGTTCCCCTTAAAATCCATACCAGACCTGAAGGGCCTGGCATGGACTGGGGGGGCATTTTTTTTTTTTACATTTAGCTGTCAGTGGGTAACCCGCTGACAGCTGATGAGTCATCCATTGCTAAGGACGAGGCGGCCGGCTTCCTGGCCCGCTGCTTAGCAACCAGCTATTTGTCAAAAACCAGCGTGGAGGTCCCCATGCTACTTTTTTGATAAATACCGCAAGTGATACCGCCAGCAAAACCCTGGTGGTAAATATTGCATGTGTTTTTACTCTCTGGTACGTTTGTGAATTGGACTTAAAGGGGTTATAAAGTCAGAAAGTTTTTTTTTATCTTAATGCATTCTATGTATTAAGATAAATAGCCTTCTGTGTGCAGCAGCCCCCCTACCTGAGCCCCATCTCTTTCCGGGGATGTCCACAAGTGTCTCGGCTGAGACTCTATCCGATTGGCTGAGACACAGCAACAGCGCCATTGGCCCCCGCTGCTGTCAATCAAAGTCAGTTAGCCAATCAGGAAAGAGAGGGGGCAGAACCACAGCTCCGTGGTTGAATAGACAGATGGAGCTGCAGCTTGGCTTGGGTGCCCCCATAGGAAGCTGCTTTCTGTGGGGGCATTTAACAGGAGGGAGGGGCCAGGATCACAGAAGAGGGACCCAAAAAGAGGAGGATCCAGGCTGCCCTGTGCAAATCCACTGCACAGACTAGGTCAGTATAACATGTCTTTTTTTTTTTTTTTTTTTTATAAAAATAACAGAGACTTTACAATCACTTTAAGAGCTTTTTAAACAATAGTTACCGGCGATTTTCTTTTTTTGCGGTAAATACCACATAATCGTTTTTTTTGTTTTTCTCTATGAATTGGACTTAATTTATCGCATGCAATAATTTATGCAAATTAGTCACTTGACCACGTTATCGCATGCAGTAAACGTTAGTGAATTGACCCCTTTGTCTCTTATATAGGAAAACAAAAAAATGAGTAGCGATTAAATACCACCAAAAGCAAGCTCCATCTGTCTCGAAAAATGCTAAAAATGGAGTATGGGTACAGTGTTGCATGACCGCGCAATTGTCATTCAAAACGTGACTGTGCTGAAATCTGAAAATTGGCCTGGGCAGGAAGGGGGTAAAAGTGTCTGGTATTGAAGTGATTTAAAAAAAATGAGGATTGTATCAGTTCAAAGATCATATTCAATTATCTAGATTCCTACAATAAGATTTTTCTGGCCCAGTCAGAAAAATTTCAAATAAATCATCGATTTTGCTCGAAAGTGATTGATGACACATTATTTTTCTTTACAATAATTCATAGATCAAATGATATTATCCAATTCTGTGAATAATAGTATTCAGATTGTTACTTATATAACTTCCATAAGGTTACCTGCAGCCCCTTGGATCTTTCTGTGCAGCTCTTGGGGCCCCTATAGTCTAATCTGTGTTTCTTTATTGCCCTGTTATAGCAGTGATTTATAGCAGCCTCGTGTAATGTCTCCAGTCCCCAACAGTCTCCTGCAGCATGTTCGCAGTCTCTGACCATCTCTTGTATCATGTCTGCAGTCTCTGACCATCTCTTGTATCATGTCTGCAGTCTCTGACCATCTCTTGTATCATGTCTGCAGTCTCTGACCATCTCTTGTATCATGTCTGCAGTCTCTGACCATCTCTTGTATCATGTCTGCAGTCTCTGACCATCTCTGGTATCATGTCTGCAGTCTCTGACCATCTCTTGTATCGTGTCTGCAGTCTCTGACCATCTCTTGTATCGTGTCTGCAGTCTCTGACCATCTCTTGTATCACGTCTGCAGTCTCTGACCATCTCTTGTATCACGTCTGCAGTCTCTGACCATCTCTTGTATCACGTCTACAGTCTCTGACCATCTCTTGTATCGTGTCTGCAGTCTCTGACCATCTCTTGTATCACGTCTGCAGTCTCTGACCATCTCTTGTATCATGTCTACAGTCTCTGACCATCTCTTGTATCACGTCTGCAGTCTCTGACCATCTCTTGTATCATGTTTGCAGTCTCTGATCATCTCCTGTATCATGTCTGCAGTCTCTGACCATCTCTTGTATCATGTCTGCAGTCTCTGACCATCTCTTGTATCATGTCTGTAGTCTCTGACCATCTCTTGTATCATGTTTTTAGTCTCTGACCGTCTTCTGCATCATGTCTGCAGTCTCTGACCATCTCTTGTATCATGTCTGCAGTCTCTGACCATCTCCTGTATCATGTCTGCAGTCTCTGACCATCTCTTGTATCGTGTCTGCAGTCTCTGACCATCTCTTGTATCGTGTCTGCAGTCTCTGACCATCTCTTGTATCGTGTCTGCAGTCTCTGACCATCTCTTGTATCATTGTCTGCAGTCTCTGACCATCTCTTGTATCATGTCTGCAGTCTCTGACCATCTCTTGTATCATGTCTGCAGTCTCTGACCATCTCCTGTATAATCATGCCTATAGTCTTTGACTATATACTGTAGTGTGTCTGCTGTCTCTGATAATGTATATTTACCAAATTTTATGTATGGTGATGTTGCCTCACTTGAGGCCCCCCGATATCGAGTAAGTTAACTAAAGGGTTAATGCCCAATGAGCTGCCAGTAAGACGCAAGGTTCAGATCTACACCGTGCATGCGACTTTCACCAGTAAAAGGCGAGTCTTGCTTGTCAGCAGTGTAGAAGGTACAGCGTTTTTTTTTTTTTTCGTTTTTTTTTGACGTTTCAATAAGTGGAACACAGCATTTCAAATCCATCCAACTTTACTGAAACAATTATTGAAATTCCTACCTTGAGGCCATGTATGTTCCGCTTCCCGGGAGGCTTGCAGGCTGCAACAGTAATAGACTAAATTGTAGATCACATCGGGGCCATTTACAATTCCTCCCCCCCTTCCCCCTCCCTTTTTTTTTTTCCTTTGAAATGAATCGTTTAAAAAGAAATGAGAGTGACACCAAAATTAGCAGCGAGGAATGATTGAAGAGAGGCTCTCCGAGCAGAGAGAGGAGTCCCAGAAGACGGGATCCTTTCTGTGAAAATCGCACACCCTCCTGACACCGGCTCATCTAAATTCTAATTTCTGCTTAAAAAGACATAATACAAACACACACAACACACACAGCAAGCTAAACCTGATTGTGTACTGCCCTTAATTCCACATTGTGGAGCAGGTGCTGCGATCCTGGGAATTCCGGGCAATAGGAAGGAACTGACTATTCATATTAATATCCGGGATGTTCTCCACGTGCCCCTCCCCCCCTCCCCCGTCAGCACCGGGCCCCTCTTATTAAATGTTCCTAATATCTTTTTTCCCCACAAAGGTCAGTCTGGGCTCATTGCGGGCCACATACAGGAGCCTGGCATGCGCCATTTCTATCCAAGCAGACGGTACGCAGGTATAAATAATAGTGACCCCAGACGGCAAAATGTATGCCGAAATATTCCCGACTAGAATAGGAAATCCGCAGATTCAATCTCAACCACCAAAAAATCTAGTTAACTCCTTCTCTGCCAAGCCAGATAGCAAAAAGGCAGAGCGTTCCAAGTCCGTTTACACCTAGGCACGTACGTGTATCTTTATTTTTATTTTTTTCTTGTTAATGTGTCAACGCGCGCCTACCCTGTTTCCCCCGAAAATAAGACCTAGCCTGATTGTTGGTGATGGCTACAATATAAGCCCTACCCCCCAAATAAGCCCTAGTTAAAGTCCTTGTAGGTCTTATTTTCAGGGTAGGGCTTATTTTCAGGGAAACAGGGTAGGGCTTATTTGGGAGGTAGGGCTTATATTGCAGCCATCACCGACAATCACGCTAGGTCTTATTTTCGGGGAAACAGGGTATTAAAAAATATGTTACCCCCAACATTTCACATTCCTAATAAAAAAAAAGGGGGAAAATAATTATTCGATCCCCTGCAGATTTTGTAAGCTTGCCCACTTAACAAAAGAAATGAGGGTCTATAATTGTTATCATAGGTTTATTTTAAAGTGGTTGTAAAGCCTTAAAGAGGAACAAAGAGGAACCCCCTAAGGGCGGGACTTTACTACCACATAAACAGACAATATTAGAAAAATATCAAGTATTTATAGAGAAAACGCATATAGCAGTAAGAAGGGTTTGAATCCCAACCACGACACTACCTGCCTGGAGTTTGCATGTTCTCCCTGTGCCTGCGTGGGTTTCCTCCGGGTACTCCGTTTTCCTCCCACACTCCAAAGACATGCTGGGAGGTTAAATCGGATCCTGTCTATATTGGCCCTAGTATGTATGAATGTGAGTTAGGGACCTTCGAGTGTAAGCTCCTTGAGGGTAGGGATTGATGTGTATGTACAATGTATATGTAAAGCACTGCGTAAATTGATGGCGCTATATAAGTACCTGAAATAAATAAAAAAAAAAAATTATATATATATATATATATATATATATATATATATATATATATATATATATAGAATATTGCACATAAATGTGGATGGATATATACAAAAAATGCAAAGAAAAGATATATCTTCCTGAACCCAACGCATTTCAGAGATGAATGCTGTCTCCTTCATCAGGGGGTTTTCACAGGAAATGTATCATCTATAGAATTCCAATGCAAGATGATCAGTAATATTTAAACCCTAATGACTGAATAAACATAAAGAAAATACTGAGGGTATTCAAAATTTACATCCTGGTCACTTGCATATACATCAGAACATCCACATTGATTAACCGCTTCCCGACCGCCTCACGCAGATATACTGCGGCAGAATGGCATGTACAGGCGGATTAACGTACCTGTACGTTGCCCTTTAAGAGGTGGCTTGTGGGCGCGCGCGCCAGCCACGGCACGTGCCCGCCAGGAGCTCCGTGACCACGAGTCCCACGGACCCGATGTCCACGGGAATACCCGCGATCGTCTCATGGTGAGGAAGAACGGGGAGATGCTAATGTAAACAAGCATCTCCCCGTTCTGCCTAGTGACACTGTCACTGATCTCTGCTCCCTGTGATCGGGAGCGGAGATCAGTGTAGTGTCACACACAGCCCCTCCCCCCCACAGTTAGAAACACTTAAACCCTACAGCGCCACCTAGAGGTTAACCCCTTCACTGCCAGTGACATTTTTAGAGTAATCAATGCAATTTTTTAGCATTGATCACTGTATTAATGCCAATGGTCCCAAAAATGTGTCAAAATTGTCCCATCTGTCCGCTATAATGTCGCAGTCATGATAAAAATCGCTGATCGCCGCCATTACTAGTAAAACAAAAATTATTAATAAAAAGGCCATAAAACTATTCCCTATTTTGTAGACGCTATAACTTTTGCGCAAACCAATCAATAAATACTTATTGCGATTTTTTTTTACCAAAAATATGTAGAAGAATACAATCGGCCTAAACTGAGGAAAAAAAATTTTTTTTATATATTTTTTGGGTATATTTATAATAGCAAAAAAAGTAAAAAAAAATTGTTACTCTATTTTGTTTATAGTGCAAAAAAAAAAAAACGCAGAGGTGATTAAATACCACCAAAAGAAAGCTTTATTTGTGGGGAAAAAAAGGACGTCAATTTTGTTTGGGAGCCACGTCGCACAACCGCGCAATTGTCAGTTAAAGCGATGCAGTGCCGAATCCCAAAAAGTGCTCTGGTCTTTGGCCAGCGAAATGGTCCGGGGCTTAAGTGGTTAAAAAATGTTTTTTAATCAATGTGGATGTTCTAATGTATATGCAAATGATCAGGATGTAAGTTTTGAATACCCTCAGTATTTTGAATATGTTTATTCAGTTATACTTGTTAGGGTTTAAATTTTACTGATCATCTTGCATTGGAATTCTATAGATGATACATTTCCTGTGAAAACCCCCTGATGAAGGAGACAGCATTCATCTCTGAAACGCATTGGGTTCAGGAAGATATGTCTTTTCTTTGCACTTTTTGTATATATATATACATCCACGTTTATGTGCAATATTCTATTACTGATCATCTTGTATTTGAATTCTATAGATATTACATTTCCTGTGAAAACCCTTGATGAAGGAGGCGGCATTTATCTCTGAAACGCGTTGGGTTCAGGAAGATATATCTTTTCTTTGCATACCTTGTATATATACATCCACGTTTATGTGCAATATTCTATATGTGTTTGTCAATAAATACTTGATATTTTTCAAATATTGTCTGTTTATGTGGTAGTTGCCGGTAAAGTCCCACCCTTAGGGGGTTCCTCTTTGTTCCTTGATACATTTGGGATGTGGCACACCTTTTTGAGTTCTCCTCATCAGAAACCTTTTTTCATTAAAGCCTTAAAGAGGTTGTACACCTCAGGGGGGGGGGGGGGAACAAAAAAACAAAACTCTGCAAGACAAAGGCATAATGAGCTAGCTTGCATCACATACTAGCTCATTATGAAATACACACCTTAGAACGATGCCCTGGATCGGCACTGGCCCTCCGAGTACAGCGCAGACATCTTCCACCGGAGTTACGTCCGGGGTTTACGGCTCCGGCGCTGTGACTGGCCAGAGCCGCAATGACGAAACATGCACGTGAGAGCCGCTGGGCACGTCACGCTGCTGAAGAAACCAGCACCAGCGGCCTGTTTCTTCTGTGTGCATGCGCCGATAGCGTCGGCAGCAGCGAATATACTGAATATCTCTTAAACTGTGCAAGTTTAGGAGATATTCAAGGTACCTAACAGGTAAGTCTTGTTATAGGCTTACCTGTAGGCGTATTGAAATACTGTCTATGTATGTGAGATCTTTCTGGCAGGAGCTGTCAGAAAAATCCAGTTAATAGATGCTCACTTTGGCATGTAATTAGGCGAGTTTACATACACATAACATTTAGCGGCATATGTACATGAGAATATTAATTTTTTTACACCTGTGTGCATGGGGCCTTAAAGTGATATTAAAAAAAAAAAAAAAAAAAAAAAAGAAACCTTTAACAACTAACATGTTATACTCACCTGCTCTGTGTAATGCTTTTGCACAGAGCAGCCCAAATCCTCCTCTTCTCAGGTCGCCCCGCCAGTGCACTTGGCTCCTCTCACTTGACCAGTGCCTCCAATAGCAAGCCGCTTTTTATGGGGGCACTGGAGCGTGCTTGCTCCCGAGCCCAGCTCTATGCATCCACAAGACACAGAGCCGCAGCTTGGCTCCGCCCCCCTGCTCTCTCCTCACTGGCTGACGGGCTGTGATTGACAGTAGTGGGAGCCAATGGCTCCCGTTGCTGTGTCTCAGCCAATGAGGAGAGAGAGAGAGAGAGAGAGAGAGAGAGAGAGAGAGAGAGAGAGAGAGAGAGAGAGAGAGAGAGAGAGAGAGAGAGAGAGAGAGAGACCCAGGACAGGCAAGGCTCCCCTGCACATCGCTGGATCGAGATTGGGCTCAAGTGAGTATTGGGGGGGCTGTGGGGGGAGCAAGATGAGCTGCTGTGTGAGCCAGTGGGGACGTGTTTCGGCAGATTAACCACGCCTCCTTCATCAGGCTAAGCAACAATGATGTTGTGAGTATTTGTCCTGCTTCTGTTGTCACATGAACGTTGACTATTGATTACAATAAAGGCTTTTATCAGGGTGCGGCTGTCCAGAATCCAGTTCTTCAATTTTGCTCGTGCTGAGCCTGCACCTGGCTTCCACTTTGAGGGGGGCGTTTTCTTCAGTACACCACCTGGAGCGGTTCACCCTTTTTTTTTTTCTTTTGGCTCACACAGCGGTTGGACTAACAGCTCCTCCCACTACTCCAGCTGGACACATTGTCTTCGGGTGGACATCCGATTTCTGGATATACCATCACAGTCACACAGGGCAGCCTGACGCCGGTCTCCCTGCACGGACTCCAGGCTCATCTTGCTCCCCACCACAGCCGGCTATCTTCTCCACCAAGGACTACCTGTCACGGCTGGGCTCAGCCCTTCCTTCTCTGAGCTGGCCGCTCAGCTGTCGGCTAATTGCCAGCTCCCATCTCTCTCCACAGTTACTCAGCTGTTGATGATATCCTGCTCGCCAGTCCTGCCTACTTAAGCCATTCAGCCCAGTGGATCTCTGCCTTCGCTTTGGTCAACATCACAAGAGACTATCTCCTGCGTTCCTGTTTAAAGACTTGCTTTGCTGACATCTCTTCTGGCTCCAGATCCTGCTTGCTGTTCCACTACATTGATCCCTGACTTCTGGCTTGGCTGACTATCCGTTCCGGTTACTGAACTTTGGCTATGTTTTGACTACGTTTGTTCTTTTTACTTTTATTATTAAACAAGTGTGATTTAACTGTACTTCTGTCTCGGTCTGATTTCATGGTTTCAGGTTACACAGCTCATTACGATCCATTGGGGAAGTCACCCTCTCCCCCCCCCCCCCCCCCCTCACCCACTTGTGAGTTCTATTTGTATTTTATGGTATTTTACAAAATAAATTGTGCTACACTATGCCGGTTTGGTGCTTTCTTCTCCTCCCTTCCTATTTTACAGAGTGTGGATTTCCAGCGCACTAATGAAAGCAGCCTTGCCAGCACTACAGTGTCAGCCATTTTCTACTAATTGACATTTTTATTCCTATACCTCCGCGAAGAAGTATCTTTCAATATCTCTTTTTAACCTGATATATGACATTTTATCACTATAGGATGGGCACAGTGTCAGCGCTGTAGTGTTTTTAGGTTATGTCTTTAAGTGTGTATTATTGCAAAAAAGTGCACAGACGTGAATGGCCTCATTGGAATCAAAGTATTTTGCAAAAGGTACATAAAAGTGCAGGGGTGTGATCGGCACCTTAGACCCCTTTCACACTGGAGGCGTTTTTTAGGCGCTTTTGGGCTAAAAATAGCGTCTGTAGAGCGCCTGTAAAAATGGCTCCCCTGCATCCCCAGTGTGAAATCCCGAGTGCTTTCACACTGGGGACGGTTCGCTCGCAGGACGTTAGAAAAAGTCCTGCTAGGAGCATCAGTCAGGCGGTGGTGTATACACCGCTTCTCCACCACTCCTGCCCATTGAAATGAATGGGCACCGCTGCCGAAGCACTTGCAGAGAGATTCGGCAGCGGCGCTACACGGGTGCATTTAACCCTTTATTCGGCCGTATCAGGGGTTATAAACCCCCCGCTAGCGGCCAAATAGCGCCGCTAAGACGACAGTATAGCGCCGCTAAAAGTAGCAGCGCTTTACCGTCAACGCCCGCCCGCCCCAGTGTGAAAGCAGCCTAACAGTAGCATTCTTAATACTTTTGTGGATACACAAGGGAAAGAGATCAGCATAATGCAAATAACATTAATGTGTGTTGATGTAAATAAAAACCTTCTTTCTATGTAAAGTTACAAGTCTGTATAAGAGGAAGCATTTATTTGCTCATTTCATGTGAAGGTTCCCTTTGGTTGTGCCTTGCTAATGCCCTTATTTGTCTGCAAATCTACCAATCGGAGCCTGAGACTGAGAATAGTAAACTATTTGAGAGCCTCATGATGGATGCCGATCTGTTGGATTAGGGAGGAGTCCTGGACATCCTGTTGGTGCAATGGACCTGGTCATCAGAGGTATCTCATCTCTTGATTAATATTTTGGAGCGTCAGGGGATTTAGCGGCCTCTACAGCATTGGACTATTCTGTCAGGTCATCCAATCTGGATTCAGTTGAATAATGCCACGGCAGCTGAATACATTAACCATCAGGGAGAAATCAGAAGCCTCATGCAGCAGCAAGGGAAGTAGATCAGATCCTGCCCCTGGGTGGAACTTCATGTTCCAGACTTGTCTGCCATTTACTTACCAGGCATGGGCAATTGCCATGTAGAGAGAGAGAGAGAGAGTATCACCACTCCAGGTGGGTCAGATCAAAGTAAAAGGCATCTCCTTCAGTCTAGAAGTCCAGGTGCTGGCAATGCTGTAGCAGTTAGACATCAAAGAAATCCTGGACAGCCGCACTCCAAAAATATTTGCCTTTATTCAATAAAGTGTCATCCAAAATACAGGCCACAGCAGAGTGGAACAAAGCTTACGCGTTTCTCACAACACAGAGTGCTTAGTCATAGCATAGTGACTAAGCACTCTGTGTAGTGCGAAACGCGTAAGCTTTGTTCCACTCTGCTGTGACCTGTATTTTGGATGACACTTTATTGAATAAAGGCAAATATTTTTGGAGTGCGGCTGTCCAGGATTTCTTTGATGTCTAACTATGGGCAATTGCCATGCAGACTTCCTAAGCCAGCTCCATCTGGACCCAGAGGAGAGGTCCCTACACCTGGAGATGCTGCAAGTCTATCACAGGTGGGGGGCGCAGGATGTGGCCCTCCTTTCCTCCTGAATTTAACAACAAACTGGGCAGGTTTTCCCCCCACATTAAGGGATCCTCTAGCACAGTGGTCCCCAACCTTTTTGGCACCGGGGTCTGGCTGCGTGGAAGAAAATTGTGCCAAGGACCGGGGGGGGAGGTCAGGCGGGGGGGGTAAATGATTTTTTGCAGGCAATGGCTAGTGTTAGCGCTTCAATCTCCATGGCATCATACTTGATAAGGTGTCAGGGTGATTGAAGCGCATTATTTCTATTATTACATTGTAGTAATAAATTAAATAGTTAAACTCACCATAATGCAGACTCAGTGGGAGCCCTGAGCGTGTCACTTGCCACTGTCGCCTGCCACCAGACGCGGAATGTCACTTGCCACGCTGCCTGCCACAAGATGTGGATTGTCCCTTGCCACGCCACCTGCCACCAGATGCGGAATGTCACTTGCCACGCCACCTGCCACCAGATGCAGAATGTCACTTGCCACGCCACCTGACAAGGTGCCCGTCACCAGATGCGGAATGTCACTTGCCACGCTGCCTGCCACCGAATGCGGAATGTCACTTGCCACCCCACCTGCCACGTTGCCTGTCACCATATGTGGAATGTCACTTGCCACGCCACCTGCCACGTTGCCTGTCACCAGATGTGGAATGTCACCTGCCACTCTGCCTGTCACCAGATGTGGAAGGTCACTTGCCATGCGCTTCATTGCCTGTCACCAGATGCAGAATGTCACTTGCCACGCTGCCTGCCACCACTGCATTTTTGGCAGCACTGGTCCATTAAGCACAGAGGCAGGCCTCTGTGAAGTGTTGGGTTCCAAATGAAGGCATGAGAACAGTGAATGCGGGACGGGCAGTGAGAGATTACGTCTTCTCTCTGCTTCCAGTCGCACCTCCGATACTGACAGGACACCGGCTGTGAGGGCGAAAGAGTGGCAATGTGGGGGGCGGAGAGAGATGATGTCATCTCTGATTGCCCGCTCGCTTCTTCCATCCACCCGTCTCTCATATGCCGGCCGCTCGGCTGTCTCATGCCGCCCGGCTCTTTCATGCCGCCCGCCTGTACCCACGGCCCGGCTGCAGAAAGGCCACAGCCAGGTAGTGGGCCGCGGCCCGAAGGTGGACGACCCCTGCTCTAGCAGAACCAGTGGATGCTCTGATGGCTTCATGGTATCAGAACACCCTGATATATGCATTTCCTCCCCTGAAACTTCATCCTTGGTTGCTTAACAGGATCAAGATGGAGGGAATTTCAGTGATACTCATTGCTACAGAATAGCATGTGGTACTTCAACATTGTAGGACTCCCAGTGGATCCTCAGTGGGCTCCACCTTATCCTTCAGAATTTATCATCCGGCTTCACAGTTGTTGGCATTAACAGCATGACTCTTGAAACCCAGATTCTGAGGGACATGGGTATTTCCAAGTCTTTGATTCTCGTGATGTCAAGAGCTTGAAAGTCTAGTTCTCACAAGGTCTATCATTGGATATGGAAAGCATATTTAACTTGTGTGAGTGTTGAGGCTTTCACCCTGTGGGAGGAACCCCCTCTGTCCTACAGCTGGGTCTGAACCATGATTTGGCTCTAAGCACTATCAAAGATCAGGTTCTGCTCTTAAACTGGCCACAGGTGGATTGAAAATTGGCTGGCTCAGCAGCGACTGGCCAAATTTCGAACCACTGATGGCCGTTACCATTCGAGAGGAGTCAATCTAATCATCAACTCCTCTCAAACGGGACTGTTGGTATATTTTGTTCATCACCGCTGCAGCCAAATCGGAGGAGTCCCAGATGTCAGAATACAATAGCACAGCGGGGAAGATTCCTCCATCAAACTCTCTTATGTGGGTGGGGGAATCCCCTTGAAACTTTCACATTTTGTCATGTTACAACCAAAAACGTAAATGTATTTTGTTGGGATTTTATGTCATAGACCGACACAGAATGGCACATAATTGTGAAGTGGAAGGAAAATTATATATGGTTTTCAATTTGTTTTTTCAAACAGGTGAAAAGTGGGGGGGGGGGCATTTGTATTCAGCCCCCTTTACTCTGATACCCCTAACTAAAATCTAGTGGAACCAATTGCCTTCAGAAGTCTAACTAGTAAATAGAGTCCACCTGTGTGTAATTTAATCTCAGTATAAATACAGCTTTTCTATGAAGCCCTCAGAGGTTTGTTAGAGAACCTTAGTGAACAAACAGCATCATGAAGGCCAAGGAACACACCAGACAGGTCAGGGATAAAGTTGTGGAGAAGTTTAAAGCAGGGTTAGGTTATAAAAAAATATCCCACGCTTTGAACATCTCACGGAGCTCTGTTCAATCCATCATCCGAAAATGGAAAGAGTATGGCACAACTGCAAACCTACCAAGACATGGCCGTCCACCTAAACTGACAGGCTGGGCAAGGAGAGCACTCATCAGAGAAGAGGTCCATGGTAACTCTGGAGGAGCTGTAGAGATCCACAGCTCAGGTGGGAGAATCCGTCGACAGAACAACTATTAGTCGTGTTCTCCACAAATCTGGTCTTTATGGAAGAGTGGCAAGAAGAAAGACATTGTTGAAATAAAGCCATAAAAAGTCCAGTTTGCGAGAAGCCATGTGGGGGACACTGTGTTTAGCAAGACAAAGTGTCAGTGACAACTGCCAAGTAACTTTCACAGCATGCTGGGAAATTTGTCATCTAGTTTTTGTTCATTCACTTCATTCATCCTTTAACTCAGGGGTCTCCAAATTTTCTAAACAAAGGGCCAGTTAACTGTCCTTCAGACTTTAGGGGGGCTGGACTAGGGTTAGTGGAGTAGAAAATGTCCTAGTGTCCAGTGGGAGTAAACAATGCCCTTTCTTTGGTGTCAGTGGGAGGACTAGTGCCTCATCGTTGATGTCTGTGGAAGGAATAGTGCCTCATCGTTGATGTCCGTGGAAGGAACTGTGCCCCATCGTTGGTGTCAATGGAAGGAACTGTGCCCCATCGTTGGTGTCAATGGAAGGAATTGTGCCCCATCGTTGGTGTCAATGGAAGGAATTGTGCCCCATCGTTGGTGTCAATGGAAGGAATTCTGCCCCATCGTTGGTGTCAGTGACAGGAATTATGCCCCATTATTGGTGTCAGTGGATAGAATGCCACAAGGGCCGGATAAAGGTAAGTAAAGGGCCACAGTTCGGAGACTTCTGCTTTAACTGAACATGGTGTCAAATCAAACTTCAAGGGGTTGATTTACCAAAACGGGAGCTTCCAGGTTTTTTTGGTCAAAGCTTAGTTGAACAAGCTAAAGTTAGAAGCGGATTGACTACCATGCACAACTGCACCAGATTTTGCACTCTCCAGTTTTAATAAATCAACCCCCATGTGTCAGGAGAACCTACAGAAGTTTAGGTGACTTGGGAGGACAGACCGTTCTTGTAACCAGACCACTGCCCAACTCTATTTTATTTTTTTAATGGAGGCCTACTATATTATGTAATAGGAAACTAAGGAAAAACACATTGATAATAATCTACGGGAGCAAAAATCTGAACGAACACCAACCATATCTTTGCTATAAAGACAGTAGGATGTCTTCTTAGATCTGCCACCTATCCCAGCCATACAAAACAAGAAGTGGTGACCAAGCTTCTGGGACACGTGATAAGGCAGCAGTAAGTTTCGCGATAAAGGAGCTCAGATCGGCTCTAGAATTCCACAACATGTTCTGCCTGTCAATGCAACATGACAAATAAAGATGATTACTATGAATATAAACACGCTCACAGGTCTTGGCTCACACAGAGCAGGCTGCTCCCTTTCCACGTCCCCTGCACGCCACAAATTGTTGTTAAAGTCACTGTCAATTTTGATTGATTGTCTTGAAGTAAAGAATTACATTTTTGCCCCCCTGCTCTGTCTCGGTGGAATGCATATTTAACCCCTGCTGTGTCAGCGGAGAGTGCGCTGTGCCCCAGCTATTAACAATCGTCACGCACTCTATAATTACTGCACACATCAATAAGCCTTTGTGCAACGCAGCAAGATGTGAAGTAATGTTTCAGCGTGGGCGGGCATGCAGCAGGGAACAGGTGCAAGACGTCCTGATTTTGTAGCTGTGGAATGCGTGTGTA
Organism: Aquarana catesbeiana; assembly: GCF_042186555.1. Classification (NCBI taxonomy): domain Eukaryota; kingdom Metazoa; phylum Chordata; class Amphibia; order Anura; family Ranidae; genus Aquarana; species Aquarana catesbeiana. The sequence continues at coordinate 12,801,507 of NC_133326.1, forward strand.
AACGTTTGTCAGGCGTGATGCTGGTGTACATGCAAATGCACTTTATGAATAAGCAGGATGGGTGAGAGCCGGGGGTACCTGTGTAGGCAAGGTGCCATGCTTCTTAAGCACCGGTATGCCACAGTCTAATGGCTAATATATGGGCTTAATGGCCATGGTATAGTAGATGGTAAAGTAGATATGGAATGATATACACAAGACACCATCTTGACATTCAGTGGACTTTTAAGGGACTGATCACAAAAGCAAAAAAAAACTAGCAAAATTCCATAAAAGTTTGTATTTTGTTTATACATCAGTTATAAAACATTTTAAACATAAAAGCAACGGCTGATACATTTTTACAAACAATCACCAAATCTACGTCTATTCTCTATATTTCCACATCAAATATCAAATTCTCCAACTGTTTTGTACCTAATGCACATGTGGGAGAAGCCCAGCACGTTTCAAAAAATCTTTATCAGGGGCTGGAGTGAAGACCTATAAATGGATGGTGTCTAATGTTTGGCCCAATTATTTGGGCATGGTGAGGGAATGCTCTCGAAATGACCAGTCACGTCAGATGGGACCCTGGACCAAACAATTAAACATACAGGCCTAGCTTCCCATACTTTTTGGTTCACCTTTGGTTCTTGTGTGCACCTTGCTCCTCCCATGTCCACCCAGGCACCTTCAGGTCTACAATTGAGACTTTTTAGCTTCTGATGAAGCCGGTTATAACCGGCCAAACAGGTCAGGATTCTTTGTTGAAATAAGAAGATCTAGCCCGGCTGCCGCACAACTCACACGACCTGAGTGGTTAGCAGGTAAAAGCAGCCTCAGTTTGATTTATCCAAGCCATGTCCCCAACATGTTTCGCCCGACCCCTGGAGCTTAATCATGGAGGTGCGGGCCAGGTGAGGTGTGCGGCGGCCAGGCTATTTCTTCCTATTTCTACAGCGTGCTTTGGGTCTGGATAAACCTTTCCCCAGCCTGCACCCTCACTAGTCAGCGCCATCCAATTCATCAGAATGTCAGGGCTGGGCTCAGCCCTTCCTTCTCTGAGCTGGCCGCTCAGCTGTCGGCTAATTGCCAGCTCCTATCTCGCCACAGTGACTCACCTGTTGATGATAGCCTGCTCGTCAGTCCTGCCTACTTAAACCGTCCAGTCCAGATGATCTCTGCCTTCGCCTTGGTCACATCTCTAGAGATGTTCTCCTGTGTTCCTGTTAAAGACTTGCTTGGCTGACATTCCTTCTGGCTCCAGATCCTGCTTGCTGTTCTACTACGCTCATCTCTGGCTCCCTGACGTTTTGGCTTGTCTGACTATCTGTTCCGGTTCCTGAACTCTAGCTATGTTTTGAGTACGTTTACTCTGTTTACCTTTTTTTATTATTATACAAGTGAGAATTAACTGTACTTCTGTCTCAGTCCGATTCATGGTTTCTGAGAGTAGGCGAAGGCCATGAATTCAGAAGATCCAGTCAATCCACTTGTTGGTAATAATTTTTCCAGATTGGATGAGCAGGATCACAGCATGGATCAGCTTGCCATGGTGTTACAAACACTCCTGAGTCGCACAGCTCACCTGGAATCTCCCACGGTGGCTGCTCCGGTACAACCTGTGTTGCAGTCCATCTCTGCTGCTGCTCTCTGCGCAGGCACTCGCCTCGAGTATTAGCTCTATAAGAGGTATGTCTGGTTCCGCTTCCCCAGCGATGTGGGGGTGATCCAGTCCAATGCAGAGGGTTTCTCAACCAGGTTGAGATATACTTTGAGATGCTGCCCCCAGGCGTTCCCCACGGACAGAAGAAAAGTAGGTTTTGTGATATCTTTGCTTTCTGAGAGAGCCTTGGCCTGGGCAAACCCTCTATGGGAGACACAAAAACCTGTTGTCTTGAGTTACCCTGAGTTTGTGGCTACATTTAAAAGGGTATTTAACATTTCCACACGCTCTGCTTCTGCTGCCAAGTGCCTCATGTCCATCAGAGTACAAGAACTTTTGCTGATTACGCCATTGAATTCCGTACTCTGGCAGCAGAGGTTGCTTGGAACAATGAGGTCCTTGTGGCTGCTTTTTCTCATGGTTTCTCGGATACCATCAAGGATGAGATAGCAGCCCAAGATATGCCCACTGAGCTGGAGAAGTTGATCACGTTTGCCATCCTCATTGACTCCAGACTCAGAAAAAGACTCTCTTTTAAGGAGCGCTTGCGGAAGCCTCCTGTATATTTATCTCCAAACTTTGCAGTCCCACCCTTGCCTCCCTCACCTCCCATGCCTCCTCGGTCAGTGAAGATGAACCCATGCACTTGGGCTTCACACGTCTTTTTGTTACAGTTATGTGTGATGGTTTAACTCAACTATATCCTCATATTTTCCAAGTCCTTGGAGAGCTACCACACAGATGTCTGTCGTGTGCTTCAGAAACTAAGAGAGAACAATCTCTATTATAAACTGAAGAAGTGCGAGTTCCATTGTGAACAGATTAAATTCCTGGGTTATGTCATTTCCACTGCTGGTTTTTCAATGGACCCAGAGAAACTTTCAGCAGTCCTACAGTGGTCCCAACCTGTGGGTTTACGTCCTGTGCAGCGTTTTCTTGGCTTTGCCAACCATTATCGGAAGTTCATTCGTAACTTCTCGTCTCTTGTCAAGCCCCTAACTGATATGACCAGAAAGGACAGTAACCCACGGTGTTGGTCTCCGGAGTCCATTAAGGCCTTTGAGAGTCTCAAGGCTGCCTTTGTTTCTGCTCCTGTGTTGGCACATCCTGATCCTACATTACCTTTTATCCTTGAGGTTGATGCTTCTGAGACTGGAGTTGGCACCCTTCTGTCTCAACGGCTTACCTTTGAGAGCGTTATGCATCCTTGTGGCTACTTTTCCAAGAAATTGTCACCTACGGAGTGCAATTACGAGATTGGTGACAGAGAGCTACTAGCAATCATTTTAGCCCTGAAAGAATGGAGACATCTCCCCAAAGGTACCACTATGTCGGTTCTCATTTTTACTGACCATAAGAATCTCACATTCTTCTCTGAGGCTAAACGTCTCTCTCCCAGAAGGGCGCGATGGGCTCTTTTCTTGTCTAGTTTCAATTATATTGTCTCATTTTTACCTGGTACTAAAAATGTAAGGGCTGACACTTGGTCAGAACAATTTCCTCCACTTCCAAGATGGAGTCGGTTCCGGTTCCTGCGATTCCTCCTGATCATATTCTGGCTACGGTTCGCACCAGTCTCACTTCTCCTTTGGGTGACAAAATTCTTGCTGCTCAGGTTCATACTCCACCTGAGAAACCTTGTGACCGCTGCTTTGTCCAAGAGAGTCTCCGTACTGCCATGCTCCAGACTTACCATTCTCCCAAGGCTGATGGCCACCCTGGGAAGAATCAACTCTTTTGGGTCATTTCCCAACAATTCTGGTGGCCTAGTCTACATGCTGATGTAACTGCCTTCGTAGCTGCCTGTTCCGTGTGTGCTCAGAGTAATGCCGCGTACACACGGTCGGACTTTCCGGCATACTTGGTCCGGCGGACCAGAGTGTGCCGGACAATCCGCCCGTGTGTGGGCGCCGGCGGACTTTTTCCCAAAAGCCCGCCGGACCTAGATTTGAAGAAAGTTTTAAATCTTTCCGCCGGACTCAGTTTCGGGCGGAAAGTCCGCTCGTGTGTGTGCTGGTCCAACGGAAAGCCCGCTCGTGTGTATGCTGGTCCGACGGACCAGATACAACACGAGGGCAGGGTATTGCATCTCGCGCTCGCTGCAATAGGAAAAACAAATTTTCCTATTGCGGCGAGCGCGGGGCATACCAGGCCCTTAGGTCTGGTATGGATTATAAAGGGAACCCCCTACGCCGAAAAAACGGCGTGGGGTCCCCCCTAAAATCCATACCAGACCCCGATCCGAGCACGCAGCCTGGCCGGTCAGGAAAGGGGGAGGGGACGAGCGAGCGCCCCCCCCCCCCCCGAACCGTACCAGGCCACATGCCCTCAACATGGGGGTGGGTGCTTTGGGGGAGGGGGGCCGCCCTGCGGGCCCCCCCCCACCCCAAAGCACCTTGTCCCCATGTTGATGAGGACAAGGGCCTCTTCCCAACAACCCTGGCCGTTGGTTGTCGGGGTCTGCGGGCGGGGGCTTATCGGAATCTGGGAGCCCCCTTTAATAAGGGGGCCCCCAGATCCCGGCCCCCCACCCTATGTGAATGAGTATGGGGTACATGGTACCCCTACCCATTCACCTAGGGAAAAAGTGTAAGTAATAAAACACACTACACAGGTTTTTAAAATATTTTATTAAACAGCTCCGGGGGGGGATCTTCCTCCGGCTTCGGGGGTCTTCTTCCGGCTTCGGGGGTCCCTCCGCTTCATCTTCTCCCGGCGTCCGGTTGGTTCTTCTCCGCTCTCTTCTCTCCAGTTCTTCGGCCGGCTCCTCTGCTGTCTTCAGGTAGCTCTCTTGCCAGCAGAGGTCCGGACTTCTTGTCTTCTTCTCTTCTCCAGATGTTGACACGACGCTCTCTCCGGCTGGACTGCTCTCCGAGGGCTGCGTTGTGACTTATATAGGCGGAGACCCCGCCCCCTTTTGATGTCACAGTCCCTGGGCATGCTGGGACTGTGACGTTTTAGGGGGCGTGGTCAACATCACCCAGTGACCACGCCCCCTAAAACGTCACAGTCCCAGCATGCCCAGGGACTGTGACATCAAAAGGGGGCGGGGTCTCCGCCTATATAAGTCACAACGCAGCCCTCGGAGAGCAGTCCAGCCGGAGAGAGCGTCGTGTCAACATCTGGAGAAGAGAAGAAGACAAGAAGTCCGGACCTCTGCTGGCAAGAGAGCTACCTGAAGACAGCAGAGGAGCCGGCCGAAGAACTGGAGAGAAGAGAGCGGAGAAGAACCAACCGGACGCCGGGAGAAGATGAAGCGGAGGGACCCCCGAAGCCGGAGGAAGATCCCCCCCCCGGAGCTGTTTAATAAAATATTTTAAAAACCTGTGTAGTGTGTTTTATTACTTACACTTTTTCCCTAGGTGAATGGGTAGGGGTACCATGTACCCCATACTCATTCACATAGGGTGGGGGGCCGGGATCTGGGGGATTCCCAGATTCCGATAAGACGTTTTTTCGAAAAAACGGCGTGGGGTCCCCCCTAAAATCCATACCAGACCTAAGGGCCTGGTATGCCCCGCGACGGGGCTCGCAAGGTGTCAATCTCGCCGATAAAAGCGGCAAGATTGACATCCTTTTCTAGTCCCGTCGCACCTGAGTCACGTTCAAAATGAACGGACTTGTCCGTGTGTGGGCAAGTCCGTTCATTCTGAAAGTCCGCCGGAACTCCGGCGAAAGTCCGTCGGAAAGACGGGCGGACTTAGCCCGCCGGAAAGTCCAGGCGTGTGTGGGCAAGTCCGTCCGTTTTAAAGTCCGGCGCACCTGGCGGACAAAGTCCGTCGGAAAGTGTGCCGGACCAAGTAGGATAGAAAGTCCGACCGTGTGTACGCGGCATAAGACTCCACGACACCTTCCAGTGGGCCTCCTACAACCCATACCCAATGGAGAGAGGCCCTGGACCTACCAGTCTATGGATTTTATTGTGGAGTTACCCAACTCCCAGGGCCACGCAGTTATCCTTATGGTGGTTTTCAGGTTCTCGAAAATGTCTCATTGTATTCCACTTAAGAAGTTGCCCACTTCTAAGGAACTGGCTTCCATTTGCTCGAGAGATCTTTCGCTTACATGGGCTACCCAAGGTGATTGTCTTGGACGGGGTAGTCAGTTTGTGTCTGGTTCTGGCAAGCCTTTTATGCACAGTTGGGAATTCAGCTTGCTTTCTCCTCTGCATATCACCCACAGTCTAATGGGGCCACAGAACGAGCCAATCAGTCCTTGGAGCAATTTCTACATTGCTATATTTCTGACCATAACAACTGGTCAGACCTTCTACCGTGGGCAGAGTTTGCTCACAATAGTGCCTTGAAATCTGCTTCCCGATTGTCCCCGTTTTTGGAGAGCTATGGTTTCCAACCTTCCATGTTGCCTGACTCATTTGTTCCGCAGAGTATTCCTGCATTAGAGGAGAATCTCTGTGGTCTTTGTTTCACTTGGGCACAAGTCCAGGAGGCATTGCGACATGCTAATGATAGGTACAGATTCCATGCTGACCGCAGACACCTGCCTGCGCCTTCCTACCAGGTTGGGGACAGGGTCTGGCTGTCATCTCCCAACCTCCGTCTTCGTGTTCCCTCGCTGAAGTTCGCACCTCGGTTTATTGACCCTTTCCATATTGTTCGCAGGATTAACCCAGTGGCCTACGCATTAGACTGTCCTAATATGCGTATCTCAAATGTATTTCATGTCTCCTTATTAAAACCTTTGGTCTGTAACCGCTTTACCACCTCGGTGCCTCCTCCTCACCCTGTACAGGTTGAGAACCATGAGTCCCGTAGGTTCCATGGGCGCATACAGTACCTGGTGCATTGGAAAAGGTATGGTCCGGAGGAACGCTCTTGGGTCTCATCCTCGGACGTACATGCCCCTGTCCTCCTCCGTGATTTCCATAGACGTTTTCCCCTCAAGCCTGGTGGTCCTCCGAGGGGGAGGGGTCATTGAGGAGGGAGTACTGTGAGGGCTGGGCTCAGCCCTTCCTTCTCTGAGCTGGCCGCTCAGCTGTCGGATAATTGCCAGCTCCTTTCTCTCCACAGTGATTCACCTGTTGATGATATCCTGCTCGTCAGTCCTGCCTACTTAAGCCTCCAGCCCAGATGATCTCTGCCTTCGCCTTGGTCACAACTCTAGAGAAGCTCTCCTGTGTTCCTGTTAAAGACTTGCTTGGCTGACATTCCCTCTGGCTCCAGATCCTGCTTGCTGTTCTACTACGCTCATCTCTGGCTCCCTGACGTTTTGGCTTGTCTGACTATCCGTTCTGGTTCCTGAACTCTGGCTATGTTTTGACTCCGTTTACCTTTTTCTTATTATTATTAAACAAGTGAGATTTAACTGTACTTCTGTCTCAGTCTGATTCATGGTTTCTGACACAGACCTTGTAAGCCTGAGTGGGGCCACTAAGCATTTATCGTAGGTCAGTTGTTTTTGTTGGAATCCTGCCCCCTCCTTCTGGCATATGGACCTCTTGGAGCAGGACTGTTTGGTATACGCTTTTTCCATACTATATCTGCTGTTGGTGCGTGGACATCCCAAACAAGAATTAAGGACATACACTCTTTGCAAGATATTGGCTGTTTGCATGGACTTGTTTCAATCTATGGGAGTTTCCCTTCACTCATTGTTTCCAAGTTGGCAATATTTATCACAGTAAGCAGGAGGTTTGAGTGGAACCACCAATTGGATGAATTATCCTTCTTTGATTTTCTTTGAACGAACTCGGAGACATATATATGCTGATAAGATTTGGCGGTAATATAACTCATCCTCCACTGGACACACGTATTTATTCAGACATCTGTCGGCCACTTTGGAGGCCATTGTACAACAGGTCTAAGGCCAGTCATAGACTGTTTAAATCTCAGCCAGATCCTGTGATTCTAACCATGTATGGGCAGGCTGAATGTATAGAAGTTAATCGATTGATCAACTTGGGTACAACCAGCCTGCCGAATTTTACATGCGAGTATAGCCGCTAGCAACAATCAAGAGTTCTCCCTGCAGGTACGGCTTCCCCCACCCCACCCCCTGACCAAGAGAATAGAATGGCTCGGAGGTAGGGATTACCCTGTCAACACTGTGTTGATGGGGGAATCTAGCAAATTTCTTGCCTGCAACCCGTGGTTACAGAAAAGAAATTCGCTCCATGTATGACCTGCATAAGTCTTTTCTCATGGATGTCATTTCCTTAATATGGTCAAGTATAGGAGGCAGTGCCAGTGAAAATCTCATACAATAAGTTTGTCAATTCTAGTATTACTTTATATACAGTATATGATGTGGTCCAAGATCCATACGAAGGTCTACGGTTTTGGATTTTTAAATTATATTATATAATACATAATACATGTTTGATATAAACAGGTAACACTACATTACCAAAAGTACTGGGACGCCTGCCTTTACACGTACATGAACTTGGTATTCCAGTCTTAACTCGTAGGGTTCAATATTGAAATGGCCCCCCCCTTTGCAGCTATAACAGTCTCAACTCTTCTGGGAAGGCCATCCACAAGGTTTAGGAGTGTGCCTATTAACTGCAAAGGGTGGGCCAACTCAATATTGAACCCTACAGACTAAGACTGGGATGCCATTAAAGTTCATGTGCGTGTAAAGGCAGGCGTCCCAATACTTTTGGCAATATAGTGTAGACCCCAGAGCTGAGTGGGACAGGCTATTATTTTATAGGAGTCTAGTAGTTTTGGTTAAAACATTTTATATTGTCTGTGCATGGTGTCTAATAAAGAATATATGGCTTAAAGGCCCGTGCACACGATACGAAAATCAGATGGATAAATTCGTACGAGCGGTCTGTCGATTTTCGGATCGTTAGTACGATGCTTTCGACAGCCGATTTCGCTTTTTCGTCAGACAAAAGCTGGATGTGCAGACGATCAAATTTTTGGCGCATGTGAGCTCAACGTCCGATATTCGTTTCATTAGCACGGTTTTCATATGAAAAAAATCTTAAGAGCAAGACTACACATGCTCAGAAAAACGAAAGAACACATGCAAAACTATTGAACACATTACGTCACTTCTGACGCTGTATTCTGTCCTACGAAAAGTTTCGTATTGCAAGTAACCTCTTCACTCCCGACTTGAGACTTGCATGCCACAAAAAACGGACGTTCAGTCGTCCAAAAATCTAAGCGTGTGCACGAGGCTTTAGATTACATGAGTGGTTGTGGTGGTATAGTTTGATTTTTGGACAGAGATTTTTGGATTTTATTTTTGGGTAGAGTCTTAAACCAGGTTTTTTATCATGGAGTTGTCAGGAAAGGTGCAAACATATGCGCAGGCGCATGAATCCAAGGGACTCTGTCTGTGGCGGCGCACAGGCGCACGCACTTGTGTGCAAGTGCGCATTGGAGTCAGGTGAGCTAGTTAAATGGCACTAGTCAGTGCCGTTTGGTCTACTATGTTCCTGAGCATCTGTTCCTGTACTGATCTTCTGTTGCCAACCTCATCTGCTTCCGACTATGCCTGAGCGCCGCTTGTACCGACCCCCTGGCTTGCCTTGCTCCTTCTGCGAATCTGTCTCATGGTTACCGACCACAGCCTGACTCCCAACTATTCTTCTGCTTGCTGTCTGTACCTGATCTGACCACTAGTTGCTGACCTGGATCTGGCTCTGACCTGGATCATCTGACCTTGCCTTGGTTCTCCTTCTTGCACCTAAATCAACTGTGCCTGTCTCCAGCTCCGGTCCTTCTGCCAGCGTTCATCCAGCCAGCTATTCCTGCATATCCTAATGCACATCAGCATGTCAGCAGAAGACTCATCAGGCACTCGTGCCACTCTGTGCTCTGGCATTCCTTGTTAATTTGCCAGGGCTGTAAGAGGCCTACCTCTGCGCTTTAGACTCCATCACCAGGTACGTTACAGGAGTACATCTTCTATGACTGGGACAGTTTTTATGTATCGTCTGTCAAGTAGTGGTTTCACCATCTATTTATAGGTTTTGACTCCAGTTAACCCTGATGAAGATTCTTTGAAACGCGTTGGCTTCTCCCAGAGATTACATAAAGTCATATAAATAAAAATGCAAAGTTTATGGAATTCTACTTTGTGATCAGCGCTTTAAAAGTCGCATGAATTTCAAGATGGTGTATTGTCTACAGGGATGTCGGCACTCGAATAATTGATTGCTTTTAATATGAATAAGGTTAGTTATGGAAGGGGAAGGAGTTTACTTTGGTTTTAATGACTTTATGGTAATGCTAGCAATCAGTGTTAAAGATGATCCAGTAACAGGATAATAGCCAACATGTGAATCACTATTATGATGTTTTTAATGTCTGGAATGGATCGGATCTGTTGAGTTCTGTTACTTAGATGTTTTGAAGATCTATTTTCTGACTTCTAGCAATGGTCACAAATCCTTGTATTACTATAGGAAATCCTAGGTCTACAAAAAAAAGGGATGTCATGCTAAATTGCCCCACAGATGGAGGAGCATAATGTGGGCCTCTGTCCATGGAGTGAGAAGAACACTCAATTCCATGTGTCGCCAACTCCATCAAATTCTGAAGGCCTTGGGGTGTGCAATGATGTGAATTGTAGGGAAGGAATAAAAGGCTGGCTACTTTTTCTTACTTTCCCACCCTTCCACCCCTACCGGTGCCCATCTTAATTACCAAAAACAGCTGGTACCAGGACCAGACGAGGTGTTCTCAGGAACCCCCAGGTCATGTGCCAGAGGAAATGGCACATGCTCTCCTCACTCAAGATTTCATCAGACTTCAAGCTTTCCAGATCCACAACAAAGCCAAGATGTTTGTGAAAAAATAAATAAAAATTGTCTAAATTTTATTGTGGAGGCTTTAAGACATCTATAAATATGAATCATGGGTGTGAACAACACACATGGTGCTAAACTTTAAGGGCCCATTCACACTTGTGCATTGCAGCAATGCATGTGCTATTCATTGCCAATGCATTCTACTGTAATGCATAAGGCAGTGCATCACAATACACATACTGTGCGCTGCGTTGCACTGAATTACATTTGCTGCATTGCACTCACAACCCAATCATTATGAATGGGCTACCTTGATGCAACCTTACCATGTTCATTAACACATCGTAAAGGAGAACTTTAAGAGGCACCAAGACCCAGTGCTCCCCCCCCCCACTTCCTTTACATCCAAGGAAGCTGCCATCTTAGACTATGCGCTAAATTGCCAAAAGAAGTCATGTATGACCTTGGTTTGGTATCAAGAGATCCCCAAATTTTCCACTTCCACCGTCTGTCATATTCAAAGCTCTGGATATCTTTTTATACCCTTTTACAGCCTTATAAAGTTCCATCACCTTGTTACGCAGATCTTTTGACAGTTCTTTTCTACTCCCCCATGGCTCAGTATCTAGCCTGCTCAAGGCATCCACATGAGAGCTAACAAACAGAACACTAATTGCAATTTAAAAAAAAAAAAACAAAAAAAAACACAGATGTAGGAAATTAACCTTTAATTGGCATTTTAACCTGTGTGTGTCACCTTGTGTGTCTGTACCAAAGGCCAAAACAATCCAGGAGATGGAAACTTTTCATCATCAGGGTCATTTGGGCGATTACGGTTAATATTACGATTTAAAAAGGAGTCAAACAACTGCGATAATAAATACCGTATTTATCGGCATATAACGCACATTTTTTTCCCCTTAAAATCAGGGGATAATCGTGGGTGTGTGTTATACGCCGATCCCCCGCTGATTGTGAGCGGAGTATCGAGCCGTCGACATACATAGCCCAGTGTACTCGGCTCGGCTCACAGTCATGCCCAGTCCCGCCCTATGATGGACATAACACAGGGACTGGGCGTGACTGTGAGCGGAGCCGAGTACACTCGGCTACTCTCAGCTCCGCTCGGGACTGCGAGAGGACCCGAGAGGACCCGAGAGCGGCCGAGAGGACCCGAGAGCCGCCAAGAGGACCCAGCGCCATTTTTAAACTGGAAAAATGAATGAAAAGGCTGCGCTGACAAGGTACACTGAAAAGGCTACACTGACAAGGCTAAACTTCCAAGGCTACACTGATAAGGTACACTGACATGGCTGCACTGACAAGGCTACACTGATAAGGTACACTGACATGGCTGCACTGACAAGGCTGCAAATGACACTGACTGGGCTGCAGATGGACACTGATAACGCTGCATTGATAGGCATTTAAATGTAAGTTTTTTTTCCTTAAACTTCCCTCCTAAAACTTTTTTTCCCTAAAATTCCCTCCTAAACTTGGGGTGCGTGTTATACGCCGATAAATACGGTAGCTTCATATGATCACCATCTGAAAATAAAATAAACAGTTTCTCGGCATGGTCAGTCATATTTTCAATATCAATGCCAAAATTTCACTATTTCTGGCAGGGGATGCAAACTTTTGAGCACAACTATATGTAAAAATTGCCATACCGGAAATTCAGGTTTATTTAAAAAGGAGCAGTGGCAATCAGAATGGAGTTTTGCTCTGAAATGTTGTGCTGTATAAGAATTTGAAATTGGTTACTAGAGCCCGGTGATTTGAAGGTGTTCAGAGGGAACCCCTTGTGCCCCTTTTTCATCATTAGAAGTTACCAGCTTAATCACATATGATGTATAGCAAGTTACTGAAGCTTTGTATATGTGGAACCTAAAGGTCCAGTCATTCAAAGGCGTCACAGAACAATTAGCAACTGTATGACCTTCTGTAAGCTACACAACCATTTCTAGTCGCTCTATCGTGCTGCTAACAATTCCTGTAATGAATGGTGTTTAGTTAGCTCTATGGTCTCCTTGGGTACATTACGCACACCCCTTGCTGCCAGTAGAGAGCTTTGCTTCCTTATAGGTGGTGTGGAGCCCCAGGAACTCCACTTGGGTGTCCCCAATGTCCCTGTCCCAAGCCCCCCCCCCCACCCCCATGTCCCTGACATTGGTTTCTACTCACATGCACTTACAGTGCCTTTCAAAAAGTATTCATACCCCTTGAAAGTTTCCACCAAAAACCTCAATGTATTTTATTGGGATTTTATGTGATAGACCAACACAAAGTGGCACATAATTGTGAAGTGGAAGGAAAATGATAAATGGTTTTCAAAATCTTTTACAAATAAATATGTGAAAAGTGTCAATACTTTGTAGGAACTCCTTTCACAGCAATTACAGCTGCAAGTCTTTTTGATGTTGGCCACTTTGTGTTGGTCTATCACGTAAAATCCCAAAAAAATACATTTACGTTTTTGGTTGTAACATGACAAAATGTGGAAAATTTTAAGGGGTATAAATACTTTAAGTTACTGTACCCATTTCATTCTTCTTTTACTTTTTTCACTTATTCCCTGGGGCATACTTACAGGGGTCACAGGGATCACAACTACGACCTGGCCCCATGCACCCGTGTGGCCCCATGTACAGTACATCTGAATAGAAGGGGTCCCATGTAGAGAAACGGATCTCCTCCGTTTTCCTCCAGCAGCCACTGAAAGCCTGCTTCTCCTCCTCTCCCTCCCGCAGGCATTCAGCAGCTGCAGGAGGAAAACAGACGGGGATCGGTTTTACTACATGCAGACCCTGCCACCCCTCCTATCCTCCCCTCCTATGCAGGTCCTGCTAAAATAAAATAAAAACTGCTACTGACACCAGTGACAGAACTAAGGCCGCAAAGATTGCACTTGTGACCAGGCCCTGGCTTTCCACCACCGGCTGGGTGGATCTTCATGGTTTCTTGCATCGGGGCCCTGAAGGTTCTAGTTACGCCTCTGCTTATTCCTATAGTTCCTTCCTTTTAACCTTCTACATAGAGGACCCCTCCAACTATATTCCCTTCCCCTTTTTGAAATGAGCTTTGTCCCCCAATTGGATGTAGGATTAAATTCTGGCCAGTTTTTTTAATCAGTTGTCTGACTCAGAACCTATTATCTGTAGGCCATTTCCATACCATTGTCTCATGGAAGGGTAAACCTCTATAAGTTCCTGCTGTGTTCCAATATGAACTTATGCTACTCGCCGTTACAGCCCAGGAGACAAAACGGTACATTACTAGTATCTGTATGTTTTTCTAAACAACTGCCCGTGTCTTATTCTTATTAATAAACATTTATTGAAAGGGAAAGTAAGAATAAATAAGAACTGTGGCAATTTTTAGCAGCCCAACCACACTACCAACATTGCTGGAGATACGTGGTAAAATCATTATGATTCATTAAGCGGACAGAACAATTTGCAACCTATTGTGTAACCTGCAAAAGTAGTAATTTACTGCACAAAGTCTGCAAAAATAACCAAAATAAAAAAACTACTGACACCAGTAGCTGGACTACCAGGGTCGCAAAGGTTGCAGTTGCGACCAGGCCCTAGCTTTCCACCACCGGGTATGGAGGAAAGGGCAACTTCATGGTTTCTTGTACTGGAGCCCTGAAGGTTCTAGTCACACCTCTGTTTATCCTTATACAGTAAAACCTTGGACTGCGAGTGTAATTCGTTCCGGAAACATGCTGGTAAACCAAAGCACTTGTATATCAAAGCAAATTTCTCCATAAGAAATAATGGAAACCTAGATGATTCGTTCCACAACCATTTATTCATAAGTCCTTAAGTTTATAGTCCATATAAAAAGATTATAGCAATGTGATGGGTTGTGTAACCATAAAATGTCTATCCACAAATGGAAGAATCCACAAGGGGATTAAAAGCAAAATCCAGCAGGAGCTCCAGAGTATAAAAGAGAAGAGAGGCGCCTCTAAGTGTAGCAATATGGTTACATTTAAAAAAAGGAACATTTAGCAACTCACATGGTTGATGATTAAAAGAATGCCATCTAAGTATGCAGGCATCCGGGGTAAAGATGTCCATATAGACCGTCCTCCGCACCGCCGGCTCTCAACGCTGTCAGTCTGCAATCATTACTGGGAAGACTACTCTGCAGTAAAGCAATCTGAATGCGAGGCTTGAATCGCTTGTGGAGTGCAGAGTGGAAGTGACGACGTCAATGCGGAGAACAGTCTATGTGGACAGCTTTACCCCGGATGCCTGCATACTTAGATGTGCCTCTTTTAATCAACCATGTGACTTGCTAAATGTTGTACCTTCATTAAATGTAACCCATATTGCTACACTTAGAGGCGCCTCTCTTCTCTTTTATACGTGATGCTACTTGTATATCAAACATCGCTTTTATATCAAGTCAAAATTCATTAAAAAAATGTTGCTGGTCTTGCAAAACGCTCTCAAACCAAGGTTTTCCTGTAAATCCTTTCTCTGAACCTTCTACATAGAGGACTTCTCTAATGAACTCTAAATTCTCCCCCCCCTCTTTGAAATGGGCTTTGCCCCCCCAATTGGATGTAGGATTATATTCTGGCCAGTTTTCTTTTTTTTTAATCAGTTGTCTGACGCAAAACCTATTATCTGTAAGCCATATCCATACCATCGTCTCATCGAAGGGTAAACCTCTAAGTTCCTGCTGTGTTCCAATATGAACTTGTGCTACTCGCCGTTACAGCCCAGGAGACAAACGGTACATTGCTAGTATCTGTATGTTCTTCTAAACAACTGCCCGTGTCTTATTATTCTTATTAGTAAACATTTATTGAAAGGGAAAGTAAGAATAAATAAGAACTGTGGCAATTTTTAGCAGCCCAACCACACTACCAACATTGCTGGAGATACAGTGGGGACGGAAAGTATTCAGACCCCCTTAAATTTTTCAAACTTTGTTATATTGCAGCCATTTGCCAAAATCATTTAAAGTTTCTTTTTTTCCTCATTAATGTACACGCAGCACCCCATATTGACAGAAAAACACAGAATTGTTGGTCCTAACCATTCAGACCCTTTGCTGTGACACTCATATATATATATAACTCAGGTGCTGTCCATTTCTTCTGATCATCCTTGAGATGGCTCTACACCTGCAGTGTTTGATTACACTGATTGGACTTGATTAGGAAAGCCACACACCTGTCTATATAAGACCTTACAGCTCGCAGTGCATGTCAGAGCAAATGAGAATCATGAGGCCAAAAAGGAACTGCCTGAAGAGCTCAGAGACAGAATTGTGGCAAGGCACAGATCTGGTCAAGGTTACAAAAAAATTTCTGCTGCACTTAAGGTTCCTAAGAGCACAGTGGCTTCCATAATCCTCAAATGGAAGACGTTTGGGATGACCAAAACCCTTCCTAGAGCAGAAGAGCCTTGGTGAGAGAGGTAAAGAAGAAAGTTGAGAGATGGGAGAAAGTTGTAGAAAGACAACCATCACTGCAGCCCTCCACCAGTCGGGGCTTTATGGCAGAGTGGCCGACGGAAGCCTCTCCTCAGTGCAAGACACATGAAAGCCCGCATGGAGTTTGCTAAAAAAACACCTGAAGGACTCCAAGATGGTGAGAAATAAGATTCTCTGGTCTGATGAGACCAAAATAGAACTTTTTGGCCTTAAATCTAAGCGGTATGTGTGGAGAAAACCAGGCACTGCTCATCACCTGTCCAATACAGTCCCAACAGTGAAGCATGGTGGTGGCAGCATCATGCTGTGGGGGTGTTTTTCAGCTGCAGGGACAGGACGACTGGTTGCAATCGAGGGAAAGATGAATGCGGCCAAGAGCAGGGATATCCTGGACGAAAACCTTCTCCAGAGTGCTCAGGACCTCAGACTGGGCCGAAGGTTTACCTTCCAACAAGACAATGACCCTAAGCACACAGCTAAAATAACGAAGGAGTGGCTTCACAACAACTCCGTGACTGTTCTTGAATGGCCCAGCCAGAGCCCTGACTTAAACCCAATTGAGCATCTCTGGAGAGACCTAAAAATGGCTCCACCAACGTTTACCATCCCCCCTGACAGAACTGGAGAGGATCTGCAAGGAGGAATGGCAGAGGATCCCCAAATCCAGGTGTGAAAAACTTGTTGCATCTTTCCCAAAAAGACTCATGGCTGTATTAGATCAAAAGGGGGCTTCTACTAAATACTGAGCAAAGGGTCTGAATACTGAGTACCATGTGATATTTCAGTTTTTCTTTTTTAATAAATCTGCAAAAATGTCAACAATTTTGTGTTTTTCTGTCAATATGGGGGGCTGTGTGTACAATATGGGGTGCTGTGTGTACATTAATGAGGAAAAAAATGAACTTAAATGATTTTAGCAAATGGCTGCAATATAACAAAGAGTGAAAAATTTAAGGGGGTCTGAATACTTTCCGTCCCCACTGTACGTGGTAAGTCGCTATGATTCATTAAGCAGATAGAACAATTAGCAACCTATTGTGTGAGCTGCAAAAGTAGTAATTTACCATACAAAGTCTGCGAAAATAACCAAAATAAAAAATCTACTGACACCAGTAGCGGAACTACCAGGGTCGCAAAGGTTGCAGTTGCGACCAGGCCCTAGCTTTCCACCACCGGGCATGGAGGGAAGGGCCCCGGGCGGGGGTCAGGGGGGCCGTTCATTGTTTCTTGCACCGGGGGCCCTGAAGGTTCTAGTTATGCCTCTGCTTATCCCTATAATTCCTGGCTCTGAACCTTCTACATAGAAGACCTCTCCATGAACTCTAAACTCCCTCCCCTTCTTTGAAATGGGCTTTGCCCCCCAATTGGATGTAGGATTATATTCTGGCCAGTTTTCTTTTTTTTAATCATTTGTCTGACTCAAAACCTATTATCTGTAAGCCATATCCATACCATCGTCTCTTCGAAGGGTGAACCTGTAAGTTCCTGCTGCGTTCCAATATGAACTTGTGCTACTCGCCGTTACAGCCCAGGAGACAAACGGTACATTGCTAGTATCTGTATGTTCTTCTAAAACAACTGCCCGTGTCTTATTATTCTTATTAATAAACATTTATTGAAAGGGAAAGTAAGAATAAATAAGAACTGTGGCAATTTTTAGCAGTTCAACCACACTACCAACATTGCTGGAGATACGTGGTAAGTCTCTAGGATTCATTAAGGAGACAGAACAATTAACAACCTATTGTTCCACATTTTCCACCACATCTTCCACCTTTAATTGAAACTGGGATCTACTTGCTAATTCTGTGTATGTGCTCTTGGTGATCTATGCTGCCTTCAAATTCTTTACTTCTGTCCATATCACTGTGATGTTTATTTTGCTTTCTTATTGTCTATACCTAAATTATGAGCTGTTATCATCTTTATGGCTATGACCCTTCTGCTCTCTTGCTGTGTCTTGTAGTCAGCCTCTGGTGTGAGAAGTTCATTCTGTTAGCTATGTGTTCCTCCTATGCAATCCTGACTAATTGGAAATACCCCCCACCCAAACTCAGTATAAATTTAGGCCTCCTCTAGGGGATGCACAGGCAGGGATTGCATTGGCAACTATCATCTTGGATAAAGTATTCATACTGGATTAAGTATTACATTTCGGCTCAGCACTTCAGCGAATGCACAAAGCGATAAGCCACAAAGGACTTCTGCAGAACACTAAACAGACTACAGGTGACCCGATTCTCAAACTTTTTCATCTCTCATTCAGGCTTCCTCTCAAATTTCATCATTTTGTATCATGCACGCCCTACCTTTCCTTCTCACAGCTGCATCCTCTCTCCTTAAATTCTCTCACCTTCACCAATCTTCTCCACGTCACAGCTTATATATATCACCCTCACTCCTGTCTTCACCTTATTACTGCACGTATCAGCTCCTGCTAGTTCTGAACCCATATACCAATAAAACCTGCAGGACACTGGGACGTGTCCCCCCACATAAGTCACACTCCCATATCACCTCTCTCACCCTTCTGCTTCTCCTAACTTGAAGGTATTTCCCCAAATCCTGAACCATCATCATTAACCTTCGGCCAACATACCCAGTGCCCCCCCATCCTCTGATAGCAGCCGCAATCCAAACAATCTCATTTCTATTCCTCTTCAGCCTAGAACCAGCCTCCCCTTCTCCTGTGCCCTTTAAAAAAGCCCGCTCTGTTCGTAACAAACTCACCACTGTCCATGACCTATTTATCACAAACTCCCTGAACCTTCTTGCAATTACTGAGACCTGGATTCAAGAATCTGACCTTCCTTCTCCTGCTTCTCTCTCCTATGGTGGCCTCCTGTGGACTCACTCTCCCAGGCCTAGTGGACGGAAAGGAGGTGGTGTTGGAATCCTCCTATCCCCTCAAAGCACTTTTCGGGTTCTTCATTCACCCCCCTCTCTGTCCCTCTTCTCAATTGAAGCTCACTGTATTCGTCTATTTTCTCCAGTTTCATTGAGAATTGCTGTGATCTCCCAGCCTCATGGACCAGTATCAAACTTCCTTGAGGACTTCTCTGCCTGGCTACCCTACTTTCTCTTTTTTTCTCTTCTGAAATTCCAACAATCATTCTTGGCGACTTCAAAATCCCGGTTAATCTTAACACTCCCGTTACTTCTAAGCTGCTGAGCCTAACCTCCTCTTTTGACCTAAAACAATGGACAAGCGCTTCTACTCACTCTGTTGGCAACTGCCTTGACCTCATATTCTCCTACCTATGCACTCCGCACAACCTCTCCAATATTCCTTTTCCTCTCTCTGATCACCACCTTATTAGTTTCACCCTTGTCTACCTCCTCCTTGCCTTCCAACTACCAAACTATTACCCATAGAAACCTTTGCCATCTTAACCCTTCTCTTCTTTTTTCTGCTACAGATTGTCTCTACGACAAATTCTCATCCTTGTCCTGCCCCAACTTGGCAACTTCTGTCTACAACAGTTCACTGTCATCCACCCTGGATACCTTCGCCCCCCTCACTACGCACAGAATCAGGCCCCGACCACTACAACCCTGGCAGACAGACAATACCAGAAGCCTCAAAAAACGTAGCCTCGCCCTTGGGCGTCTGTGGCGTAAAACTAAGTAACAGCATGATTTCAATATAAATCTGCCCACCAAAAATACCATTCCTGCCTCCACACTGCCAAACAGACCTACTTTATCACTCTCATTAACACCCTCTCACGCAGTCCCCGTCAACTCCTTTCTACCTTTACCACATTACTTCGTCCTCCATTATCCCCACCCACTAACTTACTCACTGCCCAGGAGATTGCTAATCACTTCACAAATAAGACTGAGATAATTCGTCTCAAGATCTCCCTCACTTTACACTCCTTGTCCTCCTGCACAATCAATACTTCCCTCTTTTAAGCCAGCTACTATAGAGGAAGTCACTAAAAACTTTTTCCTAACGTCCACCCAACCTCCTGCTCCCTGGACCCTGTTCCTTCTCAAATACTACGGTCACCATCTGACTCTATCCTACACTCCTTAACTCATATCTTCAGCCTCTCACTCTCTACTGGCATCTTCCCCAACCCTCTAAAACATGCGCTAGTCACCCCCATACCAAAAAAGACCTCACTAGACCCCACCAATCTTAACAAGCTAAGACCCATCTCTTTACCCCCTTTTGCCTCCAAACTCTTGAACGTTTAGCCTACAAACGACTGAGCGACCACCTCATTGAGAATAACCTTGATCCCCTTCAGTCTGGATTTCGCCCACAGCACTCCAGAGAAACTGCCCTCCTAAAACTCACAAACGACTTACTAACAGCCAAAACCAGCGGTCATTATTCCATACTCTTACTCTTGGACCTTTCTGCTGTCTTTGATACAGTTGACCACCCCCTCCTTCTCAAAAAACTCAATTTGCTTGGTCTCCATGGCTGCACTCTCCGTTGGTTCAAATCTTACCTATCTCATCGCACCTTCAGTGTCACACTTACAACTCCACTTCCTCTTCTCTAACTCCTCTTACCGTTGGGGTCCCCCAAGGTTCTGTCCTTGGACCTCTACTATTCTCGATCTACACGTCCTCCCTGGGTCAACTGATAGCCTTCCATGGCTTTCACTACCATTTATATGCTGATGACACCAAATCTATCTCTCTGCCCCTCAGCTCACCCCATCAATATCCTCACGCATCACTGATCTACTAACAGACATATCAGCCTGGATGTCAAACCACTTCCTCAAACTGAATCTATCTAAAACTGAGCTCTTAATATTTCCTCCCCCATGTGCCCCTTCCCCTGACTTCTCTGTCAAGATCAATGGCACAACTATCAGTCTGTTCCCACGTGCCAGGGTGCTAGGGGTAACCTTAGACTCTGAACTGTCCTTTCAGGCCCACATACAATCCCTGTCCAAATCATGCCGCCTTAGCCTCCGCAACATTTCCAGAATACGCCCCTTTTTAACTAATGACACCACAGGATTTCTCCAGAGCTTCTCCCATCCTTTTGAACTCCCTACCCCAATCTGTCCGATTGTCCCCTAATCTATTCATCTTTAGGAGATCCCTGAAAATCCTTCTCTTCAAAAAAGCCTATCCTGCTTCTAACTAACACTGTTTTACTTCCTCTATCAGCTCATCCCCCCACAGCTATTGCCTTTTGTATCAATTGACCCTTCCTTTTTAGATTGTAAGCTCTAACGAGCCGGGCCCTCTGATTTCTCTTGTACCAAAAATTGTAATGTATCTGTAATGTCTGCCCTCGTGTTGGCGCTATATAAAACTTGTATAATAATAATAGTGTAAGCTGCAAAAGTAGTAATTTGCTGCACAAAGTCTGCAAAAATAACCAAAATAAAAAAAAACTACTAAACATCAGTAGCGGAACTACCAGGGTTGCACAGGTTGCAGTTGCGACCAGGCCCTAGCTTTCCACCACCGGGCATGGAGGGAAGGGCCCGGGCAGGGGGGTCGGGGGGGGAGGTCATTCATTGTTTCTTGCATCGGGGCCCTGAAGGTTCTAGTTACGCCTCTGCTTATCCCTATAATTGCTTCCTCTGAACCTTCTACATAGAGGACCTCTCCATGAACTCTAAATTCCCTCCCCCTCTTTGAAATGGGCTTTGCCCCCCAATTGGATGTAGGATTATATTCTGGCCGCCAGTTTTTTTTAATCAGTCATCTGACTCAAAACCTAATATCTGTAGGCCATTTCCATACCATCGTCTCATCGAAGGGTGAACCTCTAAGTTCCTACTGTGTTCCAATATGGACTTGTGCTACTCGCCATTACAGCCCAGGAGACAAACTGTACATTGCTAGTATCTGTATGTTCTTCTAAACAACTGCCCGTGTCTTATTATTCTTTTTAATAAACATTTATTGAAAGGGAAAGTAAGAATAAATAAGAACTGTGGCAATTTTTAGCAGTCCAACCACACTACCAACATTGCTGGAGATACGTGGTAAAATCGCTATGATTCGTTAATCGGACAGAACAAT
Source organism: Aquarana catesbeiana (assembly GCF_042186555.1). Classification (NCBI taxonomy): domain Eukaryota; kingdom Metazoa; phylum Chordata; class Amphibia; order Anura; family Ranidae; genus Aquarana; species Aquarana catesbeiana. Next base: position 12,823,358 of record NC_133326.1, read on the forward strand.
TAGCAACCTATTGTGTGAACTGCAAAAGTAGCAATTTAGTGCACAAAGTCTGCAAAATGATCACTACAACATGCCAATTACGCGGCTTACGCAATTTTTTTAAATCCGTTTAGCAATCAGCCACTAACTTAACAAAAAATTTGCTAGCGGTTCTAGAAGTGAAATTGAACTGCTAGAATTATAGGGGTACAGTCTCAGAAGTAAAAGTGGTTGTAAATCCTTACATACTGTATATCCACTGGAGTGACTGGCCTCTGGTGATACACAGAGATGAAATAAATCCTCCTACATACGTTGTCTTCTCTTCTCTAAAATCCAATTCAAATATATAAGGCTTGTCTGAGCTGTCAGGAAAAAAAAGGGGCAGAGAGCTGAAATTACAGACTGGAGAGCTCATGGAGGAGAACTCTGGGAGCTGATTGGAGGGAAGAGACACACCCCACTTCATACAGCACACAGGAACAGAGCCGAGGCTGTCAATCACAGGCTGTGTGCTGGAGCTCCGTCACTAGTCACCTTTTTATCTCTTGGTGTCAGGAAAACTTGTCAAAAGTGACTCATGCAGATGGCAGAGGCAGTAGTCAGAAATGACGCTTAGTGCTCTGGATTGAGACAAGTACACACTATGGAGGGATATGCTTTGCTTACAACCACTTGATTATGCTTGCGCTCAACCGAACCGTTTCACCATTGTGGGTTTTTTTTGTTTTTTTGGGGGTTTTTTTGAGAACTGTGCTACCATCATCTCTTGATTGGACTTCTATAATCTGTGACGGTGGGGGAGATTTACTATGGGTTGAGCAAGCAAAATATGGTGCAGCTCTGCACAGAAACCAATCAGCTTCCAGGTTTTATTGTCGAAGTTTAGTTGAACAAACTATGCAGAGCTGCACCAGATTCTGAGTGCTCCAGTTTTAGTAAATCTCCCCCAAAGTCTTTTGCCGTTACCGATGTAGTGTGTACAATTCCTGGGGGGGTGGCTGTATTTGGGCAACCTCTACAGCTGTAATACGCACTTACCTGATGTAAAATTTTGTAAAGTTACTTCAAGTGTTCTAGCTCAAAAAGCATAAATATTTAATGGAAGAGTACAGAGGATGCCTTTTGGTTGTAATATCTTATTTTATTTGTATATTTTTGTCAATTTACAAAACGCAAAGAGAGCAAACAGAAGAAAAATCCAATCAATATTTGTTGTGGCCACTCTTGGCCTTCAAACCAGCATCAGTTCTTCTGGGTAGACTATCATTTGGTGGAGGGGGGATTATGGTGTGGGGGTTGCTTTTCAGAGGTTGGGCTTGGCCCCTTAGTTCCAGTGAAGGGAACTCTTAAGGCGTCAGCATACCAAGACATTTTAGACAATTTCATACTCCCAACTTTGTAGGAACAGTTTGGGGACGGCCCCTTCCTGTTCCAACATGACTGCGCACCAGTGCACAAATCAAGGTCTATAAAGGCATGGACGAGCAAGTTTGCGGTGGAGGAACTTGACTAGCCTACACAGAGTCTTGACCTCAACCTGATAGAACACCTTTGGGATGAATTAGAGCAGAGACGCCTTCTCGTCCAACATCAGTGCCTGACCTCACAAACGCTCTTCTGGAAGAATGGTCAAACATTCCCATAGACACCCTCCTAAACCTTGTGGACGGCCTTCCCAGAAGAGTTGAAGCTGTTATAGCTGCAAAGGGTGGGCCAACTCAATATTGAACCCTACGGACTAAGACTGGGATGCCATTAAAGTTCATGTGTGTGTAAAGGCAGGCGTCCCAATACTTTGGTAATATAGTGTATATATATTTATTTGTAATTAAAACTCATTTTGTTGGAATATATAGCACCTAGAAAATTCAGCTTTTCTAGATTGCTTTACTATTTAAAAATCATAGGTGTAGTCAAAAAAGGTTGATCTTGCCTTATTTTGTTCTCTTTGGGACAACAAAGCATGGACTGGATCGTTGTTTTCTTAGATTATAAATCAGCAGTATGTTGGCCTCTAGCTGGCTGTACAATTTAAACAAATCCATGAGTTACCCTTAATTTGCACCGATATTTATTGAAGATAACCTTTACTAGATTTTTTTTTTTGGTTGAGCATTTTTTTCCTACACAAAGACCCGGAGTCCATGCCTATCCTTTCTTCTACATTTCCTCCAATCTAAGATTTTGGCAGTTGAGTGGTTAAGAAGAGCCCTTGGAGACGGCATTGTTTAAATTCTAGTGTCGCTAAATCTCTTATAAAGAAATGATCTGGAAAAAAAAATGATCTAAATGTGGTTTCAAGGCTGAATGCAGAAGCTTCATTGATGATCTGTCGCACACTGTGACGCCTTTGAATGACTGAATGGACCTTTAGGCTCCACATATACAAAGCTTCACTAACCTGCTATACATCATATGTGATCAGCCGATGACTTCCGATAATGAAAAAGGGCACAAGGGGTTAACGCTGAACACTTCAAAATCACTGGGCTCTAGTAACAGATTTCAAATCCTTATACAGCACAACATTTCAGAGAGAAACCCCATTCTCATTGCCACTGCTCCTTTTAGTTTAAACCTGAATTCCAGGTATAGCAATTCTTACAGAGTTACAATGGGCCAGCTTGGATCAGTGGAAGTACGTGACGTGTACCTGTGGGACCCCAATGGAAGGTGGAAGTCACTTGCTTCCAGATCCCATGCCTTGGGAAATCCCCTCCATGTTTCCTTGAGGTTATCTTTTTAGATTTATTGTTAGAGAGATTAAAGTGTGTCTGAAGGGAAATATGCTAAACAGTAGGGTAGGGAACATGCCTATCCTAAACCATCATCATAGGATCAGAACAGGGGATGTGCCTATCCCAAAGCTACATCAGGGCAGGGGACATGCCTATCCTACACTATCATCAAGGAATCAAGGCATATTGTGCACTTATCCTATACTATCTTCACAAAATTAGGGCAGGGAACATGCCTATCCTACACCATCATCATGGGATCAGGGCAGATGATGTACCTATCCTACACCATAATCATGGGATCAGGGCAGAGGATGTACCTATCCTACACCATCATCAAGGGATTAGGGCAGGGAACATGCCTATCCTACACCATTATCATGGGATCAGGGCAGAAGGATGTACCTATCCTACACCATCATCATGGGATCAGGGCAGAAGGATGTACCTATCCTACACCATCATCATGAGATCAGGGCAGAAGGATGCACCTATCCTATACCATCATCATGGGATCAGGGCAGAAGGATGCACCTATCCTATACCATCATCATGGGATCAGGGCAGAGGATGTACCTATCCTACACCATCATCATGGGATCAGGGCAGAAGGATGTACCTATCCTACACCATCATCATGGGATCAGGGCAGAGGATGTACCTATCCTACACCATCATCATGGGATCAGGGCAGAAGGATGTACCTATCCTGCACCATCATCATGGGATTAGGGCAGAGGATGTACCTATCCTGCACCATCATCATGGGATTAGGGCAGGGGACGTGCTTATCCTACACCATCATAATGGGATCAGGGCAGGGGACACGTCTCTCCTACACCATCATCATGGGATTACGGCAGGGGACGTGCCTATCATGCACCATCATTATGGGATCAGAGCAGGTGGTGCGCTTATCCTACACCATAATCATGGGATCAGGGCAGGGGATGTGTCTCTCCTACACCATCATCATGGGATTAGAGCAGGGGATGTGTCTCTCCTACACCATCATCATGGGATTAGAGCAGGGGATGTTCCTATCCTGCACAAACATCATGGGATCAGGGCAGGGGACATGCCTACCCCACACCATTATTATGGGATTAGAGCAGGTGGTGCGTTTACCCTACACCATCATCATGGGGTCAGAGCAGGGGGCATGCCTATCTTATGCCATAATCATAGGATCAGGGCAGGGGACATGTCTCTCCTACACCAAGTAATCAGGGCAAATCATTACGAGGGATACATCACATATTTTGCACATTTGCGGGCCAAAAAAATAATTTTTTATGAAAGATGTCAGATTTAGGGGGGGTATTTAATGGGGACTAAGAGGTACAGGAAGACTGATGGGGATATAGACGTAAGGGGAAGCTTACAGAGCATTACCCACATCTGCGTCCCCATCAGAGTTTCCCCAACATTTGTGCCCCATCAGAGTTTCCCCAACAGCTGTGTCCCCATCAGTCTCCTCAACATCTGTGTCCCCATCAGAGTCTCCCCAACATCTGTGTCCCCATCAGAGTCTCCCCAACATTTGTGCCCCATCAGTTTCCCCAACATTTGTGCCCCATCAGAGTTTCCCCAACATTTGTGCCCCATCAGTTTCCCCAACATTTGTGCCCCATCAGTTTCCCCAACATTTGTGCCCCATCACAGTTTCCCCAACATTTGTGGCCCATCACAGTTTCCCCAACATCTGTGTCCCCATCATTCTCCCAGCACTTTTATGCCCAGCGCACATCTTCCTCTTGCGTTAGTGTTTGCTGCACCTCCTAGCCCCCGCTCCCTGGTTACACAAGGACACTGTAAGTGGAAGGGACACAGATTTAAACCGCAGGCTTGAGCTGGGACGTGCCATCATTGGACATCACTGTACACGTCATTGGTTGCTAGGATGCCGGCAGTCCTAGCAACCAACTCCACAGTAAGGTGCAGGGGGGCAAGCTTTGTTGGAGGATTGCAGGGACTTGCCTTGCAGGTTGGTGGGTTAACGACAATGCAAGTGGAGAGCAGCAGTGCAGCGAGTCTCAGGACTCTAGCTGTGATCCGGGTAAAATGTACTAGCAGGCCTGGACTTTGGAGACCTCTGCTCTAACCTAACACTGAAAATTATCCTTTAGAAGGTCACTTAATGCGAACACTGAACTAAAAACGGAAAAAACGTATCGCCTTAACCATCAGCCCAATGCCTAAAGCAAAAACGATTAGTATCCCAAGATAACAGTCCTGCACATGATCTGCACAGTCAGACAATGGTTCCTTCCACATACATACATCCAACTCTGAACTAGAAGTTTCAAACCATAAATTTGAGACCTACCAATACATCAGAACTTACCACGAGGGTAGATCTGAAGAGGCTCCACCAGTGGACTGCTCCCTTGCTGCTCCAGGACCATGCTGCAATACTGCAAGGAGGAGAAAACAAAGAATGGAGACCTCAGTACAACTGGCTTATCACAACGTGATCATTTGGTGACATTTCTTACCGGTTCTGCATTCCTTATGCTGGTCCCTGTACTGGACAAATACCAGAAGGCAAGTGTCAGGAATCATCAGCAGCAAAGATGGCCAGATCTGCATAACTACACTTCGGAGACTGAGACCAGACTGTGAATGCTTTACCCACTTCAGCCCCGGAAGGATTTATCCCCTTAATGACCAGGCCATTTTTGTGATACGGCACTGCGTTGCTTTAACTGACAATTGCTTACATAGGCAGACCGCCGTTCTGTCTCTCCAGCGATTACATGTTGCCGGCGGCCATCACGGCCGCTGGGCCCACTGATTGGCTCCTGCTGTGTCCAATTACAGCAGCGTCGCACACGTGTGTCTTCGAGAGCCGAAGAAAGCAATCATTGTACAGATACGTGATTTTGCGCCTTGCTGCTGTATATGTACGTGGGGCGGTCCTAAAAGTGGAGTTCCATCCAAAAGTGGAGCTTCCGCTCGTTGTACTCCTTCCCCCCTCTTCCGCTCGTTGTACTCCTTCCCCCCTCTTCCGCTCGTTGTACTCCTTCCCCCCCCTCTTCCGCTCGTTGTACTCCTTCCCCCCCCTCTTCCGCTCGTTGTACTCCTCCCCCCCCCCTCTTCCGCTCGTTGTACTCCTTCCCCCCCCTCTTCCGCTCGTTGTACTCCTTCCCCCCCCTCTTCCGCTCGTTGTACTCCTTCCCCCCCCTCTTCCGCTCGTTGTACTCCTTCCCCCCCCCTCTTCCGCTCGTTGTACTCCTTCCCCCCTCCGGTGCCACATTTGGCACTGTTCGGGTTGGGGGGACAGGATACCTGTCTTTCACAGGTATCCTGTCCACACTTCCGGGAGCCTCAGTTGCAGGTATTTGCGTCATTGCTGGGGCTCCCTCCTCCTTCCTTGGCCGCTGTGCCAGAGTGAGAGAGGAGCAGAGTCTTGCGCATGCACTCGCAATGGAGGCGGCAGCACCCGACAGCTGATGGAAACATCAGCTGCGCTGCCAACATCGCTGCACTCCAGGACAGGTACATGTCAGATTATTAAAAGTCAGCAGCTGCAGTATGTGTACAGTATGTGCATCTGCTGGCTTTTAATTTTTGCAGCTGTGGGCGGACCTTCGCTTTAAGCGGCTAACAAGTTTGGTATCCATTTACTCAGCATAACATCATCTTTTATACAATTGGGTATTATATTGTGTTTTTGTGCATTAAAATTCATTTAAGTGCGTTTAAAAAAAACTGCTGCGCAAATACCGTGTGACATAGAAAAAAATTGCAACACCCACCATTTAATTATTCTCAAGGGCCTCTGCTTTAAAAATATATGATTGAGGGTTCTGATTTTTACTTATATGTGAGAAGTGTCAGAAAAAAAGGCCTGTTCTTCAAGTGGTTAGAGTTCAAACATAATTAGTTGCCCATGCAGGGGCTTTTCACCATCAAAACAGGTAACAGAAATCAATAATGAAACGTGAACAACCACTTTAATCCTCTTATCTTAGGACTTATCATCCTGCAGCTTTTGGCTGTTTCCAAAATTAAAAAAAGGCCTCAAAAAGCACACAGATTCGATGACATTCTGGACATTCAGTGCACCGCGACAAAAGGTACTGCGCAGCGTTCCAGAATGATTTTGGCAGTGGCACCGTCATCTAGAAAAGTGCGTCGCTTGTCAAGGGACTACTTTGAAGGTGACAATAGCCACTAGTTTACAGGTTGGCAATTTTTTTTTTGTTTAAATAGTCCAATCCGGGAATAACTGTCAATATCTATCTACACACATATACACATTATACACACACACACACACACACACACACACACACACACACATACAGTGGGGTCGAAAGTTTGGGCACCCCAGGTAAAAAAATGTGTATTAATGTGCATAACGAAGCCAAGGAAAGATGGAAAAATCTCCAAATGGCATCAAATTACAGATTAGACATTCTTATAATATGTCAAAAGTTAGGTTTTATTTCCATCATTTACACTTTCAAAATGACAGAAAACAAAAAAATGGCATCTGCAAAAGTTTGGGCACCCTGCAGAATTTATAGCATGCACTGCCCCCTTTGCAAAGCTGAGACCTGCCAGTGTCATGGATTGTTCTCAATCATCGTCTGGGAAGACCAGGTGATGTCAATCTCAAAGGTTTTAAATGGCCAGACTCATCTGACCTTGCCCCAACAATCAGCACCATGGCTTCTTCTAAGCAGTTGTCTAGAAAACTAAAACTGAAAATAGTTGACGCTCACAAAGCTGGAGAAGGCTATAAGAAGATAGCAAAGCGTTTTCAGATGTCAATATCCTCTGTTCGGAATGTAATTAAGAAATGGCAGTCATCAGGAACAGTGGAAGTTAAAGCAAGATCTGGAAGACCAAGAAAAATAATCAGACAGAACAGCTCGCAGGATTGTGAGAAAAGCAATTCAAAACCCACGTTTGACTGCACGATCCCTCCAGAAAGATCTGGCAGACACTGGAGTTGTGGTACACTATTCCACTATAAAGAGATACTTGTACAAATATGGTCTTCATGGAAGAGTCATCAGAAGAAAACCTCTTCTACGTCCTCACCACAAAAATCAGCGTTTGAACTTTGCAAATGAACATATAGACAAGCCTGAGGCATTTTGGAAACAAGTTCTGTGGACCGATGAGGTTAAAATAGAACTTTTTGGCCGGAATGAGCAAAGGTACGTTTGGAGAAGAAAGGGCACAGAATTTAATGAAAAGAACCTCTGTCCAACTGTTAAGCATGGGGGTGGATCAATCATGCTTTGGGGTTGTATTGCAGCCAGTGGCACAGGGAACATTTCACGAGTAGAAGGAAAAATGGATTCAATAAAATTTCAGCAAATTTTGGATGGCAACTTGATGCCATCTGTGAAAAATCTGAAGTTAAAGAGAGGATGGATTCTACAACACACCTTAAAATCCACAGGGGATTACATCAAGAGGCGTAAACTGAAGGTTTTGCCATGGCCTTCACAATCTCCTGACCTCAACATTATTGAAAATCTATGGATAGACCTTAAAAGAGCAGTGCATGACAGACAGCCCAGAAATCTCAAAGAACTGGAAGACTTTTGTAAGGAAGAATGGGCAAAGATACCTCAAACAAGAATTGAAAGACTCTTGGCTGGCTACAAAAAGCGTTTACAAGCTGTGATATTTGCCAAAGGGGGCAGTACAAGATATTAACTCTGCAGGGTGCCCAAACTTTTGCAGACGCCATTTTTTTGTTTTCTGTAATTTTGAAAGTGTCAATGATGGAAATAAAATCTAACTTTTTTTGACATATTATAAGAATGTCTAATCTATAATTTACATACCCTGAAAGAATTTATGATTTCTTGGCCATTTTTCAGAGAATATGAATGATAACACAAAAACTTTGTCGACCCGTCATTGGCTACAGCAGAATAAAGTGAAGGTTCTGGAGTGGCCATCTCAGTCTCCTGACCTCAATATCATTGAGCCCCTCTGGGGAGATCTCAAACGTGCCGTTCATGCAAGACAGCCCAAGAATTTACAGGAACTGGAGGATTTTTTTCCAAGAGGAAATGGGCAGCTTTACCATCTGAGAAGATAAAGAGCCTCATCCACAAATACCACAAAAGACTTCAAGCTCTCATTGATGTTAAAGGGTGCAAAACATGGTATTAAGAACTGGGGTATGTAAACTTTTGATCAGGGTCATTTGCGTAGTTTCTGTTGTCATTATGATTTAAAAAGAGTAAACACAGTTGATTGATAATAAATGGCTTCAGCCAAACACTAACCATGAGTGAAAGAAAAGTTTGTGTTATCATTCATGTTCTCTGAAAAATGGCCAAGAAATCATAAATTCTGCCAGGGTATGTAAACTTATGAGCACAACTGTATATATAAAAACACACACACCCCCCCTGCTTCCCTCATTATGTAGGCCCCCACATGAATATCACTAATAGATTCCAGTTGGTTACAGACCGGTAGGAAATGTGCAATCCCTTCAGAATGAGGAAGAGAGGTAGCCGACAGCCTGGAGGGGGTTAATTACCAATGAGCCGTAACTTTAAGTACTGAATAAAAAAAGCTAAGAAATTGATAGTTCATTTATCCGACACAATACCTAATGCACAAGTCATTAAGAGAGATTATTCCTAATGTACTGTTCACACTACAAACATCAAGCGAGACCTCAACCCTTAAAGTCATAAGAGACCATTTGTATCTTCGGGATCTGGCAATGACGAATGAATAGAGATGTAGAGGACTACATACAGGTACAGAGCTAATTCAATTCTAGGAAAGCTTGGAAAGACCAGAAAAAAAGCAAGTGTGCATTGTCTCCGCATTTCACAGCCTTGATATCCAGGCTGCTGGTGTGTCCTAAACGGGCCGCCATGTTTAGAATGGGTGGTTTTCTTAGGGACTTTAGTTCCACCTTAAGCCTCAGTCAACAGGAACTGACGTGGAGACCTGTAGAAGGACCCGAGCAGGAAGCAAACAGGAGAAAACACAGAAGAAAACACAGAAGAAAACACATGGTGTTGTGGCATCACGTGATTGAAGCTTAACACCTTCCCGTCCGGCCTATAGCTGAATGACGGCAGGGCGGTGGCTTTACTGTTCTGACTGGACGTCGTCCTTCAGAACAAACCGCTCATGAACTGTATAAATGTATATCCTTTATTACAAAAACGGTGAGAGTGGAAGGCCAACGCGTTTCGGCCATTATGCCTGCCCTATCGTCTGAAAGCATTGGCTTTCGACTTAGCTGTATCTCACCATTTTGTAATAAAGGATATCCATATTTGTTGATTTACCAGGGTGCCGGCTTTTTTAGATGGACTCGGGTGAGCATATCTGGCTTTACAAGCCAAGGGGGGGGGGGGGGGGGGGTGGGGAGAGCTAGTAGGATGTTTAGGTGGGAATAAAAAAAAAAAAGAAAGTTTATTCCTCCCGGAGAGAGCAGATCCTGTCATTTATAGGGCAGCTTTTACCATGCAGAGATTACTCACATAGGACAGCATAGCCTTCATCTCTTCATCGCTTCTCACTGTGATCCGATCTCCATCCTCATCTTCATCTACAGTAAAGTAATAAAATGGTCCAATTATTTTCTCACCTGATACATACAAAACATCACATGGTACATTCCCATTAATACTAAAAATTATTCCAGAACACAAAAGAATGGTTTTCTCTCCAGCCATTTTTTTTTTTTTTTTTTTTTTTTTTTTTTTTTTTAGGAGCCCTGTTGGGGAGCTTTGGTAAAATATCTGGGGGTCTAAAACACAGACCCCCAATGTCTAATTTTTGAGACAGAGAAAGGGACTGAGGACCGAGATTCCCTGTCCCTTTCTCTGCAGCCTCAGCTGCACCGGCCAGTGAATAAATGGGAAGTGCTCTGTGCTGAGCGGCTTCCTGTTCATTCACAAACTGAAGCATAGTAAACAAAATTTACTATGCTTCAGATATGAATGCACACAGGAGCGATCAGTACTGATCACTCACTGTGTTCATTCAGGAAAGGAGGGGGCCGGTAAATGACATTTGCAGTGCCTTCAAAAAGAATTCATACCCCTTGGAATTTTCCACATTTTGACATGTTACAACCAAAAACGTAAATGTATTTTATTGGAATTTTATGTGATAGACCAACACAAAGTGGCTCATAATTGTGAAGTGGAAGGAAAATAATAAATGGTTTCATGTTTTTTTACAAATAAATATGTGAAAAGTGTGTGGGGTTTTGTAGAACCTTTCACTGCAATTACAGCTGCAAGTCTTTTTGGGGATGTCTCTACCAGCTTTGTACATCTAGAGAGGGACATTTTTGCCCATTCTTCTTTGTAAAATATCTCAAGCTCTGTCAGATTGGATGGAGAGCGTCTGTGAACAGCAATTTTCAAGTCTTGCCACAGATTCTCAATGGGATTTAGGTCTGGACTGTGACTGGGCCATTCTAACACATGAATATGCTTTGATCTAAACCATTCCATTGTAGCTCTGGCTGTATGTTTCAGGTCGTTGTCCTGCTGTAAAGTGAACCTCCGCCCCAGTCTCTAACAGGTTTTCTGACCAGCTTTCCTGTCCCTGCTGAAGAAAAGCATCCCCACCACATGATGCTGCCACCACCATGTTTCATGGTTGGGATGGTGTGTTCAGGGTGATGTGCAGTGTTAGTTTTCCCCCCCGACACATAGCGTTTTGCTTTTAGGCCCAAATAGGTCTCATCTGACCAGAGCACCTTCTTCCACATGTTTGCTGTGTCCTCCACATGGCTTCTCACAAACTGCAAACAGGACTTCTTATGGCTTTCCCTCACCAATGTCTTTCTTCTTGTCACTCTTCCATAAAGGTCAGATTTGTGGAGAACACGACTAATAGTTGTCCTGTGGACAGATTCTCCCACCTGAGCTGTGGATCTCTGCAGCTCCTCCAGAGTTACCATGGGCCTCTTGGCTCTTCTCTGATGAATGCTCTCCTTGCCCGGCCGGTCAGTTTAGGTGGACGGCCATGTCTTGGTAGGTTTGCAGTTGTGCCATACTCTTTCCATTTTCCGATGATAAATTGAACAGAGCTCCGTGAGATGTTCAAAGCTTGGGATATTTTTTTCATAACCTAACCCTGCTTTATACTTCTCCACAACTTCATCCCTGACCTGTCTGGTGTGTTCCTTGGCCTTCGTCTTAACAACTCCTATAGTATGTTCACAGCCTCCGGCAGCTTGTCCCCAGTCTCTGACCATCTCTTGCATCATGTCTGACCATCGTTGGTTGACCTGTAACTTTGTAAACCTTGCCATACCTAAACGTCCACTTTAAATGCATATTTGTATTTTTTTCTTTATAAAAGAGTTTGCTGGTGAAGGATAACGTGGTGGTAATCAATATTTCTGGTCTAACATCAGGACAGGTAAAGTTACAACGAAGTAAAATTTAGATCATCTGACCCAGATGGCATGCCTTACCATGTATTAAAAGGAATTAAGCTGGGTAACTGATAGGCCATCATATCTCGTTTACTTAGACTTGGTTAAATGGGTCAGTTCCTCATGACCAATACGCAGCCCCGGTCACAATGTTATGTAAAGCTGAACCTCAGGAACTAATGCATGTTTGTTTTTAGAGCAAATCACAATTCATTTTAAAAGATTTTTAAATGATCTAAAACCAAAAACATTTAAACTTTGCTTAGTTTTGCATTAGAACCCCTGTAAAAGGTTTGCATTGCTGTGTGTCCCAGATGAAGAACTTCATGCTGTGTGTCCTGATGAAGGAAGAGCTTGGCTTAGTTCTGCACTCCTGTTCAGCCCCACCTGTAAGGAAGTACTGAGTGCCAGCCAATGAGCTGTGGCCGGGTCATGATATATATTTATGGAATTTTAAAATGTTTTTTTATACTAGTAATGGCGACGAATTGGTGGCTTCTAGCGGCACTGCGATATTGCGGTGGACAATCGTACACTGACACTTTGCAGGTACCAGTGCTAAAAATATGCACAGTAACTGTACTAATGACACTGGCTGGGAGGGGGTTAAACATCAGGGGCGATCAAAAGGGTTATATGTGTGCCTAGCCAGTGTTTATGTGTACTGTGTGTACTGCTTTTACGAGGGGAAGAGACAGATTCTAGACCCTGCTTTGCAGGAGCACAGAATCCATCCCTTCCCCACTGAGATCTGCATTGTTTACATAGGCAGATCCCAGTTCTCTGTTTATTACTGACGATCAGTTGGCACCGGAGGACATCCAGTGTCTGACACCCGCACATCGGCTTCTACTGTGTATATTCATAGCAGAAGCGGCCCACCAGTGCCCCCTGCAGACGGAAAGGCAGAATCACATAATATATATATGTGTGTGTGTGTGTGTGTATAATTCTGCACATGAGAGGCTCACTGTAGCAGTAAAACTGCTATGGGGGCGGTCTTAAAGTGGTCTAAATAAATATATAATGTTTGGGGGTTGTAAGTAATTTACTCATACTCGCTGGTAGAAAACCCTGGGGTGCAACCCTAGTCAGTGGCGGGCAGTGGTATATTTTTTTTTATGCACCCACAGCCACCAATATCCCCAAACACACGGGGTCGGTCGGTCGGGCCCACCGCACAGGGAGGGGCACATGGGGTTGGGTCGGTCGGGCCTGCCGCACATATCATCCCCCCGCAAGCCCAGCCCCCCCCCCGATGGGTCATTCATGTCCATGTCCAAACCCGCCCCCCGGTCGGTTCAATGAGCCCCGCATTTACCCACGGGCAGCGCATCCCTCTGGGGGCGACGGCTTCGCCCCCTGCATCTCCTCCGGTGGCCTCCACCTCTCATCCCTTCTTCGTCGTGGCCCAATAGAATCGCTTCTCCTTTTGGCCAAATCGGGAAACGGGTCTAATGACCCGCTGCCTGATTGGCCGGGAGGAGAATCCGTGTGACAATAGCGATTATTCATTCGCTATTGTCACACAGCTCGGTGGGCTCGGAGGGCAGTAATCTGCGTCCCGAGCCCACCCTTTTTTGAAGCCTATTAGAACCTCTGGCTCTATACAATCAAATACATAACCCCCCACCCCCCACTTCATTGGAATCCATGCATCCGCCACGCTGCATGTAGATTAGGGGGATGGACACATGGATGGGGTGGGAGGGGGGCGGTGCCCATGTGCCCCTCATGGATGGGCCGCCACTGTTCATTGCTATGGAGAGAGAGCAGGTGGAAGGTGATGAGTGAAACCAGCCGAAGTAACCAACGCGGCTCACCCCAACGGGAACTCTAGTGATCGGAACGTATTTTTCTAACCTGCGCAATTGAATGAACTGCTCAAGACGGGTCCTGTGACAATTGGTCTCCCAGTGCCATAGACACAAGATTCTCACACAACGATCCGCCCCAAAATATTTTGACTATGTGTCTGTGATTCCATTGGTCGCCTCACAGAGGAATCACATAAGAGAAGATTAATGGAAGAAGCTGGAACCTGGGGGGTCATTATCTTCATTTATCAATGTGGGGGTCATAAGGTCGTCCTCCGAATCCCTTTATCATGAAACCTTTTCTTCCAATGTAGCCTCATCCATCTACATTAAAGTAGAAGCTCTGCGATTTCCAGAAGGAAAGTCGCTGATTTCACTATAGCAGTTCATGATACAAACAGAACCCTTGTCAGCAGAGTAGCCGGGGCTGCTTATAGGATTATACAGTGCATACAGAAAGTATTCACAGCGCTTCACTTTTTCCACATTTTGTTGTTACAGCCTTATTCCAAAATGGATTAAATTCATTATTTTCCCTCAAAATTCTACAAAACAATCCCTCATAATGACAACGTGAAAGAAGTTTGTTTGAAATCTTTGCAAATTTAATTAAAAAAAAAATTCCCCATGTACATAAGTATCACAGGCTCCTCCCATGTACATAAGTATCACAGACTCCTCCCATGTACATAAGTATCACAGACTCCTCCCATATACATCAGTATTCACAGCCTTTGCTCAATACTTTGGTGAAGCTCCTTTGGCACCAATTACAGCCTCAAGTCTTTTTGAGTATGATGCTACAAGCTGGGCACACCTATTTTTGGGCAGTTTCTCCCATTCTTCTTTGCAGGACCTCTCAAGCTCCATCAGGTTGGATGGGGAGTGTCGGTGTACAGCCATTTTCAGACCTCTCCAGAGATGTTCAATCGGTTTCAAGTCTGGGCTCTGGCTGGGCCACTCAAGAACATTCACAGAGTTGTTCCCGTAGCCACTCCTTTGTTATTTTGGTTGTGTGCTTAGGGTCATTGTCCTGTTGGAAGATGAACCTTCGCTCCCAGTCTGAGGTCCAGAGCGCTCTGGAGCAGATTTTCATCAAGGATGTCTCTGTACATTGCTGCATTCATCTTTCCCTCGATCCTGACTAGTCTCCCAGTTCCTGCCACTAAAAAACCTCCCCACAGTATGACGCTGCCACCACCATGCTTCACTGTAAGGATGGTATTGGCCAGGTGATAAGTTGTGCCTGGTTTCCTCCAGACATGACACTTGCCATTCAGGCCAAAGAGTTCAATCATTGTATCATCAGACCAGAATTTTGTTTCTATTGGTCGGAGAGTCCTTCAGGTGCCTTTTGGCAAACTCCAGGCGGGGCTGTCATGTGCCTTTTACTGAGGAGTAGCTCCCATCTGGCCACTCTACCATACAGGCCTGATTGGTGGAGTGCTGCAGAGATGGTTGTTCTTCTGGAAGGTTCTCCTCTCTCCACAGATAAACACTGGAGCTCTGTCAGAGTGATCATCGGGTTCTTGGTAACCTCCCTGACTAAGGACCTTCTCCCCCGATCGTTCAGTTTAGTCAGGTGGCCCACTCTAGAAAGAGTCCTGGTGGTTCCAAACTTCTTCCATATACGGATGATGGAGGCCACTGTGCTCATTGGGACCTTCAATGCAGAAATCTTTCTGTACCCTTCCCCAGATCTGTGCCTCCATACAATCCTGTCTCTGAGGTCTACAAACAATTCCTTGGACTTCATGGCTTGGTCTGACATGCACTGTTACCTGTGGGACCTTTTATAGACAGGTGTGTGCCTTTCCAAATCATGTCCAATCACCTGAAGTGATGTGGAAATTTTCCACATTTTGTCATGTTACAACCAAAAAACTTAAATGTGTTTTATTGGGATTTTATGTGATGGACAACACAAAGTGGTACATAATTGTGAAGTGGAAGGAAAATGATAAATGGTTTTCATAATTTTTTTACAAAAAAAAAATATGTGAAAAGTGGGGGGGGGGGGGTGGGGGGGGGTTGTATTCAGCCCCCTTTACCCTGATACCTCTAACTAAAATCTAATGGAACCAATTGCCTTCAGAAGTCACCTAATTAGTAAATAGAGTCCACCTGTGTGTAATTTAATCTCAGTATAGATACAGCTGTTCTGCAGATTCTGATAAGCCATAAGCCCCCTCCCCGCCCACAGACCCCCACAACCACCAACCAACCAGGGCTGTGGGAGAAGAGACCCTTGTCCCCCATCAGCACCCCCCTCCATGTTGAGGGCATGTGGCCTGGTATGGCTCAGGTGGTGAGGCGCTCGCTTGTCCCTCCCCCTTTTCCTGACCTGCATGCTCGGATAAGGGTCTGGGATGGACAAGGGTCTGGGATGGACAAGGGTCTGGGATGGACAAGGGTCTGGGATGGACAAGGGTCTGGGATGGACAAGGGTCTGGGATGGACAAGGGTCTGGGATGGACAAGGGTCTGGGATGGACAAGGGGTCTGGGATGGACAAGGGCCTGGGACGGACAAGGGTCTGTAAGGGTCTGGGATGGGACAAGGGTCTGGGGATGGACAAGGGGCCTGGGGCGGACAAGGTCTGTAAGGGTCTGGGATGGACAAGGGTCTGGGACGGATAAAGGTCTGGGACGGATAAAGGTCTGGGACGGATAAAGGGTCTGGGACGGATAAAGGTCTGGGACGGATAAAGGTCTGGTATGGACGCCACGCTGTTCTTTTTTCATTTATTTTTCATTTCCGGCACTCTTTTCACAAGTCGCACGTATATATCATGCAGATGTGACTTTTGAGGGCTTACATTGAAGTCTATGGCCCTCAAGTCGCAAGTAAGTCAGGCCAAAGCAGTGCAGGAACTAATTTAAAGCTTAGCTGCGACTTTAAAAGCGGAGCGCCACCCAAAAGGGGAATCTCCACTTGTTTGCACCCTCCACACCCCCCCCCCACACCACACACACACACACACATACCACTGCCACATTTGGTGGGGGGAAGCGGGTACCCGTTTTTAAAAGGTACTCGCTCTGCCACATTTCGCGATCTTACCAGGAAGTGGGAGCGGGTACCTTTCAAAAACGGGTACCCGCGCCCCCACGTCCTGGTAAGATCACCGATTGGCAACCTGCATCATGTCCGGCTCCCCCCCCCCCCCCCCCCCCTGCTTTCTGGGACCCGTGTGTGAGACGGCGGTACCATTCAAAATACGCAGCGTGACTTCCTTCACTGCCGGTTTCCCTTCGCTTTAATGCCGGCGCCGGCACCCCGAAGCTGACGGACGAATCGGCCTCGGGGTGCCGACATCGCAGGATCCCTGGACAGGTAAGTGTCCTTATAATAAAAGTCACCAGCTACAAGATTTTTAGCTGCCTATCTTCTACTTCCCCCCCCCCAGACTGGAGCTCCTCTTTAAGACACACAGATATGAATGGTACTCATTGGAAAATATGAGGTGCGGCTTGTCATGTGACTTTGGGGTCCAAAGTCACATGACAAGTCGCACAAGCGTGATCGGGGGGGGGGGGCCCTAAACATAGGTGGAAAGCCATAATCCATACGGTTATAATTATTTATAAAAAATAAGATCAGTCCTAGTAATGTGAAGCAAGGGAGAGACTGTAAAGAAAAAAAAAGATGAAAAAACCAAACCCCTCACATTCAAACGCCGTGGTCGTCGCGTCGGGGAGGACCTGGCCAATCACATCCTAGAAAAGAAACACAAGAAAATTACTGTGATGTTGACTTTTGTTGCCGAAAAAACATTTATTTCATTAATCCTGGCAAAATCCCAAAATATATCACCGCGTGAACAACGTGTATATATATATTTTTTTTTTTATTCAAATACATCCCCAAAAAAAAAAAATGGAGAGTCCCTGTAAGTCACTTCTTTAACCCCTTCAGCCCTGGAAGGTTTTACCCCCCTCCCCCACCTTCCTGACCGGGCCATTTTTTGCGATACGGCACTGCGTTATTTTAACTGACAGTTGCGCGGTCGTGCGACACTGTACACAAATAAAATTGACGTCCTTTTTTTTCCCCACAAATAGAGCTTTCCCTTGGTGGTATTTGATCACCTCTGCGTTTTTTTATTGGTTGCGTTATAAAAAAAAAAAAAAAAGAGCGACAATTTAAAAAAAAAAAAAATTATATATATTTTTTACTTTCTGCTATAATACATATAAAAAAAAAAAAATTACATTTCTTCATCAGTTTAGGCTAATATGTAGTCTGATATAAATTTTTGAAAAAAAAAATCCCAATAATATATATCCAAAAAAAAAAAAAAAAAACATTTTTTACTTTCTGCTATAAATCATATCCAAAAAAAACGAATTATATTTTTTACTTTCTGCTATAATATATATCCAAAAAAAAAATTAAATTTCTTTATCAATTTAGGCTAATATGTAGTCTGACATAAATTTTTGAAAAAAAAAAAAAATCCCAATAAGCGTATATTCATTGGTTTGCGCAAAATTTATAGCGTCTACAAACTGTGGGATAGATTTATGGAATTTTTTTTTTTTTTTTTTTTACTAAGTATGGGCGGCGATCAGCGATTTCTTAGCGGGATTGCGGCGGACAAATCAGACACGAACTGACACTTTGTTTTGGGAACCAGTGATACGAATACATTGATCAGAGCTCAAAAAAAAAAAAAGCACTGTCACTGTACTAATGACACTGGCAGGGAAGGTGTTAACACCAGGGGGCGATCAAAGGGTTATGTGTGTCCCTAGAGGGGTGCTTCCTAACTGTGGGGGGGGGGGGAGGTGCTCTGACTGGGTAAACACAGGGATCTATATTCCTGCTTAACAGGGACACAAGATCTCTATGCTCTCCCCTCTCAGATCGCCGTTCTGCCTCTGTGGGGGACAATTGCGGACCTGCTGATTGGCTCCCCCTCTGTCCAATCAGCGCGTGTGCGCCCCACAGAGGCTACAGCACGAAGCGATGTACAGGTACCGCAGTAAGTGTGTGGAAAGCGCTATGGGAGAGGTTAACTGACAATTGCGCAGTCATGGAACGCGGTAGAAAAAAAAATAGAGCTTTCTATCGGTGGTATTTAATCACCTTTGGGTTCTTTTTTTTTTATTTTTTTTTTTTTTTTTTTTGTTTTTAAGGCTACTTTCACACTGGGGCGCTAAAAATTGCGCCTGAAAAGCGCCTCTCAAGCCACCCCCAGAGCGAAAGCCCGATCGCTTTTCACACTGGGGGGGGGGGTGGGGCGGTGCGCTTGCAGGGCGAAAAAAAAAAAAGAAACAAAAAAAAAAAAAAAAAAGACTGAAACATTTTGGGGGAAATAATAATATTTTTTACTTTCTGCTTTAAAACATATCCAATAAAAAAATATATATAATTTCTTCATCAATTTAGGCCAATAGATATTCTGTTACATATTTTTGGTAAAGAAAACAAAAAAAAACTCATTGATTGGTTTGTGTGAAAGTTATAGTGGCTATAAACCACGGTATAATAATAATAATAATAATAATATTATATACTGGAATTTTTATATACAGTATCTCACAAAAGTAAGTACACCCCTCACATTTTTGTAAATATATTCTTCTATCTTTTCATGTGACAACACTGAAGAAATGACACTTGTCTACAATGTAAAGTAGTGAGTGTACAGCTTGTATAACAGTGTAAATTTGCTGTCCCCTCAAAATAACTCAACACACAGCCATTAATGTCTAAACCGCTGGCAACAAAAGTCAGTACACCCCTAAGTGAAAATGTCCGAATTGGGCCCAATTAGCCATTAACCATTTAAGCCCCCGAGCCTCTGAGATTTGTTGTTTACAAGTTAAAAACAGTTTGTTTTTTCTTTTTTTTTTTGCTAGAAAATTACTTAGAACCCCCAAACATTATATATATAATATTTTTTTTTTCTAATACCCTAGAGAATAAAATGGCGGTTGTTGCAATACTTTCTGGCACACCGTATTCGCGCAGCGGTCTTAGAAGCACACTTTTTTTTTTTTTTTTGGAAAAAAATACACTTTTTTTGAATTAAAAAAAAAAAAAAAAAAAGACAATAACAGTAAAGTTAGCCCAATTTTTTTTTTCATATTGTGAAAGATAATGTTACGCCGAGTAAATTGATACCCAACATGTCACGCTTCAAAGTTGCGCCCGCTCAGGGAATGGCGACGAACCCTTAAAAATCTCCATAGGCGACGTTAAAAAAAAAAAATTTCTACAGGTTGCATAAAAGCAGAGGAGGTCTAGGGGTAGAATTATCGCTCTCGCTCCACCGATCGCGGCGATACCTCACATGCGTGGTGTTTGAACACCGTATTCATAGGCGGGCGCTGCTCACGTTATGCGTTCGCTTCTGCCCGCGAGCTCGGCGGGACGGGGCGCGTTTAAAAAAAAATTTTTTTTTTCTTATTTATTTTACCTTTTATTTTTACACTGTTCTTTAAAAAAAAAAAAAAGTGTCACTTTTCTTCCTATTACAAGGAATGTACACATGACAGGACCTCTTAGATATGAGATCTGGGGGGTCAAAAAGACGTCACATCTCATATTTACACTAAAATGGAATAAAAAAAAATATATTTTTTTTTATGTCATTTGAAAAAATAAAATAAAAGAATAAATATAAAACAATGTCCCTTTAAGCTCTATGGGAGGAAGTGATGTTTTGACACCCTGCAGTGATATGGAGACGGGTGGGGGTGGGGGTGGGGGAGGGGAGGGGGGGTCATCTTCCCATCACTGGTCTCTATACCACACAGGAGGAGGATCCGGTCACCTCCCCCGCTGCTCCAGTAAGTGACGGAGGGCCCCGGAGGGAGGGGGAAGGGGGGGGCCACTCTCCCGCCACCGATAAAAGTGATCTTGCGGCGAATCCGCCACGGAGACCACTAATAACTGAAAAAAAAAGAAGAATTGTCGCTGTACAGAAAGACGGCCGAGGTGAGAAGAAGATCCCCGAGACCCCGAAACTGAGAGATAGAAGGAAATATTCACACAAATGTGAGGGGTGTACTTACTTTCGTGAGACACGGCAAGTACAGAGGGAGCTAATATGAGTACACAAGTTAATAGAAGTACGGAAGGGGCTAATGTGAGTACAGAGGAATGTAATATGTGTACAGAACAAACCAATGTGAGGACACGGGGTAATATAAAGAAGGAAAGAAGCTAATAGGAGTATGGAAGGAGCTAATAGGAGTGCACGAGGTAATATAAGGAGGAAAGGAGCTAATAGGAGTACGGAAGGAGCTAATAAGAGTACGGAAGGAGCTAATAGGAGTGCACGAGGTAATATAAGGAGGAAAGGAGCTAATAGGAGTACGGAAGGAGCTAATAAGAGTACGGAAGGAGCTAATAAGAGTACGGAAGGAGCTAATAAGAGTACGGAAGGAGCTAATAAGAGTACGGAAGGAGCTAATAAGAGTACGGAAGGAGCTAATAAGAGTACGGAAGGAGCTAATAAGAGTACGGAAGGAGCTAATAAGAGTACGGAAGGAGCTAATAAGAGTACGGAAGGAGCTAATAAGAGTACGGAAGGAGCTAATAAGAGTACGGAAGGAGCTAATAAGAGTACGGAAGGAGCTAATAAGAGTACGGAAGGAGCTAATAGGAGTACGGAAGGAGCTAATAGGAGTACGGAAGGAGCTAATAGGAGTACGGAAGGAGCTAATAAGAGTACGGAAGGAGCTAATAAGAGTACGGAAGGAGCTAATAAGAGTACGGAAGGAGCTAATAAGAGTACGGAAGGAGCTAATAAGAGTACGGAAGGAGCTAATAAGAGTACGGAAGGAGCTAATAAGAGTACGGAAGGAGCTAATAAGAGTACGGAAGGAGCTAATAGGAGTACGGAAGGAGCTAATAGGAGTACGGAAGGAGCTAATAGGAGTACGGAAGGAGCTAATAGGAGTGCACGAGGTAATATAAGGAGGAAAGGAGCTAATAGGAGTACGGAAGGAGCTAATAGGAGTACGGAAGGAGCTAATAGGAGTACGGAAGGAGCTAATAGGAGTACGGAAGGAGCTAATAGGAGTACGGAAGGAGCTAATAAGAGTACGGAAGGAGCTAATAAGAGTACGGAAGGAGCTAATAAGAGTACGGAAGGAGCTAATAGGAGTACGGAAGGAGCTAATAGGAGTACGGAAGGAGCTAATAGGAGTACGGAAGGAGCTAATAAGAGTACGGAAGGAGCTAATAAGAGTACGGAAGGAGCTAATAAGAGTACGGAAGGAGCTAATAAGAGTACGGAAGGAGCTAATAAGAGTACGGAAGGAGCTAATAAGAGTACGGAAGGAGCTAATAGGAGTACGGAAGGAGCTAATAGGAGTGCACGAGGTAATATAAGGAGGAAAGGAGCTAATAGGAGTACGGAAGGAGCTAATAGGAGTGCACGAGGTAATATAAGGAGGAAAGGAGCTAATAGGAGTACGGAAGGAGCTAATAGGAGTACGGAAGGAGCTAATAGGAGTACGGAAGGAGCTAATAGGAGTACGGAAGGAGCTAATAGGAGTACGGAAGGAGCTAATAGGAGTACGGAAGGAGCTAATAAGAGTACGGAAGGAGCTAATAAGAGTACGGAAGGAGCTAATAGGAGTACGGAAGGAGCTAATAGGAGTACGGAAGGAGCTAATAGGAGTACGGAAGGAGCTAATAGGAGTACAGAAGAAGCTAATAGGAGTACAGAAGAAGCTAATAGGAGTACACAAGTTAATAGAAGGACGGAAGGGGCTAATGTGAGTACAGAGGAATCTAATATGTGTACAGAACAAACCAATGTGAGGACACGGGGTAATATAAAGGTGGAAAGAAGCTAATAGGAGTACGGAAGGAGCGCACAGAAGATGCTAATAGGAGTACGGAAGGAGCTAATAAGCTAATAGGAGTGCGGAAGGAGCTAATAGGAGTACAGAGGAATGTAATGTGTGTACAGAACAAACTAATGTGAGTACGGAGCTAATATGAGTACAGAAGAAGCTGATATGAATATAGAAGGGGCTAATATAGATACAGAAGGAGGTAATACGAGTACAGAAGTCCCCTCCCCATGTAATGTCATAAGATACAATGAAGGGTCCAGGGGAAAGGTTTAGAGGATGCACAGGGCCTCGGACACCATCACCTGGAACTAATATGAGTACAGAAGGAGCTAACATGAATACAGAAGACCCCCCCCCCATGTATTTCTGTCACAGGGTCCAGGGGGAAGGGTTTAGAGGATGCACAGCACCCAGGAGACCATACCCAGCCCGGACCTGACTCAGGTAAACACAACACAGGGGTTCCGGGGGGGAGGTGTGACGTCACAGACGAGGTCTCTACGTCACCCTGCGGCCTTCCTCACCAGGATATCCCGGAACAGGAGCTGTGTGGCCGGCTGGACGGTCCAGTCCACGGCGCCGCCGTCAGGGATGCGGATCC
Source organism: Aquarana catesbeiana (assembly GCF_042186555.1). Classification (NCBI taxonomy): domain Eukaryota; kingdom Metazoa; phylum Chordata; class Amphibia; order Anura; family Ranidae; genus Aquarana; species Aquarana catesbeiana. The sequence goes on from NC_133326.1 coordinate 12,846,720, forward strand.
GGATGACCAGGGCCTGGCTGTCCATGTCCTGAGGGAGCTCGGAGCCCAGTAACAGCATCCCGGCCCGGCGCCGGGTTACATTGTTCGGGGGACTGAGAGTGACCGGAGGAACCAAAGAGTTCCGAGCCGGAAGCCCGGGGAAGAAAAGGGCAAAAGGACGCGCCGCCATATTGGAAAGGGGCAAAGCGTCATATGAACGCCAGGGCGCCATGTTACTGTAGGGCAAATAAAAGAGACGTGCTGGGCAGTGTGTGGGGAGGTTGATGCCTGGATCTTGTTACCTCTCAGTACAATTAAAAACCTTCAAACTCTCAATGTATGTGAATGAAATGTTTCTATCTATCTTTCTATATATCTATCTAGCTATCTATAGATATATATAGGAGTGAGCAATAACAGCTAGGAGAGTCTTAGCAACGTCCTAGTAACAAGGCAGTGTAGGATGATGCCACCTCTGGGAGAATTCCAGTCAGGCTTCATGAGACACATAAATAAATGCCATTGGGGTTTAAAACCGGCAGTGACACAACCTGTGGATCGCTCTTCAGATGTGTAAACAAGCCTATATATATATATATATATATATATATATATATATATATATATATATATATACACATCTGAAGAGCAATCCACACCATTGGGGGTTTGATAGGCAGTGAGGAGGGTTGTGTCACCGCCTCACTGCCGGTTTTAAACCCTGATGGCCATTTATGTATCTCGTGAAGTCTGACTGGAATACTCCCAGAGATGGCATCATCCTACAATGCCTTGTTACTAGGACGTTGCTAAGACTCTCCTAGCTGTTTTATTGCTCACCCCCACCATCACAGGCGTGAGCTCCCAAACACCGAGCTCAGAGCTCCAGGGGGAGAGAAAGAGCCTGTGAGGGGGTTTGAATCATAGAAATAGAGAGAGGGTTCCTGTGATGGTGGGGATGGGCACTAAACAGCTTAGGAGTGTCTTAGCAACGTCGTAGCAACAAGGCAGGACAGGATGATGTCACCTCTGGGTGTTTTTCAGTCAGGCTTCATGAGCTATGCGGAAGGCCTACACCTATAGGAAGGAAATCATCCATCTTTAGTCAGACACACTTTGTTTTTATTCTACAGATGCTGTAACTGTACATTGTGGACTTCTGGGCTTTGGGTGCACGCCCCCCCCCCCCCCCCCCCCCCGCTGATCAGTGCTGCGATTGGCTGCAGCACAAGTCTGTTAGCAGGTTACAGCCAATTTTGACCATGCCCCTGCTGATCGGCTGTGGCCAATCAAAGAACAGAGTCCTGTGTTTACAAACACACAGGACGCTGTACAGAGACCACAATCTGGCTGATTTTTCTCCCTGAAAAGCAGGGAGAAATAACAGCCAGAGCGCATAGTAAAAGTGGGACACAACACACATGACACATTGTTAGGCACACAGGTAACCCCTTGATTGCCCCTAGATGGTAACTTCTTCCCAGCCAGTGTCATGTGCACAACGTCAGTGTACAGCATTATCACTGATCACTGTATTACCGTCACTGGTGATGTCAGTGTCAGTCAGTGTTCCTCCCACCCAGCGTCAGTTAGCGCCAGATTGCCCGCCACACTATCACAGTCCCACTATAAGTCGCTGATCACCGCCATCACCAGTATAGCGTTTATAGCTGCGTAAATTCCAGTGTATATACTGGGAGTTCCCAACCTTTTGAAGAGCGAGGGCCACTTAAACAACTTGGTAACCAGTCGCGGCCCACAGTGAGCGGAGCCAGTGTCTTGCCGAGAAAGTTCCCCCCAGCGGATAACGACCCCCCTGTACCGCGCATGCGCTGCGCTTGCGCAGTACGAACGACTACGGAGCCACCGAAAATAGCCGAAGATGAGCAGCTGATCGTCAGCTGTACACGGTGCTTTGCGCACTACATTCTGCCCTAAGTCCACGTTAAAGCCCCACCATCCAAGTGGACATAGAGTTAGAATATTAATATGCCGAGCGCAGCGAGGCCGCGCCCGAAGTGTAGCGAGCCCACGAGGGGCCTGTTACAAACTGTTTTTCTTACAATAGTCTTGCCACGCAGGCCCCGTGTACAGCTGACTCAGGTGTTCAGCTTCAGCTCTTTTTGGTGGCTCCCTTGTTGTTCCTGCTGCGCAAGCGCTGCGCCTGCGCAGTACAGGGGGGTCATTATCCACCGAGGGGAACTTTCTCGGCAGAACACCGGCGGATGACCGGGCCGTGTCCACTCTGCATATGCATAGGGGACCTGGACACAGCTCACTCTACTCTATGGGCTCTCCCATCCGATCTGCCCAGGATGCATCCCCTTCTGTTTTTTGTAGCGGATCGGATTGGAGGTAGGCGGGTGTAGACGGACACAAGTCCTTTTACATCTGCCGCTCCATAGAGGTGAATGTAGAGTCCGATTGGGTCTGCCTGAAAAATAGACCGATTGTGTGAAAGAGACTGGTGTCAGTAGTGGGGGGGTCATTGGTGTTAGTGGGGGGAATAGGACCCCATTGTTTTTGTCACTGGAAGCAATGGTTCCTCATCATTGGTATCAGTGGGGAGGATAGTGCCCCATCATTGGTGTCAGTTCTGGGAACAGAGCCCCAGTTGGTGTCAGTGGGAGGAAAAATGCCCCATCATTGGTATTGGTATGAGGAATTGTGCACCATTATTGGTGTCAGTGGAAGGAATAGTGCCCCATCATTGGTATCAGTGGGAGAAATAGTGCCCCATCATTGGTATCAGTGGGAGGGATAGTGCCCCATCATTGGTATCAGTGGGAGGAATAGTGCCCCATCATTGGTATCAGTGGAAGGAATAGTGCCCCATCATTGGTATCAGTGGAAGGAACAGTGCCTCATAGTTGTTGTTAGTGGAAGGAATAGTGCCCCATCATTGGTATTAGTGGGAGGAATGGTGCCCCATCATTGGTATCAGTGGGAGGAATAGTGCCCCATCATTGGTATCAGTGGGAGGAATAGTCCCCCATCATTGGTATCAGTGGAAGGAATAGTGCCCCATCATTGGTATCAGTGGGAGGAATAGTGTCCCATCATTGGTATCAGGTGAAGGAATAGTGCCCCACCATTGGTGTCAGTGGGAGGAATAGTGCCCCATCATTGGTATCAGTGGGAGGAATGGTGCCCCATCATTGGTATCAGTGGAAGGAATGGTGCCCCACCATTGGTGTCAGTGGGAGGAATAGTGTCCCATCATTGGTATCAGTGAAAGGAATAGTGCCCCATCATTGGTATCAGTGGAAGGAATAGTGTCCCATCATTGGTATCAGTGGAAGGAATAGTGCCCCATCATTGGTATTAGTGGGAGGAATAGTGTCCCATCATTGGTATCAGTGAAAGGAATAGTGCCCCATCATTGGTATCAGTGGAAGGAATAGTGTCCCATCATTGGTATCAGTGGAAGGAATAGTGCCCCATCATTGGTATCAGTGGAAGGAACAGTGCCCCATCATTGGTATCAGTGGAAGGAATAGTGCCCCATCATTGGTATTAGTGGGAGGAATAGTGTCCCATCATTGGTATCAGTGAAAGGAATAGTGCCCCATCATTGGTATCAGTGGAAGGAATAGTGTCCCATCATTGGTATCAGTGGAAGGAATAGTGCCCCATCATTGGTATCAGTGGAAGGAACAGTGCCCCATCATTGGTATCAGTGGAAGGAATAGTGCCCCATCATTGGTATCAGTGGAAGGAATAGTGCCCCATCATTGGTATCAGTGGAAGGAATAGTGCCCCATCATTGGTATCAGTGGAAGGAATAGTGCCCCATCATTGGTATCAGTGGAAGGAATAGTGCCTGTATCAGTGGGTGAAATGGTGTCCCGAGGGCCAGATAAAGGTAGTTAAAGAACCACATCTGGCCCACAGGCTGCAGTTTGTAGACCATTGATGTAAGGTCATGTGCCGTGATGCCAGGGGTTCTTAGGGCCATGGAGGATGCCGGCACCCGCTGCTACCTTAGTGACCGGTGATAGCGGGGAGCTGGTATATATATATATATAGAGGCAGCAGAATGATGCTCGGCTTCCGCTGAACAGGAGGCCAGATGGGCAGCGTTGGGCACAAACTGTTAACTTATCTCTAGTACCAGGGAGAAGACGGCTCCTAATCACAAGGATCTCATTCCAAAGTAGAGTCTTTATAATGTGTAATTTTTAGAAATAATCCTGGTTACCCCTCGGGGAATGACTGAGCTCATCGGAAGCGGAGCCATCCTTTATCTCCAGCCCAGGAAGCGGAGACCCATTCACAATGATGAAGTGATGTGGGGGTGTTCTCTTACGTCTCCCCTTTGTTTCATAACTGTTAAGCATATTTAAATATGTCCTTTGGTAACTATTTTATTTTTTTTTAATCTGTCGGCATCATTGTTTTCTTTTAATATTAAAGATAACAACTGCGATAAACTACGCCCTTGATGCTGGAATCAGCCGCCTCCGCAGACATAACCCCCATCTTTCTGCTATGTTACTTTGTATCAGTTTGTTAAAGCTACAATGTATCCAAGTGCTACAAACTGAAAACGCTATTTAATTCCTTTTTAATATTCAAAGCCAACCCCCCCCCCCCCCCACACACACACACACACACACCCCCTAATGCTGGGAATAGGGCCCCATTGTTGGTGTCAGCGGGGGGGCAATAGTGCCCCATCATTGAAGCCCCCCTTCATTTATCCATGTCTCCATGCTTTATTTTGTTAAGAAATCACTTTGAAAAACAACCCCCCCCCCCAAGCATTTCTAGCTGCAGCCATCTTGAGTAAGGGCAGATAATTCATGTAGCATTTACTTCCTGGAATCCATCTACCCCAAATATTTGACCTCTCCGCAAAACATGACTCAGTGGTTGGTGGAGAAACCCTTGTTGGCGATCACAGAGCTCAGACGTTTCTTGGAGTTGTCCTCCAGGTTTGCACACATCTCAGGAGGGATTTTGTCCTCTTTGCAGATCCTCTCCAAGTCATTGAGGTTTTTGAGGCTGACGTTTATTAACTCGAATCTTCAGCTTCCTCCACATACTTTCTATGGGATTAAGGTCTGCAGACTGGTTAGGCCACTCCAGGACCTTAACGTGCTTCTTCTTGAGCCACTCCTTTGTTGCCTTGGCCGTGTGTTTTGGGTCATTGTCATGCTGGAAGACCCATCTACAACCCATTTTCAATGCCCTGGCTGGGGGAAGAAGATTCTTCCATTTGCGAATAATCGCACCAACTGTTGTCGCCCTCTCACCAAGCTGCTTGGCGATGGTCTTTGTAGCCCATTCCAGCCTTGTGTAGGTCTACAGTCTTGTCTCTGACATCCTTGGACAGCTCTTTGGTCTTGGCCATGGTGGAGAGATTGGAATCTGATTGCTTCTGTGGACAGGTGTCTTTTTATACAGGTAACAAGCTGAGATTAGGAGCACTCCCTTTAAGAGAGTGCTCCTAATCTCAGCTCTTTACATGTATAGAAGACACCTGGGAGCCAGAAATCTTGCTGATGGATAGGGGATCAAATACTTATTTCACTCATAAAAATGCAAAACTTTTTTGAAATGCGTTTTTCTGGATATTGTTGTTGTTCTGTCTCTCACTGTTAAAATAAACCAACCATTAAAATTATAGACTGATCATTTCTTTGTCAGTGGGCAAATGTACAAAATCAGCCGGGGATCAAATACTTTTTTTTTTTTGTTTTTTCTCCTCGCTGTAGCTTAGAAAGCCCCTCCTCCCATGAAGACTCCTGAGATGTATGACATCATTTTGGCCTAGGCCAGAAACCAGGAAGTAACTAAAGAAATGTAAAAAAGAAAAGAAGTTTAAAACAAGTTAATATAATATACCTTCCTATCTATTTACTAATACTAGCAGCATGAGGATTAAAGATAGTTCATGTCGATTGAGAGAGTGAAGTTCTGCTTTAACCACTTCAGCTCCGGAAGGTTTACCCCCCCTTTCCGACAAGGCCTTTTTTTGCAATACGCATTGTGTTACTTAAACTGACAATTGCGCGGCCGTGCAACGCTGTACCCAAATAAATAACATTTATGTAATTTCTTTTCCCACAAATAGAGCTTTATTTTGGCGGTATTTGATCCCCTCTGCTTTTTTTTTTTTATCTTTTTTTATTTTTTTGCGCTATAAACAAAAAAGAGCGTCAATTTAAAAAAAAAAAAAAAAAAATTTACTTTCTACTATAAAACATATCCATTAAAAAACTGTACAAAATCGAATTTCTTCATACGTTTAGGTCAATATGTATTCTGCTACATATTTTTGGTAAAAAACAATTCCAATAAGCGAACATTGCTATGGGATTTTTTTTTTTTTAACTAGTAATGGCGGTGATCAGTGACCTTTAGTGGGACTGCGATATTGCGGTGAGAAATTGGGCACTAACTGACACTTCTGACACTTTGTGAGAACATGTGACACTAATACAGCGATCAGTGCTAAAAAATATGCACTGTCACTGTACTAATGACACTGAATGGGAGTGGGTTAACATCAGGGGCGATCAAAGGGTTAAATGTGTACCTAGCCAGTGTTTTAGTGTACTGAGGGGGCTCCCGCTTTGAATAATGACAGCAGGAGTGAGATGCGGGCGGTGCGCATTCACGCCCATTACCCAAAAGTAGGGATGAGCCGAACACCCCCCGGTTCGGTTCGCACCAGAACCCGCGAACGGACCGAAAGTTCGCACGAACGTTAGAACCCCATTGACGTCTATGGGACTCGAACGTTCGAAATCAAAAGTGCTCATTTTAAAGGCTAATTTGCATGGTATTGTCCTAAAAAGGGTTTGGGGACCCGGGTCCTGCCCCAGGGGACATGTATCAATGCAAAAAAAACTTTTAAAAACGGCCGTTTTTTCGGGAGCAGTGATTTTAATGATGCTTAAAGTAAAAAAAAAAAAGTGAAATATTCCTTTAAATATCGTACCTGGGGGGTGTCTATAGTATGCCTGTAAAGTGACGCGTGTTTCCCATGTTTAGAACAGTCCCTGCACCAAATGTCATTTTTAAAGGAAAAAATCTCATTTAAAACTGCTTGCGGGTTTAATGTCATGTCGGGTCATGGCAATATGGATGAAAATCAGTGAGACAAACAGCATGGGTACCCCCCAGTCCATTACCAGGCCCTTTGGGTCTTGTATGGATATTAAGGGGAACCCCGCACCCAAATTAAAATAAGGAAAGGCGTGGGGCCACCAGGCCCTATATACTCTGAACAGCAGTATACAGGCGGTGCAAACAAGACAGGGACTGTAGGTTTGTTGTTAAGTAGAATCTGTTTGTAATTTTGAACATTTTTAACGTGTTTAGCTCCAGCCAAAAAATCTTTTCTAAGCTTTTTGGAAAACATAGGGAAGGGTTATCACCCCTGTGACATTTGTTTTGCTGTCTTTCCTCCTCTTCAGAAGATTTCACCTCACTTTTTTGTCCCAATGAAAAATGTTTTTTGAAAATTTGGGTTTTTTTGTGGAACAAGGATTGGAAAGCATCAGTGGAAAGGAGAAATTGTTTTCCCATATTAACTCTTACAGGAGAGAATTTCCCTTCCTAGGGGTAGATTTCATCTCACTTCCTGTTGTCTCCTTCCGTTTGCAAGTAGGAGTCGTTTGTAAGTTAGATGTTTGAAAGTAGGGTCCTGCCCTATATACTCAGCAGAAATTTGGGCCTTAGGTGTTGCTGTGGCCACAACACTGTAAGCCCTCACAGGGCCCTGCTGTGAAATATTAGATCAAGAATTGTAATTACATGCCCCTGTTGAACAGGAGCTGAAAAATTAGGCCTTAGGCACTGGTGCTGGTGCCACAACACTGCAACCCCTCACAGACACTCTAGTTGGAACGCAGGAACGAGCCCTGCTGCAAAGTATTGCTTCAAAAATTGTAATTACACGCCCCTGTTAGACAGGGGCAGAAAAATTGGGCCTTAGGCACTGGTGCTGGTGCCACAACACTGCAACCCCTCACAGACACTCTAGTTGGAACGCAGGAACGAGCCCTGCTGCAAAGTATTGCATCAAAAATTGTAATTACACGCCCCTGTTAGACAGGGGCAGAAAAATTGGGCCTTAGGCACTGGTGCTGGTGCCACAACACTGCAACCCCTCACAGACACTCTAGTTGGAACGCAGGAACGAGCCCTGCTGCAAAGTATTGCATCAAAAATTGTAATTACACGCCCCTGTTAGACAGGGGCAGAAAAATTGGGCCTTAGGCACTGGTGCTGGTGCCACAACACTGCAACCCCTCACAGACACTCTAGTTGGAACGCAGGAACGAGCCCTGCTGCAAAGTATTGCATCAAAAATTGTAATTACACGCCCCTGTTAGACAGGGGCAGAAAAATTGGGCCTTAGGCACTGGTGCTGGTGCCACAACACTGCAACCCCTCACAGACACTCTAGTTGGAATGCAGGAACGAGCCCTGCTGCAAAGTATTACATCAAAAATTGTAATTACACGCCCCTGTTAAACAGGGGCTGAAAAATTGTGCCTTAGGCACTGGTGGTGGCGCCCAGAACCAAAAATGTTCTTACAAGCTATCAGCGTGATGATTGAGGAGGAAGAGGATAATTACTCAGGGATAGTCACTCAGCATCAGCATAGGCAGTCTTTGAAGGGATCTGAGATTTCAAAAAAAATTATTCGGTTACATCAGCATCAGGTGCTTGGTAGCTGGTGGTGATCCAAGACTCATTCATTTTTATGAAGGTCAGCCGATCGACCGAGTCGGTGGACAGACGCACCCTGTGATCGGTTACCACGCCTCCAGCAGCACTGAATGTGCGTTCCGAAAGAACGCTGGATGCAGGACAGGCCAGTAGCTCAATTGCATACTGTGCAAGCTCTGGCCAGTGATCCATCCTCAAGACCCAGTAACCCAGAGGATTTTCGGTGGGAAAGGTGTCCAAGTCTGATCTTGCCCCTAGGTATTCCTGCACCATGTAAAACAGACGCTGGCGATGGTTGCTGGAACCGATCATACCTTGGGGCTGCGGACCAAAAAATTGTCTGAACACATCGGTCAGACGGCCACCTTCTCCACCGCTCCTTCTTTGACTGACCGAAGCCTCAGCAACACGTTGTCCAGAAACAGGAGTTTGTAACCTCCCAGTCTCTGGGAACGCGTTGCACAGACCTTTCTGCAAGGCCTCCCGAAGATGTTTCATCCTCTGCTCCCTCTGCGATGGCAAGATAAGGTCCGCAACCTTACCCTTGTAACGTGGATCAAGGAGGGTTGCCAGCCAGTATTGGTCCTTCTCCTTGATACCACGAATACGAGGATCCTTACGCAGGCTTTGCAGGATCAGGGAGGCCATGCAGCGTAGGTTTGCTGAGGCATTCGGTCCGGAGTCCTCTGGGTCACTAAGAACGACATGGTCCGCAGCCACCTCCTCCCAGCCACGTACAAGTCCATGTGTTTCTTGGGACTGATCCCTTAAAGACTGCTGCTGATGCTGAGTGCCAGGCTCCACCTCCATACTGACACAATCTTCCTCCTCCTCCTCTTCCTCCTCGTCCTCTTCCTGTGTGATCGGCGGGCACGCAGGAACACTGTCTGGATAAAGGGGGCCTTGAGAGCTAAGGAAGTCCTCCTCTTCCTGCCTCTGTTCTGCCTCAAGTGCCCTGTCCATTATTCCACGCAGCGTGTGCTCCAACAGGTGGACAAGGGGGACAGTGTCACTGATGCATGCACTGTCACTGCTCACCATCCTCGTGGCCTCCTCGAATGGTGACAGGACAGTGCATGCATCCCTGATCATGGCCCACTGGCGTGGGGAAAAAAAACCAAGCTCCCCTGACCCTGTCCTGGTGCCATAGTCGCACAGGTACTCATTGATGGCCCTCTGCTGCTTGTGCAGCCGCTGCAGCATGGCCAACGTTGAGTTCCACCTGGTGGGCATGTCACAGATTAGGCGGTTCTTGGGCAGGTTAAACTCCTTTTGGAGGTCCGTCAGCCGAGCACTGGCATTATATGACCGGCGGAAATGCACACAGACTTTCCTGGCCTGCCTCAGGACATCCTGTAAGCCCGGGTACCTGCCCAAGAACCGCTGCACCACCAAGTTAAGGACGTGAGCCAAACAGGGCACATGGGTCATTTGTCCCTGTCGGAGGGCAGAGAGGAGGTTGGTGCCATTGTCGCAAACCACCATTCCTGCCTTAAGTTGGCGTGGCGTCAACCACCTCTGAACCTGCCCCTGCAGAGCTGACAAAACCTCTGCCCCAGTGTGGCTCCTGTCCCCCAAGCACACCAGCTCAAGCACCGCATGGCATCTTTTGGCCTGCGTACTTGCGTAGCCCCTTGAACGCCTACGGAGCACCGCTGGTTCCGAGGAAGAGGCCATGGAGGAAGAAGAAGAGGAGGGGGTGGAGGAGAGAGGTGTGTCACAATCAGCATTTTGGAGGCGTGGTGGCGGAACAACCTCCAACACTACTGCACCTTGTCCTGCATCCTTCCCAGCTGCCAGCAGAGTCACCCAATGCGCCGTGAAACTTAGGTAACGTCCCTGTCCATGCCTGCTGGACCATGAGTCAGCGGTAATATGCACCTTACCGCTGACCGCCCTGTCCAGCGAGGCATGGACATTGCCTTCCACATGCCGGTAGAGAGCCGGAATCGCCTTCCGTGAGAAAAAGTGGCGTTTGGGTACCTGCCACTGAGGAACCGCACATTCCACAAACTCACGGAAGGGGGCAGAGTCTACCAACTGAAAAGGCAGCAGTTGAAGTGCTAGCAATTTTGCCAAGCTAGCATTCAACCGCTGGGCATGTGGATGGCTGGGAGCAAACTTCTTTCGGCGGTGCAGCAGCTGGGGCAGGGAAATTTGCCTGGTACAATCTGACGTCGGTGTACCAAAAGCAGATTGCCCACAAGTACTTGGCTGTGACACACCTAATTCTACACCTTCATTCCTCTCACTGCAGGTCTCAGAGAGGACTGAAGGTCTAGTGGGGTTGGAAATCTCAGCTGATGAGGAGCAAGGAGAGATCCTCTTTGTTCTTTGGTGTGGGTCTTTTAGATACGCTTGCCAACGAACTGCATGGCAGGTCAACATATGTCTGGTCAAGCATGTGGTACCCAAGCGGGAGATGTTTTGGCCACGCGAGAAACGCTTGAGACATATGTTGCAAATAGCAGCGGTGCGATCTGATGCACTCGTCTCAAAAAAGGCCCACACCAAAGAACTTTTTGAATAACGCGCAGAGACTGCAGCGCCCTGCACATGTGGAGCTTTGGGGTGTGATGCAGTCAATGTGCTGCCCTTAGGCTGGCCCCTGGAGGGCATCCTGCCTCGTTGGTGATGTGCCGCCGCCTCCTCCTCCTCCTCCTCCTCCTCTCTCCTATCAGGCACCCACGTTGAGTCAGTGACCTCATCATCCCCTCCCTCCTCATCACTGGAGCAAACCTGGCAGTATGCTGCAGCAGGGGGAGCATGACTGCCAGATTGCTGTCCTTCTTGGGCACCCCCTCTGTCCGTGCTCATGTTACTGCCTTCATCGAGCTCAGTATCGTCATCAGAGCCTTCCAAACGCTGGGCATCCTCCTGGAGCATGTACCCAACACTGTGGTCAAACAGTTCGAGGGAATCCTCATGAGGACATGGTGGAGCTAGGGAAGGAGTCACTGATGACATTGAGCTGAGGGAAGAGGCCGCTGCTTTGCCAGACAAAGCACCCTGGGCATGGGTGAGAGAGGATGAGGAGGATGAGGACGGCTTGGTCATCCACTCGACCAAGTCTTCCGCATGTTGCGGCTCAACACGGCCAGCTGCCGAAAAAAAGGCCAAGCGTGTCCCATGGCCACGTGCTGATGAGGATGCACCGTCTCCACGACCAGCACTAGACACAGAGCCTGCTTGCCCTCTCTTATTGGCTTGTGACTGTCTGCCTCTCCTTCTTGGCCTTCCAGACATACTAATGGCCTGTAGCTGCACTAAGCTGGGATAGAACACCTGTAATTTTCTTCAAGTAGCTTTATATACTGTAACCAGACAAGCCTGCCTGTCAGTAGGAAGATAACAGGAACGGATCTAGCTGAACACTGTGAGCAGGACGCACTGTACTAAATGTAAATAGTCTAGCTGCCTGACCGTGGTACTAATAGGATCAAATAGAACACCTGTAATTTTCTTCAGGTAGCTTTATATACTGTAACCAGACAAGCCTGCCTGTCAGTAGGAAGATAACAGGAACGGATCTAGCTGAACACTGTGAGCAGGACGCACTGCACTAAATGTAAATAGCAGGAACGGATCTAGCTGAACACTGTGAGCAGGACGCACTGCACTAAATGTAAATAGCAGGAACGGATCTAGCTGAACACTGTGAGCAGGACGCACTGCACTAAATGTAAATAGCAGGAACGGATCTAGCTGAACACTGTGAGCAGGACGCACTGCACTAAATGTAAATAACAGGAACGGATCTAGCTGAACACTGTGAGCAGGACGCACTGCACTAAATGTAAATAGCAGGAACGGATCTAGCTGAACACTGTGAGCAGGACGCACTGCACTAAATGTAAATTGCAGGAACGGATCTAGCTGAACACTGTGAGCAGGACGCACTGCACTAAATGTAAATAGTCTAGAAGATAACAGGAACGGATCTAGCTGAACACTGTGAGCAGGACGCACTGCACTAAATGTAAATAGCAGGAACGGATCTAGCTGAACACTGTGAGCAGGACGCACTGCACTAAATGTAAATAACAGGAACGGATCTAGCTGAACACTGTGAGCAGGACGCACTGCACTAAATGTAAATAGCAGGAACGGATCTAGCTGAACACTGTGAGCAGGACGCACTGCACTAAATGTAAATTGCAGGAACGGATCTAGCTGAACACTGTGAGCAGGACGCACTGCACTAAATGTAAATAGTCTAGAAGATAACAGGAACGGATCTAGCTGAACACTGTGAGCAGGACGCACTGCACTAAATGTAAATAGTCTAGAAGATAACAGGAACGGATCTAGCTGAACACTGTGAGCAGGACACACTGCACTAAATGTAAATAGCAGGAACGGCTCTAGCTGAACACTGTGAGCAGGACGCACTGCACTAAATGTAAATAGCAGGAACGGATCTAGCTGAACACTGTGAGCAGGACGCACTGCACTAAATGTAAATAACAGGAACGGATCTAGCTGAACACTGTGAGCAGGACGCACTGCACTAAATGTAAATAGTCTAGATAGAAGATAACAGGAACGGATCTAGCTAAACTGAATACAGTGTATATATATATATGCAACACCTGGGATGCATATATATACACAATACACTGTAAGTGCAGCTAACTGACTGACTGTTCTGCCTAATCTATCTAACTCAAATCAAATGACACTGTCTCTCTCTCTCTCTATCTCTCAGCACACCGGAACACACACTACACAGGGCCGCCGTGCAGGCGGCCTTATATAGTGTGGGGTGTGTACTAAATCCCCTGAGCCATAATTGGCCAAAGCCACCCTGGCTTTGGCCAATTACAGCTCTCTCTACTGACGGCGCTGTGATTGGCCAAGCATGCGGGTCATAGTGCATGCTTGGCCAATCATCAGCCAGCAATGCACTGCGATGCCGCAGTGAATTATGGGCCGTGACGCGCCACACGAATTTAGCGCGAACGGCCCATATCGTTCGCAATTCGGCGAACGGGCGAACAGCCGATGTTCGAGTCGAACATGGGTTCGACTCGAACACGAAGCTCATCCCTACCCAAAAGTGTGGCATCATGTATACTGTGTGTGTGTGTGTGTGTATATATATATATATTATGTGTGTGTGTAATGTATGTGTGTATATATATATATATATATATATATATATATATATATATATATATATATATATTTGTGTGTGTGTGTGTGTGTGTATGTGTATATATATATATATATATATATATATATATATATATATATATATATATATATATATATATATATATATATATAGTATATGTGCACAGAGGCCACCCTGTAGAAGTAAAACTGCTATAGGGCGGTTGCTAAGAGATTAAAGTGTGTTACCCTAAAATAAATTAAAAAATTAGAAAGGTCTCGTTCCCTTAAAGCTTGCCTAACAGTACAGTGCTTGTGCTGTGTAATTTGGCCCCTTCTATCACCTGAAATACCAGGCTGATCCTGCCTCTTACTGCCCTCCTCTCTGTAAACTGACCACGGTTTATCATGGCTGCTGAGCCCTGACACCGTGGTCAGTTTACGTGCCTATGTAATCTGCTGTGTCTCTCCCGTCCTCTTCTCTAGTGGTGGCCCCTCCATATGGGGCTCAGGGACGCCGCCCCCCTCCCCCCCCACAATCCATACGTCCGGCCCCTAATCTACATGCAGGGCGCAAGACGCATGAATTTCTAAAAAGAAGGGTGGGCTCGGGGCGCAGAGCACCGCACCCTAAGCTCGCCCACTGTAAAAATAGCAAATTAATATCCGCTATTGTCTTCCTACTTCCCCCTCTCGGCTATTCAGGAGAAGAGAAGCAACCATATTGGCCGGGAGTAGGGGGGGGAGGTGCGGAGGAGGAGACACAGGGGCCTGGATAACGTAAGTGCAGGGTTGATGGAAGGATGGACGATCAATTGAACAAGCGATATGGGGGGGGGGGGCGGTTTGATCGACCGAACGGGGGGGTCAGCTGGTTTGCTTGCCACACACCCCCCCCCCCCAAAATATTAGAGCACCAGCCGCCAACGCTCTCCTCCCTTTTACCAGTGCCGCTCTACTCCCTGCCCCTTCCCTTCCTGCTACTATAATAACTATTTGAAATTCATACCATCCCATCTCTTACATAATGACGTGTCCCAGTATCTGCTCTATATAGAAAAGATGGTTATTTCTACCTTGTATCAGATTGTATCAGAGCGTCTCCCGGCACTCACGTCACTCCTCGTCTCTCTCCTCCCAGCTGACATCAGCGGGAGTTCTCGGGTCCTCCCACTGTAATTGTCAGCCGGGGAGAGGAGAGAGACGAGGAGTCACGTGAGCGCCGGGATACGCTCTGATACAAGGTAGACATTTTTAGCTTTTTTTATACAGCCCAGACACTGGGACACATATCGTAATTTAACAGATAGGATGGTATGATGATAATATAGTGGCTTTTTCACTTTTTCAAACTCACCAGACTTAATGGCTACCGTTACAGCAGCATGGGAACCTCAAACGCATATGGAAAGCCCTCTGGAGATATTGCAGTTGATCCCTTTTGCCAAGAGTTCAAATCAGGATTGAACTGGTAAAAAAATAAGCTCACCCAGCCAGTGGCAGCCCATCGATACGGGGTGCAGAGCCCCCCCCCCCCCCTTATTCCATGTGCCCAGCCCCTAATCTACATGCAGGGTGCATAGGTTTCAATGGGTGTTCTTTTTTTTTCTGAAGCACAGAGCACTGCGCCCCGCGCCCACCCACTTGTGTGACAATAGTGAATTAATATGTCTTCCTGATTCTCCTCCCGGCCAATCAGGAAGTGGGCCCTGAGACTTGGTTGGGGGAAATCCAGAGGGATTTCCATATGTGTTTGAGGTTCCCATACTGCTGTAACGGCAGCCATTAAGTCCAGTGAGTTTGCAATCTTTGTGTTGCTGGCGGTTCATTTGGTTGGACACGATTGCTCCCATTCTGAAGCTTCCCTCCAACCACTTTGCATATTATTTTATATATACAGTGGAACCTTGGTTTACGAGAAATGCGGTTAACGAGCGTTTTGAAAGACGACCACCTTTTTTTTTTTTTTTTTTTTAAATTCTGACTCGGTTTGCTAGTGTTGTCTCGCAAAACGAGCAGAATTCAAGCTAATGGGGTGTGCAGTACCGCATTTGGCCTGAGCTGCGGGGGGCGCCGGTGAACCTCTGAACGGTTCGGAGCCTTTCCGAGTGCAGCCGAGCTGTCCCCGAGTATTTCCGAGGCTCTCCGGCCCCCCCCCCCCTTACCTCTGGCCACATGCGGTATTGCATGCAATAGAAGTCAATGCGGAACGAATTATCTTCGTTTCCATTGACTCCTATGGGGAAACTCGCTTTGATATGCGAGTGCTTTGGACTACAAGCATTCTCCTGGAACGGATTATGCTCGTAATCCGAGGTTCCACTGTACTGTTGGTTCTGTACTTGCCAAACATGCTGCAGAAATATCCCTCCAACTGAGTCTGGCTGCAGCCATTTTAGCTGTGGGCAGCTGAAGCGGCTGCCTGATCGCTTCCTGGATTTACACCGACACACAGAGGCACACCTCCAGCTCTGCAGCTCTCCTTGGCCCTCTTATGACTCATCCCCCCATCGCTTCCTGGCAAACTCTCACAAGAGTGAGAGTGAGAGAGAGAGAGAGCTGTGTATAATGACATAGGCCTAGTCTAATGACCAGACAAACAGGAAGTGGGCTGTATAAGGTAAAAAAAAAAAGTTTTACAATCCAAAGTTATAACAACAACAAGGGCAGAAGATTTAATAGATGGAAAGATGAAAAAATGACTGAAGTTCCGCTTTAAGCTGTACATGGTATGAACAGAACAGACAATGTAATGTGTGCTTCTAGATCATCCCTGGGGGGGGGGGAGGGGGGGGGTAGTTGATATCTGCTTGTTGACCTTGAATCTTTCAATGACCCCGCTTAAGAGCCCGGCCTAATTTATTGATGTTCTTCTGAAGATTGGGTTTCTAGAAGAGGACTGACAGGCGGCTGACACGGTCAGTGTTGGGTGTACTTTTTGTAGGCCACAATTACACGGTAAACTGAAGACAAGCATAAGGTGACAAGTACTGGACCGGAATCTGAAGACTTTTCCCGGATCTCACTGGAAGCACCAAAAAGAATTACAAAAAAAAAGTTTTATACCAATTTTTTTTTTTTTAGTATTTTTCATATCTTTTTTTTTTCTTTTTTTCTTCTTCTTTTTTTTTTTTTTTTATAAATTAGGGTGTCAGTGGTGTATTGAACTAGGTCCAGACTTTGGGTGCGCTACGCACCTCATTGCACACAGGGCGTATGTAGCACGTCCCAATCCTTCTGCCGTGCGCCCCCTCCCAGTACACAGCAATCTGGGCTCTGATTAATCAAAGACGGTATTTGCTGTGTACACAGAGAAGATCAGCAGCTTTAGCCAGTCTGAGGCTGGGTTCACACCAGTGTTAATTTTGTCGACTAAAACATTTTGGTCGACTAAATGAATACTATTATACTCGACTAAAATACGACTAAAACAATTGAGACGACTAAAATACGACTAAAACTAAAAATGCCATTTTAATCAAAAGACTAGAACTAAATTGAAATAGGACTTCAAAAACTAACATATTCGATTTTTCACTCCAGCAGTATATAATTACATAGTTAGTCAGGTTGAAAAAAAAAAGACACGAGTCCATCCAGTTCAACCTTAAAAACAGTAAATAAATAATATAAATAATAATAAAATAAAATAAATAATAAATAAAATAATAAATAATAAATATCGTACAATCCAATATACCCAATTTTATACCCACAGTTGAGAAATATACCCATAGTGAGTTTGGAAATTGTAGAGAAATGTTAACTAATGCATTGCAATTTAATTACACTCTCATTAGATTTTTAAATGACTAAAGTGAGTTTTAGTCGACTAAAATGCGCTGGAGATTTAGTCGACTAAATACGACTAAAACTAAAACAATTACAGAAGACTAAAATGGGACTAAAACTAAAACGCCATTTTAGTCCTAAGACTAAAACTAAAACTAAATCGAAAATTTGCTGCCAAAATTAACACTGGCTCACGCCATGCGGCTCCCAGCAGGGGGTCCGGTGCGTCCTTGTTCACCGTTTCAGGTCCGATTTTTCAGCCTGAATTTTTTTGGCTGAATTCAGACCTGAAACGGACGCACAGGTCTCCCGTGCAAAACCGCACCGGAGCCGCAGCGGAGATATGTGATCCGGCTCCATAGACAGCCAGTCAAAATCTCCTGCTATTGCGAATTGGGCGCGTAATGGCGTGACCCCGGCCTCACAGTGTTTGTAAATAACAGTTGCTCAGACACTATAGAAAGATACAATGTAACATATTGTTACTTTTGTATCATTCTGTTCATTCATCTGCGGATCTAAAGGGATAAGCTTCAATCTGCAGATGTTGTCAGTTAACCACTTCAGCTCCGGAAGGATTTACCCCCTTTCCTGACCAGGCCATTTTTGCCATCCGGCACTGTGTCGCTTTCCCTGACAATTGCGCTGACGTGCGACGCTGTACACAAATAAAATTGATGTCCTTTTTTCCCCACAAATCGAGCTTTCTTTTGGTGGTATTTGATCACCTCTGCAGTTTTTTTTTTTTTTTTTTCAGCCTGGGGAATTTTTTTTTTTTTTTTTTAAAGTCAGCAGCTACAAATACTGTAGCTGCTGACTTTTGATATAAGGACACTTACCTGTTCAGGGAGCCCGCAATGACGTCCATCGGATCGGGTGCAGGCGCCGGCATTGCAAGTAAGGGAAACCGTCAATGAAGCCTTCAGGCTTTGCAGCCAGTTTCCTACTGCGCATGCGCGAGTCACACGGCGCTTTCTGAATGGTCCAGTCGTCTTCTGGGACACATACACACAGAGGTCCCAGAAGGCAAAAAACGCGGAAATGATGTACCTCGCCGCGGCGACATGGGACGGAAGTCTCGAAGAAAACATGTCAAAAAGGTACGAAAAGTAAACAAAAAAAAAAAGAATATCCAAAAACGGGGGGCGGGGGGGGGGGCTGTTCTTTTGTTTGAGAATGAGTTCTCTTTTTTCCTGGAACTCTGCTTTAAGGTACGGGGCAAGATTCTCGTTAATCACCTTACCTATTCAATTATTATTATTTATTTTTATTAATTTTTTTGTTCATTTCTATTTTATTAACCATTAATACTTAAACTTTTTTGGTTGTTTTGTTTGTTAATATTTTTACACATTTAATATATATTTATACGTTTCTAAATTATAAATCTGTGTACAAGATGCATAATTTTAGTGTAATTACAGAATAAAATGTGCAGTAACATTGTATTTATTTTTAAACTAACACTGCGCAACAAAAAAAAAAAAAAAGTGTTTTAGTTTTGTTACGTTACATTGTCCAAGGATTGCGAAATAAATAACTGTTGCTAGATTATTAGATATGTGCACTGACAAAAAATTATTTCGTTTTCGCTTCATTCGTTTTTTTTTTGCTTTATTCGGAAATTGGGAAATCCGAACATTCGAATTTTCAAATTCCGAATTTTTGGATTTTCACATTCCGAATTTTTGGATTTTCAAATTCCGAATTTTTGGATTTTCAAATTCCGAATTTTCGGAATTTGAAAATTCGGAAATTCGAAAATGAGAAAATTCCGAAAATTTGAAAATCTGAAAAAAAGAAAATCAGTAAACTTTTTGAATTTTCAAATTTAGGAAATTTAAAATTTCCTAGTTTCGAATTTTTGAATTTCCGAAAATTCTGAAATTTTGGAATTTGTCAAAATTCGTTAAACGAATTCGGAACTAAACGAATTGCACATGTCTAATAATTATGAAAAAAAGCCTTGTTTGTCCTTCAATAAACAATATTTCCTTGTTATCTTAAGGTCCATTGCAGAATTGTAGTAATTGCTCTGGTCCATAGGGGGCGAACAGGTGCCAGAGGCAAAGTGGTTAATCCCTTTCCCGCTAGAACCGAGCATCCCTTTAACTAGGCTATTACACCCATGGGGGGGAGGGGGGGACAAGATTGGCTATCATAGTGGTCACATGATCTGGAAGCGGTCCCGTCAGCTGTCAATCATTATTACAGACGAGGAGCTGTTCTGGGAGCGTGCAGTGGACATGCCCTCAGCACAGAAGCCTCTGCCGCTAATGGATACAAATTTGGGGTCTTAAGGCCCGCCCCCTTTGCTGCTGCACATATGCATTATGTGGGTGTTCCGTCAGATTAGGCGACCCATCAGAATTGGTAGCGGAAGTGACGTTCCACTGCTACCATCTTGCTACACCCCGCACTCCTCCATAGTAATGATACACCAAGAAGGGGGCAAGCGGACATCTTGTTACACCCACTGGAGTTTTGCAATCCACAGTTATTTTTAACAGGAAACGGAGCTTATATGGTGAAATACAGGATTTGGAAATCCATCGGACTGTTTAAATGTTGGATTATAAAAGCAGAGGTGTTCTGTCACATTAGGAAACCTCTGAGGTCAGCAGGTTTGCCGCTGCTTTTAAAATTCAACATCTAAACCGTCCGTCTGATTTCTAAACACTGTATTTCACCTTATAAGCTCCGTTTCCTGTTAAAAATAACTCTGAAATGCAAAACTCCGGTGGGTGTAACAAGATGTCCGCTTGCCCCCTTCTCGGTGTATCATTACTATGGAGGAGTGCGGGGTGTAGCAAGATGGCGGCGAGAGAACGTCACTTCCGTTGCCAATTCTGATGGGTTGCCATATCTGACGGAACATGGGCAGTAACAAGCTGAAATCCAGGTGTGGAAAGGTTTACATAGTTGTATTGATCCAGTTTGGACCATTGTAGATATGTATGCGCCATACCTGTGGGATCCCCTAGAACCCAGCTGCCCAGCTGACGCATTTCGGTATGTGATGTGCGGTCTCGGACCTCAGCAGTCTCTAGTGGGAATATTGATTAGGGTGATAACATTGATCTTTATTATCCTCATGTAACATCTTCCCAGTTTTGTATTGTCTTCTGCAGCATCTCCCATCCAACAATGTATCCTGTCCTCACTCTCTGACCCTCATCTCCTCTATTAGGTCTCTGACAACCTTCTCAAGCATTTCATATATGGGACATTATGTGTGGCCCTTTGGTGTTGTCAGGGGCCGTATTTGAGGCCCCTTTTGCTCATAACTTGACAACCACTGCTCTAAAACAGTGGTCTTCAAACTGTGGCTCTTGGGGCACCAGTCCATCCATTGACACCAATGACTAGGTACCGTTCCTCCCCCTTACACCAATGATGGGCACTATTCCTCCTGCTGACACCAATGATGGGGCATCAATTTCATCCACTGACACCAATGATGGGGCATCAATTCCATCCACTGACACCAATGATGGGGCACTATTCCTCCCACTGATACCAATGATGGGGCACTATTCCTCCCACTGACACCAATGATGGGGCACTATTCCTCCCACTGATGGGGCACTATTCCTCCCACTGATGCCAATGATGCTGCACCATTCCATCCACTGACACCGATGGTGGGGCACTATTCCTCCCACTGACACCAATGATGGGGCACTATTCCTCCCACTGATGGGGCACTATTCCTCCCACTGACACCAATGATGGGACACTATTCCTCCCACTGATGGGGCACTATTCCTCCCACTGATACCAATGATGGGGCACTATCCCTCCCACTGACACCAATGGTGGGGCACTACTCCTCCCACTGATACCAATGATGGGGCAACATTCCATCCACTGACACCAATGATGGGGCAATATCCCTCCCTCTGATACCAATGATGGGGCACTATTCCTCCCACTGATACCAATAATGGGGCACCATTCCATCCACTGACACCAATGATGGGGCAATATCCCTCCCTCTGATACCAATGATGGGGCACTATCCCTCCCTCTGATACCGATGGTGGGGCACTATTCCTCCCATTGACACCAATCATGGGGCGCTAGTCATCCCACTGATACAATGGATCACCATTCCTCCTATTAAAACCAATATTGGGGCATTTTCTACTCCCACTGGCCACAGTCCGGCCCCCCTAAAGCCTACATGACAGTAATCTGGCCCTTTGTTTAGAAAGTTTGGAGACCCCTGCTCTAGAAAATGGAAATCATTGTATAGACACTGCTACTACACGGCTACTCCAGTGATCCCCCACTAGCTTTCCGGCCCTGTGTCGTGCTCGCTCCATTGAACACTGCACTTCCTCAGTCAATTCAAAGCATTTTCTGATTGGAACGAGGCGGAGAGGTGGATGGTGATGTCATGATCTCCACCTCGTCCAATCAGAGAATGCATTGCATTTATTGAGGAATGTGTTTGAATGGCACCTGTGCTCACTAAAGCTGCAGGGCAGCAGGACCCGCCACTAGTAGAGAGATCACAGTAGTAGCGGTGTCTACTTCAGTGATTTCCAACTTCCGGAGGGGGGGGCAATCGGCCAAGGTATGGGATATAAATACAGTGGGGCAAAAAAGTATTTAGTCAGCCACCAATTGTGCAAGTTCTCCCACTTAAAAAGATGAGAGAGGCCTGTAATTGTCATCATAGGTATACCTCAACTATGAGAGACAAAATGTGGAAAGAAATCCAGACAATCACATTATCTGATTTTTGAAAGAATTTATTTGCAAATTATGGTGGAAAATAAGTATTTGGTGAATATGAAAAGTTCATCTCAATACTTTGTTATATATCCTTTGTTGGCAATGACAGAGGTCAAACGTTTTCTGTAAGTCTTCACAAGGTTGTCACACACTGTTGCTGGTATGTTGGCCCATTCCTCCATGCAGATCTCCTCTAGAGCAGTGATGTTTTGGGGCTGTCGCTGGGCAACACGGACTTTCAACTCCCTCCAAAGCAGGGGCGGACTGACAACTCATGGGGCCCCCGGGCAGTAGAAGGTCATGGGGCCCCCTGTGTCTCCGCCCACATGCAAGCCACACCTACACAAAGCCCCACTTACATAAATCATGGGGCACACAGTAAGGCACATCACATGGCACACAGCAGAGCACGGGGCACATCATGGGGCACAGGGCATGGGGCGCACAGTAGGGCACATCACAGGACACATAATGGGGCACCCAGCAGGGTTTATTATGCTGTACACATCAGGGCACATTATTGAGCACAGCATGGTGCATCACAGGGGGTACAGGGCACATCAGTGGGTACACAGCGGGGAACATCACAGAGCACATCAGGAGATACACAGCAGGGAGCGGGCCGCACATCACAGGGCATGTGGCAAATAGTAGGGCACACAGCAGGGCACACAGTAGGGCACATCCTTGGGAACAGGACACAGGCGGTACACATCAGGGCACACATCCCAGGGCATGGGGCACACAGTAGAGCACATTACAGGGCACACAGTAGAGCATAACAGGCTGTACACAGCAGGGCACATCACAAGGCACATCACAGGGCAAGGGGCACAGAGTAGGGCACATAAGGGGGTACACAGCAGGGCACATCACAGGCCATGGGGCACGCAGTAGGGCAAATAGCAGGGCACAAACCAAAACACAGGGCACACAGTAGAGCACTGGGATCCTCCAGACTTAACACAGTGTCTCTCAGGGTAGCCATCAGGGGCGAAGGCGACACAGTGGGGGTGGAGGACACAGGAAGACACCGTGGGGGGGTGGGTGGCACAGGGGGACACTGTAGATGGGTGGGTGGCACAGGGGGACACTGTAGGTGGGTTGAGGGCACAGGGGGACACCATGGGGTGGGATAGAAGACACCCACAGGACACTGTGGGGGGTGAAGGGCACAGGGGGTCACCGTGGGGGGTGGGTGAAGGGCACAGGGGGACACTGTGGGGAGGTGGAGGGCACAGGGGGACACTGTGGGGAGGTGGGGGGCACAGGGGGTCACTGTGGGGAGGTGGGGGACACTGTGGGGAGGTGGGGGGGCACAGGGGGACACTGTGGGGAGGTGGAGGGCTCAGGGGGAAACTGTGGGGAGGTGGGGGGCACAGGGGGACACTGTGGGGAGGTGGAGGGCTCAGGGGGACACTGTGGGGAGGTGGAGGGCTCAGGGGGAAACTGTGGGGAGGTGGGGGGCACAGGGGGACACTGTGGGGAGGTGGAGGGCTCAGGGGGACACTGTGGGGAGGTGGAGGGCTCAGGGGGAAACTGTGGGGAGGTTGGGGGCACAGGGGGACACTGTGGGGAGGTGGAGGGCTCAGGGGGAAACTGTGGGGAGGTGGGGGCACAGGGGGACACGGTGGGGGGCACAGGGGGACACTGTGGGGAGGTGGGGGGCACAGGGGGACACTGTGGGGAGGTGGGGGGGCACAGTGGGACACTGTGGGGAGGTGGAGGGCTCAGGGGGAAACTGTGGGGAGGTGGGGGCACAGGGGGACACGGTGGGGGGCACAGGGGGACACTGTGGGGAGGTGGAGGGCTCAGGGGGACACTGTGGGGAGGTGGGGGGCACAGGGGGACACTGTGGGGAGGTGGGGGGGCACAGGGGGACACTGTGGGGAGGTGGAGGGCTCAGGGGGAAACTGTGGGGAGGTGGGGGGCACAGGGGGACACTGTGGGGAGGTGGAGGGCTCAGGGGGACACTGTGGGGAGGTGGGGGGCACAGGGGGACACTGTGGGGAGGTGGAGGGCTCAGGGGGACACTGTGGGGAGCACAGGGGGACACTGTGGGGAGGTGGGGGGCACAGGGGGACACTGTGGGGAGGTGGGGGCACAGGGGGGGGCACAGGGGGACACTGTGGGGAGGTGGGGGGGACACTGTGGGGAGGTGGAGGGCTCAGGGGGACACTGTGGGGAGCACAGGGGGACACTGTGGGGAGGTGGGGGGGCTCAGGGGGAAACTGTGGGGAGGTGGGGGCACAGGGGGGGGGCACAGGGGGACACTGTGGGGAGGTGGAGGGCTCAGGGGGAAACTGTGGGGAGGTGGGGGGCACAGGGGGACACTGTGGGGAGGTGGGGGGCACTGTGGGGGGGTGGAGGGCTCAGGGGGACACTGTGGGGAGGTGGGGGGCACAGGGGGACACTGTGGGGAGGTGGAGGGCTCAGGGGGAAACTGTGGGGAGGTGGGGGACACTGTGGGGAGGTGGGGGGCACTGTGGGGGGGTGGAGGGCTCAGGGGGACACTGTGGGGAGGTGGGGGGCACAGGGGGACACTGTGGGGAGGTGGAGGGCTCAGGGGGAAACTGTGGGGAGGTGGGGGGCACAGGGGGACACTGTGGGGAGGTGGGGGGCACTGTGGGGGGTGGAGGGCTCAGGGGGACACTGTGGGGAGGTGGGGGGCACAAGGGGACACTGTGGGGAGGTGGGAGGCACTGTGGGGAGGTGGAGGGCTCAGGGGGAAACTGTGGGGAGGTGGGGGGCACAGGGGGACACTGTGGGGAGGTGGGGGGCACTGTGGGGGGGTGGAGGGCTCAGGGGGACACTGTGGGGAGGTGGGGGGCACAGGGGGACACTGTGGGGAGGTGGGGGGCACTGTGGGGGGGTGGAGGGCTCAGGGGGACACTGTGGGGAGGTGGGGGGCACAGGGGGACACTGTGGGGAGGTGGGGGGCACTGTGGGGGGGTGGAGGGCTCAGGGGGACACTGTGGGGAGGTGGGGGGCACAGGGGGACACTGTGGGGAGGTGGGAGGCACTGTGGGGAGGTGGAGGGCTCAGGGGGAAACTGTGGGGAGGTGGGGGGCACAGGGGGACACTGTGGGGAGGTGGGGGGCACTGTGGGGGGGTGGAGGGCTCAGGGGGACACTGTGGGGGGGTGGAGGGCTCAGGGGGACACTGTGGGGAGGTGGGGGGCACAGGGGGACACTGTGGGGAGGTGGAGGGCTCAGGGGGAAACTGTGGGGAGGTGGGGGGCACAGGGGGACACTGTGGGTGGGAAGCTGTGCAGCAACTTTTTAATAGCAGCATGTGGTACAAGCTGCTGCACTTTCCTTCCTAGATGCAGAGTAGTGCGGGAAGCGGCTGTATACAGACCTCTCATGATGCGGTCCTCCTCCTCACCGGCCCCTCCTCTTTTCTGTCCGTCCGAGGTGATGACAGATACAAGCACCTGGGATGGACGGGAGGGAAGGAGGGGCCGGCGGGGGGGGAGGAGGAGCGCATCACGAGAGGTCTGTATACACTACAGTCTCTTAGCAGTGAGCAGGGACCCGATCTGCCCGTCAATCACAGCTAGCTGACGGGTAGGTCGGGCCCCGAAGTGAAAGCTGCCATGGGGCCCCCTACTGGCCACGGGCCCTCGGTCAGCGTCCGAACTGCCCGATGGTCAGTCCGCCCCTGCTCCAAAGGTTTTCTATGGGGTTGAGATCTGGAGACTGGCTAGGCCACTCCAGGACCTTGAAATGCTTCTTACGAAGCCACTCCTTCGTTGCCCGGGTGGTGTGTTTGGGATCATTGTCATGCTGAAAGACCCAGCCACGTTTCATCTTCAATGCCCTTGCTGATGGGAGGAGGTTTGTACTCAAAATCTCACGATACATGGCCCCATTCATTCTTTCATGTACATGGATCAGTCGTCCTGTTCCCTTTGCAGAGAAACAGCCCAAAGCATGATGTTGCCACCCCCATGCTTCACAGTAGGTATGGTGATCTTTGGTTGCAACTCAGCATTCTCTCTCCTCCAAACACGACGAGTTGTGTTTCTACCAAACAGTTCTACTTTGGTTTCATCTGCCCATATGACATTCTTCCAATCCTCTTCTGGATCATCCAAATGCTCTCTAGCAAACCTCAGACGACCCAGACATGTACTGGCTTAAGCAGGGGGACACGTCTGGCACTGCAGGATCTGAGTCCCTGGCGGCGTAGTGTGTTACTGATGGTAGCCTTTGTTACGTTGGTCCCAGCTCTCTGTAGGTCATTCACTAGGTCCCCCCGTGTGGTTCTGGGATTTTTGCTCACCGTTCTTGTGATCATTTTGACCCCACGGGGTGAGATCTTGTGTGGAGCCCCAGATCGAGGGAGATTATCAGTGGTCTTGTTTGTCTTCCATTTTCTAATTATTGCTCCCACAGTTGATTTCTTCACACCAAGCTGCTTGCCTATTGCAGATTCAGTCTTCCCAGCCTGGTGCAGGTCTACAATTTTGTTTCTGGTGTCCTTCGACAGCTCTTTGGTCTTCACCATAGTGGAGTTTGGAGTGTGACTGTTTGAGGTTGTGGACAGGTGTCTTTTATACCGATAACAAGTTCAAACAGGTGCCATTAATACAGGTAATGAGTGGAGGACAGAGGAGCCTCCTAAAGAAGAAGATACAGGTCTGTGAGAGCCAGAAATCTCGCTTGTTTGTAGGAGACCAAATACTTATTTTCCACCATAATTTGCAAATAAATTCTTTCAAAAATCAAACAATGTGATTTTCTGGATTTGTTTCCACATTTTGTCTCTCATAGTTGGGGTATACCTATGATGACAATTACAGGCCTCTCTCATCTTTTTAAGTGGGAGAACTTGGACAATTGGTGGCTGACTAAATACTTTTTTGCCCCACTGTAGTTACATCGGAACCCAAGCTGGCCGAATACAACGATGTAAAAATATCCATATCTGGAATTCTTTAATAAAAGTATCTCTACCGATGCCGGCATCTGACGGCGTTTTGTCTTTTTTTTGCATCCTGGACACACACACCTCCCCACCATTAAACACATTAGCGAAAGTGACAGCCTGAGATATGCTGATTACAATCGGTATTCTATTGATCGGTATGTCATAGGTAATCTTTCAGGAGTTAATAAGCACGCGCGTTTTAGAGGTCCTGACGAGTTTTACACCCACTGCTCGTTAGCTATTCATCTTCTTAATATAAACGTCTCTGATTACAC
Source organism: Aquarana catesbeiana (assembly GCF_042186555.1). Taxonomy (NCBI): domain Eukaryota; kingdom Metazoa; phylum Chordata; class Amphibia; order Anura; family Ranidae; genus Aquarana; species Aquarana catesbeiana. Next base: position 12,874,248 of record NC_133326.1, read on the forward strand.
TTCATCCCTCAGGAGCGATAGTCTCTGGAAGTGACTCCAGATATGATTGGGTTTACTGATTTATTCGCGGTTTACATTACAAGGTGTTCGCAATTTAAAGGTTTCAAATGAGTACAGACACAGCGTGAAACAAATTAGATTGCAGACATTTGTCCAAGTCAGGCCTCACGTCCACCAATGTCCGCCATGTAATACTCCGATAGATTTACAGCACAACTCCACTTGTAGAATAACACCGACATACGGCGACAGGCAGCGTCCTATGGAAACGGCTCAACGGATATCCAATATATTGATCCAACCCAGTGCTGGTATTTCTATTCTTTTTTTAATACTGACCCAAAAATTGTCTTTTTTTTTTTTTTTAAGCACCTTAGTCCCGGAAGGTTTAACCCCCCCCCCCCCCCACTCCTGTCCAGGCCATCTTTTGCGATACGGCGCTGCGTTTCTTTAACTGACAATTGCGCGGTCGTGCGACGGTATTTGATCACCTCTGCGTTTTTATTTTTATTTTTTGTGCTATAAACAACAACAAAAAAAGACCGCCAATTTAACCACTTCAGCGCTGGGAAGATTTGGCTTGCTGAATGACCAGGCCATTTTTTGCGATACGGCGCTGCCTTACTTTAACTGACAATTGCGCGGTCGTTGCGACGCTGTACCCAAAAAAAAATTAATGTCCTTTTTTTTTTTTTTTTTTTAACCACCTTAGTCCCGGAAGGTTCCCCCCCCTCCTCCTCCTGTCCAGGCCATCTTTTGCGATATGGCGCTGCCTTACTTTAACTGACAATTGCGCGGTCGTTGCGATGCTATACCCAAAAAAAAATGAATGTCCTTTTTTTTTTTTTTTTGTAACCACCTTAGCCCCGGAAGGTTTACCCCACTCCCTTCCTGCACGGTCGTTGCGAGGCTGTACCCAAAAAAAAAATTAATGTCCCCCCCGCCCCCCACAAGTAGAGATTTCTTTTGGTGGTATTTGATCACCTCTGCGTTTTTATTTTTATTTTTTGTGCTATAAACAACAACAAAAAAAGACCGCCAATTTAACCACTTCAGCCCCGGGAAGATTTGGCTTGCTGAATGACCAGGCCATTTTTTGCGATTCGGCACTGCGTCATTTTAACTGACAATTGCGTGGTCGTGCGACGTTGCACCCAAACAAAAATTGACGTCCTTTTTTTTCCCCCCACAAATAGAGCTTTCTTTTGGTGGTATTTGATCACCTCTGCGGTTTTTATTTTTTGCGCTATAAACAAAAAAAAAAGAGCGACAATTTTGAAAAAAAAGCAATATTTTTTACTTTTTGCTATATTAAATATCCCCAAACAATATATAAAAAAAACTATTTTTTTCCTCAGTTTAGGCTGATACGTATTCTTCTACATATTTTTTGGTAAAAAAAAATTCGCAATAAGCGTATATTGATTGGTTTGCATGAAAGTTATAGTGTCTACAAAATAGGGGATAGATTTATGTCATTTTTATGATAATTTTTTTTTTATTAGTAATGGAGGCGATCTGCGATTTTTATCATGACTGCGACATAATGGCAGACGCATCGGACACTTTTGACACTATTTTGGGACCATTGTCATTTATACAGTGATCAGTGCTATAAAAATGCACTGATTACTGTGTAAATGACACTGGCAGGGAAGGGGTTAAACACTAGGGGGCGATCAAGGGGTTAAGTGTGTCCTAGGGAGTGATTCTAACTGTGGGGGGGAGGGGCTACCACTGACATGACAGCGATCACTGCCCCCGATGACAGGGAGCAGTAGATCTGTCATGTCACAAGGCAGAACGGGGAAATTAATTGTTTACATAGGCATCTCCTCGTTCTACCTCTCCACACCGCAATCGCGGGCCGCCGGCAAACATCGAGTTTCCTGGACCCGCGGGTACTCTCCCGCAGGGTGCGGCGGACGTGCGCCCGACAGGAAGCAAATTTAAAGGGACGTACCTGTACGCCCATTTGCCTGCCTGTGCCATTCCGCCGACGTATATCTGTGTGCGGCAGTCGGCAAGCAGTTAACTGACAATTGCGTGGTCGTGCGACACTGTACCCAAATAAAATGTATTTATTTATTTTTTCCCCACAAGTAGAGATTTATTTGGTGGTATCTGATTATAGAGAATAGTGGGAAAAAGAGAAAATATCCAGTGACCGGCAGTTGTGTGGAGGAAAATGCCTTGTTGGTGTCAGAGGAGAATGGGCAGACTGGTTCCAGATGATAGAAAGACAACAGTAACTCAAATAAGCACTCGTTACATCCAAAGTATGCAGAATACCATCTCTGAACACACAACACATCCAACCTTGAAGCAGATGGGCTACAGCAGCAGAAGACCACACCGGGCGCCACTCCTGTCAGCTAAGAACAGAAAACTGAGGCTACAATTGGCACAGGATCACCAAAATTGGACAATAGAAGATTGGAAAAAATGTTGCCTGGTCTGATGAGTCTGGATTTCAGCTGCGACATTCAGATGGTGGGGTCAGAATTTGGCGCATGGATCCATCCTGCCTTGTATCACCGGTTCAGACTGGTGGTGGGGGTGTAATGGTGGGGGGGATATTTTCTTGGCAAACTTTGGGCCCCTTAGTACCAATTGATCATGGTTTAGACCCAACGGCCTACCTGAGTATTGTTGCTGACCAAGTCCATCCCTTTATGACTACAGTGTCCCCATCTTCTGATGGTTCCTTCCAGCAGGATAATGCACCATGTCACAAAGCTCCAATCATCTCACCACTGGACAATGAGGTCCCTGTACTCCAATGGCCTCCACACTCACCACATCTCATCCAATAGAGCACCTTTGGGATGTGGTGGAAAGGGAGATTGGCATCATGGATGTGCAGCTGACAAATCTGCAGCAACTGCGTGATGCTATCATGTCACTATGGAGCAAAATATCTGAGGAACGTTTCCAACACCTTGTTGTATCTATTCCACCAAGAATGAAGGCAAAAGGGTGTCCAACCTGGTACTAGCATGGTGGACCTAATAAAGTGGCCGGTGAGTGTATATAGTGCTGTCAGTTTACGCAGCGCTTTACATATATATATTATACATTCACATCAGTCCCTGCCCTCAAGGAGCTTACAATCTAAGGTCCCTAACTCACATTCATACATACTAGGGCCAATTTAGACAGGATCCAATTAACCTTCCAGCATGTCTTAGGAGTGTGGGAAAAAAACCGGAGTACCCGGAGGAAACCCGCACAGGCTCAGGGAGAAAATGCAAACTCTAGGCAGGTAGTGGCATGGTTGGGATTTGAACCGATGACTAGACATGTGCACACTGAAATATTTCGTTTCGGAATTTCGTTTTCGTCTGAAAAATAAATTTATTTAGTTACTCCCGAAATTCGTTTTTATTTATTTCGTTTTTCTATAAAAATTGCATTCGTCCGAAAATCCAAATTAAGGTCGAATCTGTCATTGAATGCTTATGGTGTCTGTCGAATGTTCAAAGAAGATTCGACGGAGCAGCTAAACTGTACGACGCCGTATAGTTTACCTGCTCCGTCGAATCTTCTTAGAACTTTCAACAGACACCATAAGCCAAAGTACGTGTGTACTTAGTTCTAGCTATTTTACTGCTCCTCCTCTTTGGTTACAATCAGCCAATAACATTCATCATCATCATTATTTTTATTTATCTTTTCTCCCCTACGTCGAATCTTTTCTCCCCTACGTCGAATCTTTCCTCCCCTACGTCGAATCTTTCCTCCCCTACGTCGAATCTTTTCTCTCTACGTCGAATCTTTTCTCTCTATGTAGAATAATCTTGGACTTATAGAGTTAAGGTTAGGCACATTCGACCACAGGTTTGATGGACACAGATTGTTATTGTCATCATCATGTGGAATCTCCTATCTATATCAGACTGTTGTAGCAACGAAAACGAAAATAAAGCATTTGTTTATGTCGGATCTTTCGTTTTTCGGACTCTGCACTTTCGTTATCGTTTGTTAAAACGATAACGAAAATACCTGAAATTCGGACGAAAATGCATTCGGACGAAAACACATGTCTACCGATGACCCTAGTGCTGCTAGGTGGAAGTGCGGCTCAGGGAGAACATGCAAACTCCAGGCTGGTAGTGGAACCGATGACCCTAGTGCTGCTAGGCGGAAGTGCGGCTCAGGGAGAACATGCAAACTGCAGGCAGGTAGTGGCGTGGTTGGGATTTGAACCGATGACCCTAGTTCTGCTAGGCGGAAGTGCCGCTCAGGGAGAACATGCAAACTCCAGGCAGGTAGTGGCGTGGTTGGGATTCGAACTGATGACCCTAGTGCTGCTAGGCAGAAGTGCCGCTCAGGGAGAACATGCAAACTCCAGGCAGGTAGTGGCGTGGTTGGTATTCGAACCGATGACCCTAGTGCTGCTAGGCAGAAGTGCCGCTCAGGGAGAACATGCAAACTGCAGGCAGGTAGTGGCGTGGTTGGGATTCGAACCGATGACCCTAGTTCTGTTAGGCGGAAGTGCGGCTCAGGGAGAACATGCAAACTCCAGGCAGGTAGTGGCGTGGTTGGGATTCGAACTGATGACCCTAGTGCTGCTAGGCAGAAGTGCCGCTCAGGGAGAACATGCAAACTCCAGGCAGGTAGTGGCGTGGTTGGTATTCGAACCGATGACCCTAGTGCTGCTAGGCAGAAGTGCCGCTCAGGGAGAACATGCAAACTGCAGGCAGGTAGTGGCGTGGTTGGGATTCGAACCGATGACCCTAGTTCTGTTAGGCGGAAGTGCGGCTCAGGGAGAACATGCAAACTCCAGGCAGGTAGTGGCGTGGTTGGGATTCGAACCGATGACCCTAGTTCTGCTAGGCGGAAGTGCGGCTCGGGGAGAACATGCAAACTGCAGGCAGGTAGTGGCGTGGTTGGGATTCGAACCGATGACCCTAGGTCTGCTAGGCGGAAGTGCGGCTCAGGGAGAACATGCAAACTCCAGGCAGGTAGTGGCGTGGTTGGGATTTGAACCGATGACCCTAGTTCTGCTAGGCGGAAGTGCGGCTTGGGGAGAACATGCAAACTCCAGGCAGGTAGTGGCGTGGTTGGGATTCGAACCGATGACCCTAGTTCTGCTAGGCCCTCAGGGAGAACATGCAATCTCCAGGCAGGTAGTGGCGTGATTGGGATTCAAACCAACGACCCCAGTGCTGCTAGGCGGAAGTGCTCACCACTTAGCCACTGTGCTGTTACCATTGTGATTTGTCAACATCCAAATAAAGTTGCGTCCGAATTTAATTTCCTAACAAAACGAATCGCACGTGTCTGATGCCCAGATGTGAACGCGGGCCTTGGCGATAGGACAGGTTATGTATTATTCTTATGTCTATATGTCTATTTCTAACAGTCCGTGAAACGAGTTGAGATGTTATGCGTGATCAATTATCCCAATGTGATCCTCCCCATTTGGGGTTAATTATTTTGGTGATATATATGAACTGCTACCATGTTTTAATTTGTAACTGATCATTTTTTTTCTCTGTATCAATAAACCTTTTGTATTATTTTTATATTTGTTATATATTTGAATCTTATTGCCTCACTGTACCGCGATGGTCCAATTGCCCCCCCCCATGTCCTTGTGGCAGCCTGGTTGGGGACCAGGCACCCAATCCCTTTACTCTTACGTCTATATGTGTTTCCTTTTCTCCTACCAGATTTCACCTCCTGATTATGTTACTTATAGAACCAACTTTTTTTTTTTTTTTAAGTTCCTCCAGCCGTCTCACCCCATCTGCCCCGAGAGGGTCCAATCAGTCAGCACCTCCAGACTCCTATCCAGGATATGTTATCTGTCTGACCCTGGCTGTGTGATGACATGGAGATGGAGAGCGTTGAAAGGTGGCGGGGATCTGATCTCGGTGCCCCAGCTTTGGTTACAGTCAGTGGCGGGAACCCTTAACCCGTCATCTACCAGGTGCAGTCAGTGGTGGGAACCCTTAACCCATTATCTACCAGGTGCAGTCAGTGGTGGGAACCCTTAACCCATTATCTACCAGGTGCAGTCAGTGGTGGGAACCCTTAACTCGTCATCTACCAGGTGTAGTCAGTGGTGGGAACCCTTAACCCATTATCTACCAGGTGCAGTCAGTGGTGGGAACCCTTAACCCATTATCTACCAGGTGCAGTCAGTGGTGGGAACCCTTAACCCATTATCTACCAGGTGCAGTCAGTGGTGGGAACCCTTAACCCATTATCTACCAGGTGCAGTCAGTGGTGGGAACCCTTAACCCATTATCTACCAGGTGCAGTCAGTGGTGGGAACCCTTAACCCATCATCTACCAGGTGCAGTCAGTGGTGGGAACCCTTAACTCGTCATCTACCAGGTGTAGTCAGTGGTGGGAACCCTTAACCCATTATCTACCAGGTGCAGTCAGTGGTGGGAACCCTTAACCCATTATCTACCAGGTGCAGTCAGTGGCGGGAACCCTTAACCCATCATCTACCAGATGTAGTCAGTGGCGGGAACCCTTAACCCGTCATCTACCAGGTGCAGTCAGTGGTGGGAACCCTTAACCCATTATCTACCAGGTGCAGTCAGTGGCGGGAACCCTTAACCCGTCATCTACCAGGTGCAGTCAGTGGTGGGAACCCATTATCTACCAGGTGCAGTCAGTGGTGGGAACCCTTAACCCATTATCTACCAGGTGCAGTCAGTGGTGGGAACCCTTAACCCATTATCTACCAGGTGCAGTCAGTGGCGGGAACCCTTAACCCGTCATCTACCAGGTGCAGTCAGTGGTGGGAACCCTTAACCCGTCATCTACCAGGTGCAGTCAGTGGTGGGAACCCTTAACCCATTATCTACCAGGTGCAGTCAGTGGCGGGAACCCTTAACCCGTCATCTACCAGGTGCAGTCAGTGGTGGGAACACTTAACCCGTCATCTACCAGGTGCAGTCAGTGGCGGGAACCCTTAACCCGTCATCTACCAGGTGCAGTCAGTGGTGGGAACCCTTAACCTGTCATCTACCAGGTGCAGTCAGTGGTGGGAATCCTTAACCCATTATCTACCAGGTGCAGTCAGTGGTGGGAACACTTAACCCGTCATCTACCAGGTGCAGTCAGTGGTAGGAACCCTTAACCCGTCATCTACCAGGTGCAGTCAGTGGTGGGAACCCTTAACCCGTCATCTACCAGGTGCAGTCAGTGGTGGGAATCCTTAACCCATTATCTACCAGGTGCAGTCAGTGGTGGGAACCCTTAACCCGTCATCTACCAGGTGTAGTCAGTGGTGGGAACCCTTAACCCATTATCTACCAGGTGCAGTCAGTGGTGGGAACCCTTAACCCGTCATCTACCAGGTGCAGTCAGTGGTGGGAACCCTTAACCCGTCATCTACCAGGTGCAGTCAGTGGTGGGAACCCTTAACCCATTATCTACCAGGTGCAGTCAGTGGTGGGAACCCTTAACCCATTATCTACCAGGTGCAGTCAGTGGTGGGAACCCTTAACCCATTATCTACCAGGTGCAGTCAGTGGCGGGAACCCTTAACCCATTTTCTACCAGGTGTAGTCAGTGGTGGGAACCCTTAACCCGTCATCTACCAGGTGTAGTCAGTAGTAGGAACCCTTAACCCGTCACCTACCAGGTGCAGTCAGTGGCAGGAACCCTTAACCCGTCATCTACTGAAGCCTTCCATTTATTACCCTTCAGCCAATGGCACAACGATGGGTTATCGATCACAGCACCACAAACCTTTTTTTTTTTTTTTTTCCCCCCTCTCCGTTTTCTATACTCCGCCATGTTTCCGGTCTCTGTGCCGGCGACCGTCTTCCTCTCCTCGTCGTCTTCTCGCCCCAGAAGTTGTGCCAGTCACTTCCATCTGAATAATGAATTCTACAAGTTCCCAGCCGGCTCGGCGGAGTGTGAACGGGGTCTGTGGTGACAGATGGAGGAGCAGTTCATCCATGCTGAGAAATGATATCGTCACATTGACCTCTGACCCCTCACCGACAGGACATCTCTCACCGTGATCAACTCCGCCGGAGCAAAAGGTGCATTGATTTCCATGTAATACAAGAAAATATTACATCTGCCTAATTGTTAACACAGTGACGGAGTTGGGCAAGAAATCAAAACGCCTGTTTTAATGCGGCCCGCAGCTCGCAGCGTCCGGGATCGATGAGGCCGTTTGTCAGAGGCGTCCTCGGAGGAGTTCGCTCTCCGCCGCTGCTCGGACGGGAGGGGCCTCGTTTATTCGTATTTATTGGAAATCAGATGTGCGTAGTCAGCAATACGTGTTATCTGAAATCAAAGCGGCAGGGCTTGAGGGCTGGGGGACGGCGAGAGAGGCGGCACGTGCTTGGGTATTTAAAAACAGTTTTATTATAGTGTTTCCTGCGGAAGGCAGAACTTTGTGACCGATACTGGGACAAAACTTTATAAAAGTAAAAGAAAAAAAAAAATATATATATATACATACACACACACACACAGATATAAATACATACACACTTATTTTTATTATATATAATATATACTGTATAATATAAAAAATTTTTTATATATATATATATATATATATATAAAATAAATAAAATGTCTTTAATAAAAAATATATATATATATATATATATATATATATATATATATATATATATATATATATATATATATATATATATATATATATTGAAGACATTTTATATAATTTTTTTTATATTATATATAATAAAAATAATTTTCTATATAATATTAAAAAAAATGTATAATATATATACAGTATATTATATATAATAAAAATAAGTACACACACACGATATTACCAAGTACCATTATACTTCCGGGCATAGGTGTATGCAGTCTATTGCATTAGGGTGTGCATCCCAAAGCTCAAACATGTATATGTATGTACACTATATTGTCAAAAGTATTGGGACGCCTGCCTTTACACGCACATGAACTTTAATGACATCCCAGTCTTAGTCCGTAGGGTTCAATATTGAGTTGGCTCCGCCCTTTGCAGCTATAACAGCTTCAACTCTTCTGGGAAGGCCGTCCACAAGGTTTAGGAGTGTGTCTATGGGAATGTTTGACCATTCTTCCAGAAGAGCATTTGTGAGGTCAGGCACTGATGTTGGACGAGAAGGCCTGGCTCGCAGTCTCCGCTCTAATTCATCCCAAAGGTGTTCTATCGGGTTGAGGTCAGGACTCTGTGCAGGCCACTCAAGTTCCTCCAACCCAAACTCGCTCATCCATGTCTTTATGGACCTTGGGATGCCATTAAAGTTCATGTGTGTGTATAAAGGCAGGCGTCCCAATACTTTTGGTAATATATTGTATTTGCCTAGAAAAATGGTGATGTGTTCAATACTTATTTTACTTTGTGTTTGTGCTCTACCTCTCTGCCCGTTATCTCGGCTCTTGATTGGATAGATCGATAGCAGCGCAGACATTGGCTCCCGCTGCTGTCAATCAAATCCAACGGCGTGGGAGCAGGGGGGGCGGGGCCAAGTCCCGCTTTCTGTGTGAATACACGCAGAAGCAGGACTCAGGAGCGCGCCCGCACGGGTGTCCACCGAAGAGAGCGCTTCTCCAACATGGACACCTGTTTCGGGGAGGAGCCACCAGCATCGCCGGGGGACCCCAGAAGGTTCGGGGCCACTCCTGTGCAAAGCGAACTGCACAGTGGAGGTAAGTATGACATGTTTGTTGTTTTTTTTTTTTTTTTTTTTTTTTAAACGAGGGTTTACAAACCCTTTCAGGCCTCATTCACACCTATGCAGGTTGCATATTCCAGGTGCATTTTGTGGTTTTCAATACACGCTTTTGATCCATTGAAGTTTATGGAACCAAAAACCAGAAAAAAAAAATCCCTGGCCCTTTCCATAAAATGCACAGATGTGAACTACATCCATAGGAAGCCATGCTAAACAGGCTGTAGTGCGTTTCTGCAAAACTGAAAACGCATTAAAAAAAAAAAATGCAAAGGTGTGAACCAGGCCTGAGCTCACCATGCACTCTACAATCTGATTGTACAATCTCCTTTAGATCTATCAGAAAACTATGTAGTACAGTGGAACCTTGGTTAACGAGTAACGTGGTTAACGAGCGTTTTGAAAGGCGAGCAACTTTTTTTTTTTTAAATTCTGATTGCGAGTGTTGTCTCGGAAAACGAGCAGGATTCAAGCTAATGTGGTGTGCAGTACCGCATTTGGCCAGAGGTGTGGGGGGGCGCCGGTGACACTTGGAATAGTTCGGAAATACTCTGAAACACTCGGAAATACTCCGTTCCAGAGCCTTTCCGAGTTCAGCCGAGTATTTCCAAGGCTCTCCGGTGCCCCCCCCACCTCTGGCCACATGCGGTAATGCATACAATAGAAGTCAATGCGGAACAAATTGTCTTTGTTTCCATTGACTTCTATGGGGAAATTCGCTTTGATATGCGAGTGCTTTGGATTACAAGCATTCTCCTGGAACGGATTTTTGCTCGTAATCCAAGGTTCCACTGTACAAGGAGTTGCCAACGTTTTGATAAGTCAGATTGTGTGTATGTATATAGTGACCCTAAAGAACACCATACAAAAAGCAATTCATCTACTTCTGGGGTGAAGGTGATAAAAGTTCCAGTTGTGTGCTAGGAAACTCCTCTCCAGAATCCTGTTTATTAAAGTCGGTGGTGATACTGGAAGGAGGAAAAAAAAATGTCCCTTCCTCGGTGGTGTCACTAAACGGAAGAAATGTCCCTGCATCAGTGGTGTCCCTAAACCGGTTTGCAAAGTGGGTATAAAAACTAGGGCTGCCAAAATTAACGATTAATTCCTCAATTAATCGTTAATTTTTTTGATTGATCAAAATTTTTTTGATCGGTAGGCTGCCTGCCCTGGGGCTGCTTTGGGCCGAGCTGTGGCTGCAGCGCAGCGCTCCGCTCCCTCCTCCTCCTCCACTATATGTCATACATAGTCTGCGGGCATCTCCCGCTGTGTGTGAAAACTTTGGCCGCACTGTGAGAAAAGTCCCGCCCTCCTCCTAGATCAGCTCGTGTGATAGACGCAGTGTTCTGTCTACAGACGCAGTGTTCTGTCTATAAACGCAGTGTTCTGTCTACAGACGCAGTGTTCTGTCTATAGACGCAGTGTTCTGTCTATAGACGCAGTGTTCTGTCTATAGACGCAGTGTTCTGTCTACAGACGCAGTGTTCTGTCTACAGACGCAGTGTTCTGTCTATAGACGCAGTGTTCTGTCTACAGACGCAGTGTTCTGTCTATCACACGAGCTGATCTAGAAGGAGGGAACTTTTCTCACAGTGCGGCCAAAGTTTTCACACTCAGCTTCGAGATGCCCGCAGACTGTGTAATCCAGGCACAGGTACTGACTACAGTGAGGCTGTGATTATGGGCACGGTGAGGCTGCATTATGGGCACGGTGAGGCTGCATTATGGGCACGGTGAGGCTGCATTATAGGCATGGTGAGGCTGCATTATAGGCACGGCGAGGCTGCGATTATGGGCACGGTGAGACTGCATTATGGGCACGGTGAGGCTGCATTATGGGCATGGTGAGGCTGCGATTATAGGCACGGCGAGGCTGCCATTATGGGCACGGTGAGACTGCATTATGGGCACGGTGAGGCTGCGATTATAGGCACGGCGAGGCTGCCATTATGGGAACGGTAAGGCTGCAATTATGGGCACGGTGAGACTACATTATGGGCACAGTGAGACAGCATTATGGGCACGGTGAGGCTGCGATTTTAGGCACGGCGAGGCTGCCATTATGGGCACAGTGAGGCTGCGATTATAGGCATGGCGAGGCTGCCATTATGGGCACGGTGAGACTGCATTATGGGCGCGGTGAGGCTGCGATTATGGGCACGGTGAGACTGCATTATGGGCACGGTGAGGCTGCATTATGGGCACGGTGAGGCTGCGATTATAGGCACAGTGAGGCTGCCATTATGGGCACGGTGAGGCTGCGATTATAGGCACGGCAAGGCTGCCATTATGGGAACAGTAAGGCTGCAATTATGGGCACGGTGAGACTGCATTATGGGCACGGTGAGGATGCAATTATAGGCACGGCGAGGCTGCCATTATGGGCACGGTGAGGCTGCGATTATGGGCACGGTGAGGCTGCGATTATGGGCACGGTGAGACTGCATTATGGGCACGGTGAGGCTGCGATTATGGGCACGGTAAGGCTGAGATTATGGACACGGTGAGGATGCGTTTATGGGCACGGTGAGGCTGCGATTATGGGCACGGTGAGGCTGCGATTATGGGCACGGTGAGGCTGAGTTTATGACGTGTGATGTCTGAGCCATGCCCCGCTATGTCTGGCTTCGTTGTAGATAGCTTTAGGCGCTGTGTATGCTTACAGCATCCATGTTCTTCATGGATGAATACCTACACAGTACCTACAGGTACATGACTGGGCACTTCTAGGAGACACCCTTCATGTCCCACTGTACTGCATTCTTGACCGCCGAAGGACGCCCACAGGCTGCAGTTCCCTCACAAGCTTCTACAACAGGTACACCGGACCATCCCATTCCTACTAGTACTACTTACTTACTACTACTACTTACTTACTACTACTTACTTACCTACCACTGCACACACACCCTCGCTACCTTAGAGCGCTCAGACGTGGACCTACATGGAGTTAAGGAGAACTAACCTTTCTACACGTATTAAATCTCCTTACTAACCACTCCTTCCCATATGCATATGTGTTGGTCCATGTGTCTACACAGAATGGTGTTCACCCTTCAAAGCTCTGATGAAGAGGTTATCCTCGAAACGCGTCAGCCAACATTTTAGCATTTGCCCCCCGTTTGGGCATGTTCCTCTTGTAACACTACAAGCATGTGTGTGTGTGTGTGTGTATATATATATATATATATATATATATATATATATTGTGTAACCCTTTCCCACAAACGTAGTATGTTCATATTCCCTACATGTATGTATTTTATCACTTATGAATAAACTGTAGAATTTGATGCCAGTGTTTGATCACGCGCCTTCCACCCCTTCTTCCCACACTATCTTCTTCAGACCACCCCAGGTCAGTCTAGGCAGCGGGACACACTCGATCATCTTCTTCAGTTCAGCCGTTACAGCATTACTACGTACCCACACCAACCACACCCTCATGAGCGCAGGAGTTTATCTTTTATCTTTTCCAAATGTACATGTATTTGGATTATGGATGATGGGACTTTAGCCCCTTGCCTACCGGGCACTTTTACCCCCTTCCTGCCCAGGCCAATTTTCAGCTTTCAGCACTGTCGCACTTTAAATGACAATTGCGCGGTCATGCAACACTGTAACCAAATGACATTTTTATCTTTTTTTTTCACACAATTAGAGCTTTCTTTTGGTGGTATTTAATCACCACTGAGACGGGGGGGGGGGGGGGGGGGGGTTGTTTAATTTTTTTGCTAAACAAAAAAAAAAAAGGAAAATTTTGGAAAAATAAAAAATTTCATAGTTTGCTATAAAATTTTGAAAACGGGTAATTTTTCTCTTTCACTGGTGGTCACTGATAGGCTGCACTAATATGTGACACGGATTGGCAGCACTGTTGGGACTGCATTGATAATCAGTGCTGATGACCCTTTAACACAAGCTGGTTATCGGCTCTTTTCCTCTCCTGGCGCTGTGAGTGTGAGAGGAAAGAAAAGCCAATAACCGGCTTGTGTTTACTTCCGTGATCAGCTGACATTGGACACAGCTGATCCCGTGGTAAAGGGCCGCTGTGATTGGCTCTTTACCCCGATCTGTGAAGGACTCAGTGATCACAGAGCCCGCCACCCTTGTGCCACCGGGGGGCGCACGCAGGCATCCCGATCATGGGAGGACATCCATGGATGCCCTCCCAATAAACTAAGCCCGCGCTGTAGCTCTCTTTCGGCTATAGCGCGGGCAGGAAGTGGTTAATGGTGCCAAAACGCATAGATGATAATATAAATGTACTTTATTGTGCATAAGAATTAAAAAAACAGCATGCAGATACCGTTGGATAATTAAAACCAACAGGGAATGATATCCAAGTAGAATTTCATATGCAGTTGACATATGCTCTTCCTTCGACGTGTTTCGCCAACAGGCTTCTTCAGGAGATTCAAAGCGCTACATATTGCCAAAACTAGAATTGGGAGCAAACAAGGTATTACAATAAATTACAACGTAAAAAAATGACTGAAATTGCGAACAAACAGCATATCACTTTAGATTACATCAAGTGCAATACAAATAACTATGTAGCGCTTTGAAGCTCCTGAAGACGCCTATCGGCGAAACATGTCGAGCAAAGCGCAATTGTCAACTGCATATGATATTCTATTTGGATATTCCCTGCTGGTTTTAATTAATGGTGCCAAAACACATAGATGATAAGATAATTAAAACCAACAGGGAATACCCAAGTAGAATTCCATATGCAGTTGACAATTGCTCTTTGCTCGACATGTTTCGTCTTCAGGAGCTTCAAAGCACTACATATTGCCAAAACTAGAATCAAGAGCAAACAAGGTATTGAAAGTTTAAACATGACAAATTGTGAACAAACAGCATATTACTTTAGATTACATCAAATGCAATAAAAATAACTACATAGATGTACCACCAACATTGTAAAATAAATCCACTGGAGGGCATCTCAACATAAATATCCAACATCCATTATAGGATATCTATGGTGAGATGCCCTCCAGTGGATTTATTTTACAATGTTGGTGGTACATCTATGTCGTTATTTGCATTGCACTTAAAGTGATATGCTGTTTGTTCGCAATTTCAGTCATTTTTTTTTACGTTGTAATTTACTGTAATACCTTGTTTGCTCTCAATTCTAGTTTTGGCAATATGTAGCGCTTTGGAGCTCCTGAGGAAGCCTATTGGCGAAACATGTCGAAGGAAGAGCATATGTCAACTGCATATGAAATTCTATTTGGATATTCCCTGTTGGTTTTAATTATCCATCATCCATGTGTTTTGGCACCATTAAAGTCCCATGACCCATAATCCAAATATCTGAAAAGCGATGTGAACGTGGATCACTTTTCCGAGAATTGGCGGTTAAGTCGCAGGTCCAAACCTAGCCTGTGTTATTCTTTATTTTGTAACATTCAACTACAGTGTATAAATATTTCGTTTTATTAAATTAAGTTAAACAAAATCCGTCCCTCCGACTGCCATTTGGTAAAGCCGATGTATTAGGGTGAAGCCTTCACCTCCCTTCACATTCTGGAAAGTCCGAGCCTTAGTGATCACACCGGATCTGCCATCACATGTTCGTATTTCAGCGCGGTATATTGCAAATAGATAGGATAGATAGATAGGAAAAATGGAGGAAGATGAGAAAACAAGATAAAGAAAAAGAAGTGAAGAGACTCCGGAATTGAAAAACACGGGGTGCGACTTTAGGGTCCAAAGTCACATGACAAGTCGCACAAGTATGAATGGAACCTAAACCCAAAACCAAAAATGTCATACATTGCAGCTTACCAATCACTAGATGTGGCGACTGCATTTGTTTTCTTTTCTTTTTTTCCCCTCTATTTCCACCTGGTGATCTGGCCAGTAACACACTATAGCGTCTGGCAGTAATCACTGTGTGTTCTCCTTGCAAATCGCACACATATATGGCCGGTTTTGGATGGACTAGCAGATTTAGACACACTAACAAATTGAAGTCCAACTCCAGCTCACACTTTATAATGCGTTACAGCAAACAGGGTTTCCCTTTTTGGGATAAAGGTTTTTTTACATGAATAAATAAAAGCTGATCATTGTAAGCACCCAGTGTTAAATGGTTTGTCTCAACCGTGGAAACTGATACATTCTGCTGGAGAGCTTTGTAAAAGAGCAACAGACTTGGCTGGATCACCAGATGAAAATAGAAGAAAGAAAGCCTAAAAAAAGAAACCAAATGCAGCCATCACATCTAAGATTTGGTGAGCTGCAATATAATAAATGTTTGCTTTTGGGCTTAATGTTGGTTTAAAGTATAAATAAAGGCAAAACTTTTTTTTTTTCTTTAATTTTTGGATAGAGTAAGGGAGGGTTATAACCCCAACAGGTTTTTTTTGTTTTGCCATCTGTGATTGGGAAGCTTGCATTCCACTTCCTGTCCCATAGCCAAAACAGGAAGTGGGAGGAAATACCTCCAAAGTGAGGGAACCCCTGGTTGTCGTCAGAACTAGTGTCCCCATAAGAAGATTTCTCCTCTCTTTTTGCTCCGGTGACAACCCAAAATTTTTGGATTTTCTTACAGGACAAATAGAGAAGGGTGAATTTCCCTAATGAGAGGGAGACCGCAATAAAAACCTGACGGGGGTCTAATCCCTCTCTTCTAAATTCAAGACTTTAGTTTATAGTTTAATTTTGCATCATTCAGTAATGTTCGTAAAGGGGAAGGACCGCTTCATTCCTCAACAAAGATGCTGGCGTGGGCTGAACTCCGAGATAAGCGAATATCATCTAAACACAAGAGCCATGTGTATTGTTCCTGGAACCTTTGTGTGATGTTCATACGTCTTCCAGATCTGTGCAGGAGCCTCCTGTAATAAAGACCGCTCACTGCGGCTCTCCCTTCTTGTGCAGGGTGACTCCGCCCCCCCCCCTGTAGTTTTCTGCAGGCAGCCTGTAGAGGGTGGAGCCGGCTGGGTCCCTCCCACAGCTCTGCTCTCTCTCCTTGTGCAGGGTGACTGGTCTTGTCTCCGCCCCCTCTTGTAGTTTTCTGTAGTGGGTGGAGCCGGCTGGGTCCCTCCCACAGCTCTGCTCTCTCTCCTTGTGCAGGTTGACTGGTCTTGTCTCTGCCCCCTCCTGTCGTTTTCTGTAGTGGGTGGAGCCGGCTGGGTCCCTCCCACAGCTCTGCTCTCTCTCCTTGTGCAGGTTGACTGGTCTTGTCTCCGCCCCCTCCTGTAGTTTTCTGTAGTAGGTGGAGCCGGCTGGGTCCCTCCCACAGCTCTGCTCTCTCTCCTTGTGCAGGGTGACTGGTCTTGTCTCCGCCCCCTCCTGTCGTTTTCTGCATGCAGCCTGTAGTGGATGGCGCCTGTTGCAACAATAAGAAAGTCAGTATATTGTGGTGAAAAGTGAACGATTGCATACTTTGACGTATTCTGAAATTCCAGATTTCGAAAGGGGCGGGCGAGCCGGGTAGGGCAGGGAAGGGGCGGGCCAGGTAAGGCACGGGCCAGGTAAGAGACGCGCCAGGTAGTGCAGGGTAGGGGCGGGCCAGGTAGGGCAGGGAAGGGATGGGCCAGGTAGGGCAGGGAAGGGGCGGGCCAGGCAAGGCAGGGAAGGGACGGGCCAGGTAGGGCAGGGAAGGGACGGGCCAGGTAGGGCAGGGAAGGGACGGGCCAGGTAGGGCAGGGAAGGGACGGGCCAGGTAAGAGCAGGGAAGGGACGGGCCAGGCAGGGAAGGGAAGGGCCAGGTAAGGCAGGGGAGGGCCTGGTAAGGCAGGGAAGGGCCGGGCCAGGTAGGGCAGGGAAGGGACGGGCCAGGTAGGGCAGGGAAGGGACGGGCCAGGTAGGGCAGGGAAGGGACGGGCCAGGTAAGAGCAGGGAAGGGACGGGCCAGGTAAGGCAGGGAAGGGAAGGGCCAGGTAAGGCAGGGAAGGGAAGGGCCAGGTAAGGCAGGGAAGGGAAGGGCCAGGTAAGGCAGGGAAGGGAAGGGCCAGGTAAGGCAGGGAAGGGACGGGCCAGGTAAGGCAGGGAAGGGACGGGCCAGGTAGAGCAGGGAAGGGACGGGCCAGGTAAGGCAGGGAAGGGACGGGCCAAGTAAGGCAGAGAAGGGACGGGCCAGGTAAGAGCAGGGAAGGGACGGGCCAGATAAGAGCAGGGAAGGGACGGGCCAGGTAAGGCAGGGAAGGGACGGGCCAAGTAAGGCAGAGAAGGGACGGGCCAGGTAAGAGCAGGGAAGGGACGGGCCAGATAAGAGCAGGGAAGGGACGGGCCAGGTAAGAGCAGGGAAGGGATGGGAAGTTAAGGCAGGGAAGAGGTGGGCCAGGGAAGGGAAAGGCCTGGTGGGACAAGAAAGGTTTTCCCCCCATAATAAAACCTCACTAAATAAAAGGAAAGAGGAAAATAATAGTAAAAACTATTACAAATGAAATGTATGTTTGTGTGGTGTAATGAAATTAACCACCCTGGCGGTATGATTATGTTAGATTTTTGCGCCTCAAAGCGGTACAATTGTTTTGCATAGAAATTTGGCGTTTTATATTGGAGGCCTCAAATTCTTAGCAATAACACACTTAAATCTGTCCAAACAAGAGTCTAGTAGATATCCCGGGTATGAAAAAAATTTGAAACACAAAATCATAAATTATAATATAATAAATAACTATAAATAATAATAATATAATAATAATAAAATAAATTTCCCCACAATTCACTATCGCTCAATTCTGCAAGTGTTCTAATTTACTATCGCTGTTTTCTAGCTGGTCTAAAACCACTTTTGATGTAAAGGGACACTTTTTAGTTGCTATGGACAATCTCCAGTTTCCAGGCAGAAAGAACAGTATATAGAATATAAAAATGCATGCAGGGCATTGGACAAAGCACTGGGGACAAAAGGGCTGTTAAATGATTTCATACAGTAATGTAATCTGTAAGATTACAGTGTAATGTATGTTAGGAATTTTTTAATTTTTTTAATTTGCCGCCGGGCTCCACCCCTGTGCGTCGCAACGCTCGCAGGGAACGGAGCCCGGCACACAGGACATTGGGGGCGGAGGACAGAACCCGCAGACACAGCAGGGGGACATCGCAGCATCCTGGGGACAAGGTAAGTACACCGCACCAGGATCCTGCAATGCAATCTCGAGTGTGGCTCGGGGTTACCGCTAATGGTACTGAAATTTAACCCTAAGCCACACTCGGGAAAACCGTCAGGGAGGTTAAGGGTTCTGGCCAGGCAGGGCAGAGCAGGGAAGGGGTGGGCCCCGTGAGGCAGGAAAGGAACATGGCAGGTAGGGCAGGGAAGAGATGAGGAAGTGACGGGCCCAGTAGGGCAGGGAAGAGATGAGGAAGGGACGGGCCCAGTAGGGCAGGGAAGAGATGAGGAAGGGACAGGCCCAGTAGGGCAGGGAAGAGATGAGGAAGGGACGGGCCCAGTAGGGCAGGGAAGAGATGAGGAAGGGACGGGCCCAGTAGGGCAGGGAAGAGATGAGGAAGGGACGGGAACAGTAGGACAGGGAAGAGATGAGGAAGGGACGGGCCCAGTAGGGCAGGGAAGAGATGAGGAAGGGACGGGCCCAGTAGGGCAGGGAAGAGATGAGGAAGGGACGGGCCCAGTAGGGCAGGGAAGAGATAAGGAAGGGACGGGCCCAGTAGGGCAGGGAAGAGATGAGGAAGGGACGGGCCCAGTAGGACAGGGAAGAGATGAGGAAGGGACGGGCCCAGTAGGGCAGGGAAGAGATGAGGAAGGGACGGGCCCAGTAGGACAGGGAAGAGATGAGGAAGGGACGGGCCAGGTAAGGCAAGGAAGGGACAAGCCTGGTAGGGCAGGGAAGGAACGAGCCAGGTAGGGCAGGGAAAAGATGAGGAAGGGACGGGCCTAGTAGGGCAGGTTCCTCCCCCCCCCATAATAAAACCTCACTAAATAAAGGAAAGAGAAAAATATTACTAAAAAGGATTACAAATGAAATGTACATTTGTGTGGTGTAATGAAACTAAGGGTTCTGCATCAGGGCTAGGCAGGGACGGGCCAGGTAGGGCAGGGAAGAGATGAGGAAGAGACAGGCCCTGTAGGGCAGGGGAAGAGATGAGGAAGGGACGGGCCCAGTAGGGCAGGGAAGAGATGAGGAAGGGACGGGCCCAGTAGGGCAGGGAAGAGATGAGGAAGGGATGGGCCCAGTAGGGCAGGGAAGAGATGAGGAAGGGATGGGCCCAGT
Source organism: Aquarana catesbeiana (assembly GCF_042186555.1). NCBI lineage: Eukaryota > Metazoa > Chordata > Amphibia > Anura > Ranidae > Aquarana > Aquarana catesbeiana. Next base: position 12,894,124 of record NC_133326.1, read on the forward strand.
AGGGCAGGGAAGAGATGAGGAATGGACAGGCCCTGTAGGGCAGGGGAAGAGATGAGGAAGGGACGGGCCAGGTAGGGCAGGGAAGAGATGAGGAAGGGACAGGCCCTGTAGGGCAGGGGAAGAGATGAGGAAGGGATGGGCCCAGTAGGGCAGGGAAGAGATGAGGAAGGGACGGGCCCAGTAGGGCAGGAAAGAGATGAGGAAAGGACGGACCAGGTAAGGCAAGGAAGGGACAGGCCCAGTAGGGCAGGTAAGAGATGAGGAAGGGACAGGCCCAGTAGGGCAGGGAAGAGATGAGGAAGGGACGGGCCCAGCAGGTAGCGGGGCCAGACAGGGCAGGGTACGGTAAGAAAGGGCTCTCTCCAGCCCTGCCCTGCCCAGTCTAACCCGACCCTGCCCTGCTGCAGAACCCTTTATTTTATGATAAGTTCACCCCATGATAGGTTTTATAGGTTCATTCATTCATTCATTCATTCATTCATTCATAATAAAACATTTTTAAATGAAGGAAAGCGGGAAATTTTAAACAAATTCCAGACATTATAGGAAGATTGCATCCAGCCTCAGAACATAGCTCCTTCATCCTCCTTGATCAGGAAGTAGATGGTCACCGGCCCACAGCTGGTATGGACAGTCTCTGTTACTCTTGCGAACATCCAGGATCCCAGGCCGTACATAAGAGTGGGGATCCCTGCCAAGTAGACAAAAAAGAACCAATCAGAAAACAATTCCCGAAGCCACAGCAACACCATCTCCTCGCGTTCTGCTCGGCCTCCACATCCTCCCGTCGCCGGCTCCCCCAGTTATTGTGCTAGCGACAGAGAGAAGGGATAACTTTATTTTATTTATTTATGTTACAAGCATCTCTGCAGCTTTACTAATGAAAGGCAGCCAGAGAGATAATAATGCGATTAATATGAAACCCATAATAACCCGCTAACATAATGGGCTGTTCTAACCAACGGCAGCAAGGGAGATTTTAATAAGCTGCAATAATAAAGCAAAGTAATTAATCCCAGCCATATGGATAAGCAGCCACAGGAAGCCACGCTCCGCATATTCTGTTTGAAAAGACAATTGATGGCCTTTATAAAGCTAAATATTTAATAAGCCTTGGGTGGGAGGCAGGATGGAGTGTGTGGGGTGTAATTACAGCATCTCTCCATCACTTACCTAGATTTATGGCTTTCAGACTGGTGAAGAAGTGGTTGAGGAGGCGCAGGTCCTGGGGGGCAGCACGGGAGCAGTGATACTTAATGAATGGGAAGCAGCCCGTCCGGAGGATGTGGTAATTTGCACCTTTCACTTCCCAGTTGAAGTTAGATAAACCGAACTGGTCGTTGTCGGCGGCGCTGTATTTCACGCAGAAGGAGGTCCAGTGCGGCAGGTTCCGCTGGAGGAGGTGCTGGGTCAGGACCTCGGAAGCACTGGGGCGAGGCTGGCGGAAGGATCCCGTCGGGAAGAAGAGAATCCGTAACAAGGTTTCGTGGGCCGTCCGTGCCAACAGCATGACTGCGAGAGAGAAGGTTCACAAATACATAAAAGGAACACACAAAAAGAACAGGAGGGAGCACCGACCTTGTGCATTACCAAAGATAAAATGTATTCATAAAATAACAAGAAATATACTCACAAACGAGCTACAAAACAGGGCTTATCAATACTCCAGCAAAACCAAGCAGTATCTCTAGACGCCTACAGCCTGAAACAGATGTTTGGTGAAACCAGATGGCATCGCAAGCGACTTACACGTTATGAGGGTGAACCCTCTTCCTCAGAGCCATAGCAATGGTAGTTTGACCTCCTCTAGTATCCCCTTAATGTACCCACAGTCAAATGTATGGGTAAACGCCCACCAGAGCCTGCCACACCTACATGAGTAAGCTCCGCCTGCCATATCCACCCATCACATGATGCAGACAGTGCACTGCTGTCGCCATCCCGTCACCATCCCAATCCTCAACCACTCTTACCGCACGGAGCCATATACCATGCCTCCCCCACACTAGGCACGACGTCACAACATGGCATTGCCTGTATGTATCTCACGCACGACAAGCCATCCGATGTGTCACCATACCAAAAGTCACCATACCAAAAGCATGTCGTGCGTGAGATGGTGGTTTCATACAGGCCATGCCATGTTGTGACGTCGTGCCTAGTGTGGGGGAGGCGGTGGCATGGTAGATGGCTCTGTGCGGTAAGAGTGGTTGAGGATTGGGATGGCGATGGGATGGCGACAGCAGTGCACTGTGATGGGTGGATATGGCAGGCGGAGCTTACTAGTGTAGGTGTGGCAGGCTCTGGTGGGCATTTACCAATACATGTGACTGTGGGTACATTAAGGGGATACTAGAGGAGGTCAAACTACCATCTCCATGGCTCTGAGGAAGAGGGATTCGCCCTCGTAACGCGTAAGCCGCTTGCAATGCCATCTGGTTTCTCCAAACATCTGGTTCAGGCTGTAGGCGTCTAGAGATACTGCTTGCTTTTGCTGGAGTATTGATAAGCCTTGTTTTAAAGCTCGTTCGAGTATATTTCTTGTTATTTTATGAATACATTTTATCTCTGGTAATGCACAAGGTCGGTGCACCCTCCTCTGTATGTTACGTACATCTGACACCCGCACTCAGTAATGTCAGAAGCACGTAACATACAGAGTGCGGGTGTCAGAAGTACGTAACATACAGCGTGCGGGTGTCAGAAGTACGTAACATACAGAGTACGGGTGTCAGAAGTACATAACATACAGAGTAGGGGTGTCAGAAGTACGTAACATACAGAGTACGGGTGTCAGAAGTACGTAACATACAGAGTAGGGGTGTCAGAAGTACGTAACATACAGGGTACGGGTGTCAGAAGTACGTAACATACAGAGTGCGGGTGTCAGAAGTACGTAACATTCAGAGTGCGGGTGTCAGAAGTACGTAACATACAGGGTACGGGTGTCAGAAGTACGTAACATACAGAGTGCGGGTGTCAGAAGTACGTAACATACAGAGTGCGGGTGTCAGAAGTACGTAACATACAGAGTAGGGGTGTCAGAAGTACGTAACATACAGGGTACGGGTGTCAGAAGTACGTAACATACAGAGTGCGGGTGTCAGAAGTACGTAACATACAGAGTGCGGGTGTCAGAAGTACGTAACATACAGAGTACGGGTGTCAGAAGTACGTAACATACAGAGTGCGGGTGTCAGAAGTACGTAACATACAGGGGACCTGCGACATTCCACTGACTTTGCTAAAGGAGTTGGCTGCACCACTTACTTAGCTGACCAGGCACCCGAGCGCAGGAGATTGTTTTGTGTTGTTACATAAAGGAACACAACGGGCGATGGACATTCCAATCACAGCCAACTGAAATTTATATCGACGTGGGGCAAATTCTACCTTGTAAACACCACACATAAAATACACAATACAATAGTACCTTGGATTGCGAGCATAATTCGTTCCAGAAGAATGCTTGCAATCCAAAGCGCTCGTTTATCAAGGCGAGTTTCCCCATAGGAAATAATGGAAACTCAGATAATCCGTTTCGCAGCCACTGCTTGTCTATGCAGTACCGCATGTGGCCAGAGGTGCGGGGGTGCCGGAGAGATGCTCGGAGACACTCGAGAACGGAGCATTTCCGAGTGCCTCCGAGCGTCACCGGGGACCCCGCACCTCTGGCCAAATGCAGTACTGCACACCCCAGATGCTTGAATCCTGCTCATCTTGCGAGGCATCGCTTGCAAAGCGAGTCAGGATTATAGAAAAAAAAAAACAGCTCGTATTGCGAAACACTCGTAAACCGCGTTACTCGCAATCTGAGGTTCCACTGTGTATATTTCACATTCACCAAACATTTATTGTAGGTGTATATTCCTGGTGCATGTGTTTTGAAGGAATGGTCCATCTTCAGGGCCACTGATAAGGGGGGGGGGGGGGGGTAGCACCTGCACTCCTGTATGGGGGGCCCAGGTCCCTTAAGTTCAACAGGGGGGCCCAGAGAAGCAGAAGTGGGATCAGTTATTGGAACCAATCCCCCTGGGTCTCTCTGTGTTTACTATGCTTCAGTTTGGGAATGAGCAGGGAGCCTCTGTATAGAGCACTTTCTGTTCATTCACTCTGCAGCTGAGGCAGGGAAAGGGTGTCCTCAATCTCTTTCTGGGTCCTAAAAATGATACACTGGCTGTCTGTTTAGACCCATTATATTTCACCAACTCCTGCAATTTAAGAAAATAAATAAAATAAAAAATAAGATTGTAAAAAAACAAAAACATAATTAGTGCTCATTCTCACAGGTATTCTGGCTGTGTGAAGGAGTGGTTTGTTCATGCGGCTGGAGCCACCTGTTGGGGTTGGTTCACTGTTCAGTCAGCTAGGCTGTATGGGGCCCCATGATTTCTAATGGCAGAGCCCTGCCCATCTTATGAGTAAAATGGCCCATGCAGACAAGAAGCCCTAGTATATCACAGTGTAATGCGATTAGTGCAAATTCAGGCAGGATCGCCATTAGAAATCACGTGGCACAGCCTGACAAATTCAGGACCAGAGCCTGTGGACAGCCAGTGTGAGCCATGGAGAAATGTGGGTGTGGCAAAATTGTGCTAACAGTGGGAGAGGTTTAAAACTTGTACAGAGCACTGGTCTCTCAAGTATGTAACATACAGAGTGCGGGTGTCAGAAGTACGTAACATACAGAGTGCGGGTGTCAGAAGTACGTAACATACAGAGTTCGGTTGTCAGAAGTACGTAACATACAGAGTGCGGGTGTCAGAAGTACGTAACATACAGAGTGCGGGTGTCAGAAGTACGTAACATACAGAGTGCGGGTGTCAGAAGTACGTAACATACAGAGTGCGGGTGTCAGAAGTACGTAACTTACAGAGTGCGGGTGTCAGAGGTACGTAACATACAGAGTGCAGGAGTCAGAAGTACGTAACATACAGAGTGCGGGTGTCAGAAGTACGTAACATACAGAGTGCGGGTGTCAGAAGTACGTAACATACAGAGTGCGGGTGTCAGAAGTATGTAAAATTCTAAATGCAGGTGTTGAAAGTATGTAATGTACATAGTGCAGGGGTCAGGAGTAAGAAATGTACATACAGTGCTGTAAAAAAGAATTTGCCCCCTTCCTGATTTTTTATTTATTTTTTTTTACATATACTTGTCACGCTTAAATGATTCAGATCATCAAACAAATTTGAATATATATATTTAAAAAAAAAAAATTAAAAAAATAAAACAGGAAGTGGGCAAATACTTTTTCATTGTTCTCACTGTAGTTAAGATGTCAGGAGTGGGTAATGTACACAGTTCAGTGGTCAGGAGTGGGTAATGTACATAGTTCAGGGGTCAGCAGTGGGTAATGTACATAGTTCAGGGGTCAGGAGTGGGTAATGTACATAGTTCAGGGGTCAGGAGTGGGTAATGTACATATTCAGGGGTCAGGAGTGGGTAATTTACATATTTAGGGATCAGGAGTGGGTAATGTACATAGTTTGGGGTCAGGAGTGGGTAATGTACAAAGGTCAGGGGTCAGGAGTGGGTAATGTACATAGTTCAGAAGTCAGGAGTGAGTAATGTACAAAGTTTAGGGGTCAGGAGTGGGTATTGTACATAGTTCAGGGGTCAGGAGTGGCTAATGTACATAGTTCAGGGGTCAGGAGTGGCTAATATACATAGTTCAGGGGTCAGGAGTGGCTAATATACATAGTTCAGGGTCCAGGAGTGGCTAATGTACATAGTTCAGGGGTCAGTAGTGGGTAATGTACATAGTTCAGGGGTCAGGAGTGGGGAATGTACATAGTTCAGGGGTCAGGAGTGGGTAATGTACATATTCAGGGGTCAGGAGTGGGTAATGTACATATTCAGGGATCAGGAGTGGGTAATGTACATAGTTAAGGGGTCAGGAGTGGGTAATGTACAAAGGTCAGGGGTCAGGAGTGGGTAATGTACATAGTTCAGAAGTCAGGCGTGAGTAATGTACAAAGTTCAGGGGTCAGGAGTGGGTATTGTACATAGTTCAGGGGTCAGGAGTGGCTAATGTACATAGTTCAGGGGTCAGGAGTGGCTAATGTACATAGTTCAGGGTCCAGGAGTGGCTAATGTACATAGTTCAGGGGTCAGGAGTGGGTAATGTACATAGTTAAGGGGTCAGGAGTGGGTAATGTACAAAGGTCAGGGGTCAGGAGTGGGTAATGTACATAGTTCAGAAGTCAGGAGTGAGTAATGTACAAAGTTCAGGGGTCAGGAGTGGGTATTGTACATAGTTCAGGGGTCAGGAGTGGCTAATGTACATAGTTCAGGGGTCAGGAGTGGCTAATGTACATAGTTCAGGGTCCAGGAGTGGCTAATGTACATAGTTCAGGGGTCAGGAGTGGGTAATGTACATAGTTCAGGGGTCAGGAGTGGCTAATGTACAAAGTTCAGGGGTCAAGAGTGGCTAATGTACATAGTTCAGGGGTCAGGAGTGGGTAATGTACATAAGTTCAGGGGTCAGGAGTGTGCAATGTACATGGTTCAGGGGTCAGGAGTGGGTAATGTACATAGTTAAGGGGTCAGGAGTGGCTAATGTACAAAGTTCAGGGGTCAAGAGTGGCTAATGTACATAGTTCAGGGGTCAGGAGTGGCTAATGTACATGGTTCAGGGGTCAGGAGTGGGTAATGTACATAGTGCAGGGGTCAGGAGTGGGTAATGTACATAGTTCAGGGGTCAGGAGTGTGTAATGTACATAGTTCAGGGGTCAGGAGTGGGTAATGTACATAGTTCAGGGGTCAAAAGTGGCTAATGTACATAGTGCAGGGGTCAGGAGTGGGTAATATACATAGTTCAGGGGTCAGAAGTGGGTAATGTACATAGTTCAGGGGTCAGGAGTGGGTAATGCATAGAGTAACATACGGAGTGTAGGGTTCCAGAGTATGTAATGTACAGAGTGGAAGGGTTAGGAGGGGGTGAAACACAAAAGCTACAAAGGCAGCAGATGGGGCCAGTATAGCGAAAGATCGCATTTACATCACCCGGGGTAACTCCCAGTTGAAAATACATTCCTTTACATTTTAGATCCTGTTTAAAATTTCAGTATTGCTGACAAAAAGCAGATATCATTTTTTGGGGATTTTTTTTTTGCAATGACCAGTGAATAAGCCCGCAAAGAATGAAGAGTAAACAAAATAATTTTTTTAAACATACAATCCAATACATGACTGCAGCCATTGGCCTGGAATCCAGGAAGATACAATTTGTAGACTTCACTGAAGTTAGGCAGAGCAGAGACTTGTTCTTCTTCAAAGAAAATTCACCATAAGGGCTCATGCAAACTGCAGCTCAAAAAAAAAAAAAAAAAAAAAAAAAAAAGCTTCTTTTACAGGCATTTGAGCTTTTATTTTAGCTAGAAGAAGCTTGTGCTTTTTTGTGCTCTTGTGCATGGTTTTATGGAGCTTCTTTAAGCTCCTTTGAGCTTTTGTGAGCGTAAGTGTTTTTTTTTCACAGGGTTTATGGTAAACACCCATTAACCCTGACACCTCCCCTTCCCCATAAGCCCCCTCCCACCCTTTTCCATTCTTACTTCTTATCCCATCCCTCTTCGGTTTTCCTCATCTACACTCCCACCTTTCTCTTAACTACTGGTTCTGACAGCCAAACTGTAGACCTTGCCCACCCCCGTCCTCTATATAGGTATTTATAATTCAAAATATCAGACAACATGTGTCAAACACAAGGCCCGCGGGCCAAGTCCGGCCCACCAGGCCATTTCATGTGGCCCTCGCATTTCTCCATGCAGCTACGGCACCCCCCCTCATCTCCACCCCCACCTTGTCTCAGCAGTTGTCAACAGCGAGAAGGATAGAACTCCTACTACAGATCCTGTGCCTCTCTGTGCAGCGGCAGCACCCCCTTTAATCCACCTCCCCTGGTCTCAAGCATTCAGCAGACTCCAGCCCTCCTATGGTCATCCTCCAGACCCTGTACTTTCTGCTTCCCAGCTCCGCCCCCAGCTTCTTCCCGGCAGAAGCAAAAGGTAAGGGGGAGGCACTGTGATGTAAAGGGAGGGTGGGGGACTCTTGACTTCTGCTGGTGGATGGGCTCTTGACATCTGATGTAAGGGGCAGGGGGTGGGGTGCTCGACATTTAGTCCTACAGATGCAACCGGCTTTTTGAAGACAACCATAAGACTGATGCAGCCCGCTATGAAATTGTGTTTGACACCCCAGTACTAGACTGTCCTGTCCACCCAGAGTGTGGGTTGCAGCAATCGATGCACATGGGGGTTTTCCAGAAATTCTTGCACTGCGCTAGGTTGCGATCATATCCGGTAAACAATGGCAGAAAGGAGAAGGCCCCAAAATGGAACCAGTGATCGGTCAGCAGAGGCTCCCATTCAATAAAAAGGTGCTTCCAAGTGGATTCTTCGACCTTCTTGAAGACTCCACTTGGAAGTACCTTTTTACTGAATGGGCCCCTCTGTTGACGGCATTTTGAGACCTTATCCTTTCTACCAATCTTGTTTGGAAGTTAGTTCTTCCAAACATCCTGTTCCAATTTTATAGGCTGCGAGGCCTTAACAAGCTCAGACCCTGTGAAACAACCAACGTGATTTCAATCCGATTTTCTTTTATTGCTTGTAATTCATGTTTACTTGATATATTTTGTAGTCTTAAACTCAGTAAAAAAAATATTGAAAGTGAAAATTTAAATTTTGGTAATGGTGGCATACAATTTCCATCTTCTAGTCCCTCCATTTTCCAGTAAGCACAAATGAGAGAAAATATAGCAACGAACAGGAAGCACACCAAGGAACTTTATGACCAAAACAGCACAGTTGGAAAATTCCACATCCAGCGTTAATGACATGAAGGTAGAAATGAGGAACATAACCTTTCCATTTCCAAGGAAGCATTTTGATTGAAAAGCCAAGAAGCCAAAACTGCCCAGCTGGAATGAGTGTTCCAAGTATGAAGTTCTCCTTCCACTCTGAAATGTTCGACTCACCCGATGCAGTTGGCAATCTAACATTCAAATGTCTAATGAGGGCCTTCTACAGTTCCTCATAAATTTTAAAGAACACTAGGATGTGCAGACACCACCCAACTGCCTTTAAGGTAGAAAACAAAACAAAACAAACCTTCACAGAACTGTACTGCACTCCATATATTTGCAGACCTTAAGTAAATGAGAGGGCGGGGGAAGAATTATATCGGCGCTAGCTTGCTGGGCTGAACATCAACAATTAGGACAGGTTTTCTAACTTGTTTGGTTGTCCATCCTAACCCAATAACTTCTGGGTAGCAGGGTTGGCATCCACCCTCAGACAAAAAAATGATCATCTGATCTGGCAATTTTTGGACATCACCTGTCTATTGGCAAGTTTAATCCCACATAAAATGAAGAAGTCATCTTTTCCTAAAAAGTTTCTGCAGATGTCCTCAGAGTCCCATCTTGAACAGCATAGGTAAACCACGGTTTCCTAGGTCACCAGGGTAACAGTGCTAACACACTGGCTCAGTTGTTCTTCTTTCAGAAGATCCTCAACCTATCAGGAGTTTTCTGAACTATATTTTAGGGACCTTCTGGCACACCTTTTCATGGTAACTGGTCTTCCAACAAATGTCTTCCAGACTTAGAGAGGTAAGAGCAGGGTGACCTTCACTGAGCCAACTGTCACAGCTAGATACTAGACGAGCTAAGATGGTTAGGTATGTTTGTTTTCACAGTTTAATAGAAAATGGTGTCCTTAAAAAGATCTGATAACCTTCTGATATTACCTAAGTAAGCAGAGACCTGAACACCCTTGATGTCTCAGCACAGCAAGAACCAAAAACAAAACCTTGGTAATGGGATAGGGAACTTTGATGGAAAACTTTTGGTGACTGCGTTCACAGCCTATCTGTTAAGTCAAGGCCAAAAGTCTCTCTTAGACAGCATTATATTTAAAATTAGGTTGGGTTACAAGACTCAAAAGGATTCTATCGTTTAGGACAGTGGTCTCCAAACTGTGGTCCGCAGACCAGATGTGGCCCTTTTCTTGCATTTCTCCAGCCCTTTGGGCACGATTGCCCCCACTGACACCAATGATGGTGCACTATTCCTCCACAGATACCAGGCACTATTCCTTCCACTGACAGCAATGATGGGACACTATTCCTTCCACTGACAGCAATGATGGGACACTATTCCTTCCACTGACAGCAATGATGGGACACTATTCCTTCCACTGACAGCAATGATGGGACACTATTCCTTCCACTGACAGCAATGATGGGACACTATTCCTTCCACTGACAGCAATGATGGGACACTATTCCTCCCACTGATACCAATGATGGGGCACTCCTCCTCCCAGTGACAAAAATGATGGGGCACTATTCCTCCCACTGATACCAACAATGGAGCACTGTTCCTCCCAGTGACACCAACTATGGGGCACCAACATATACAGTGCCTTGAAAATATATTCATACCCCTTGAAATTTTCCACATTTTGTTGCAACCAAAAACTTAAATGTATTTTATTGGGATTTTATGTGATAGACCAACACAAAGCGGCACATAATTGTGAAGTGGAAGGAAAATGATAAATCGTTTTCAATTTTTTTTACAAATACGTGAAAAGTTTTAGAGGCATTTGTATTTTGCATTTGTATGGCGCCCCCCTGAGTCAATACTGTGTAGAACCCCCTTTCGCTGCAATTACAGCTGCAAGTCTTTTTGGGGATGTCTCTACCAGCTTTGCACATCTAGAGAGTGGAAAATTTGCCCATTCTTCTTTGCAAAATATCTCAAGCTCTGTCAGATTGGATGGAGAGCGTCTGTGAACAGCAATTTTTAAGTCTTGCCACAGATTCTCAATGTGATTTAGGTCTGGACTGTGACTGGGCCATTCTAACACATGAATATGCTTTGATCTAAACCATTCCATTGTAGCTCTGACTGTATGTTTAGGGTTGTTGTCCTGCTGGAAGGTGAACCTCCACCCCAGTCTCAAATCTTTTGCAGACTTTAATGCCGCGTACACACGGTCGGACTTTTCGGCTACAAAAGTCCGTCGGACGCTGACGGACTAAGTCCGGCAGACAATCCGATCGTGTGTGGGACAATCTTTACGTCGTAACTCTGCCAGACCCAGAAATCCGCTAGTCTGTATGCTAGTCCGACGGACAAAAACCCACGCTAGGGGAGCTATTGGCTACTGGCTATCAACTTCCTTATTTTAGTTCGGTCGTACGTCATCACGTCCGAATCCGTCGGACTTTGGTGTGATCGTGTGTAGACAAGTCCTGTCGTTAGAAAGTCCGCCAAAAGTCAGTTGAAAGTCTGTCGAAAGTCTGTTGGACGGGCTGTCGGACTTTTGTAGCTGAAAAGTCCGACCGCGTGTACGCGGCATAACAGGTTTTCTTCTAAGATTGCCCTGTATTTGGCTCCATCCATCTTCCCATCAACTCTGACCAGCTTCCCTGTCCCTGTTAAAGAAAAGCATCCCCAGAACATGATGCTGCCACCACCATGTTTCACAGTGGGGACGGTGTGTTCAGGGTGATGTGCAGTGTTATGCCGCGTACACACGGTTGGACTTTTCATCTACAAAAGTCCGACGGACGCCGACGGACTAAAGCTAGCTGACAATCCGATCGTGTGTGGGCTTCCCCGGAGTTTCAGCGGACTTTTCCAGCTGCAAATCTGACGGACTTTAGATTTGAAACATGCTTCAAATCTTTACGTCGTAACTACGCCGGACCCAGAAATCCGCTCGTCTGTGTGCTAGTCCGACGGGCAAAAACCGACGCTAGGGCAGCTATTGGCCACTGGCTATCAACTTCCTTATTTTAGTCCAGTGTACGTCATCACGTACGAATCCGTCGGACTTTTGTGTCATCGTATGTAGGCAAGTCCGTTCGTAAGAAAGTCTGCCACAAGTCCGCCAAAAGTCCGTTGAAAGTCTGTCGGATAGACTGTCGGACTTTTGTAGCCGAAAAGTCCGACCGTGTGTACGCGGCATTAGTTTTCTGCCACAGGTAGCTTTTCGCTTTTAGGCCAAAAAATTTAATTTTGGTCTCATCTGACCAGATCACCTTCTTCCACATGTTTGCTGTGTCCTCCACATGGCTTCTCACAAACTGCAAATGGGACTTCTTATGGCTTTCTTTCTCCAATGTCTTTCTTCTCGTCACTCTTCCATAAAGGGCAGATTTGTGGAGAACACGACTAATAGTTGTCCTGTGGACAGATTCTCCCACCTGAGCTGTGGATCTCTGCAGCTCCTCCAGAGTTACCATGGACCTCTTGGCTCTTCTGTGATGAATGCTCTCCTTGCCCGGCTGGTCAGTTTAGGTGGACGGCCATGTCTTGGTAGGTTTGCAGTTGTGCCAGACTCTTTCCATTTTCAGATGATGGATTGAACAGAGCTCTGTGAGATGTTCAACGCTTGGGATAATTTTTGGATAACCTAACCCTGCTTTATACTTCTCCACAACTTTATCCCTGACCTGTCTGGTGTGTTAGTTGGCCTCCATGATCCTGTTTGTTTCATTAAGGTTCTCTAACAAATTTCTGAGGGCTTCACAGAACAGCTGTATTTATACTGAGATTAAATTACACACAAGTGGACTCTATTTACTAATTAGGTGACTTCTGAAGGCAATTGGTTCCACTAGATTTTAGTTAGAGGTATCAGAGTAAAGGGGGCTAAATAGAAATGCCCCCCCCACACTTTTCACATATTTATTTGTAAAAAAATTTGAAAACCATTTATCATTTTCCTTCCACTTCACAATTATGTGCCACTTTGTGTTGGTCTATCACATAAAATCCCAATAAAATAGATTTACGTTTTTGGTTGCAACATGGCAAGATGTGGAAAATTTCAAGGGGTGTGAATACTTTTTCAAGGCACTGTATTTGTGGCATTCCCACCATTTGGCAAATTTGATGAAACTCTTCTGGATGGAGGGGAGAAGGAATCTTTTTTTTTGCTAAAGTCCCCAAAGAAACCTCCACCCAAACATTCTTGGTCACGTCTCTGTTATAGGACAGGAAAGTTGGAGGGGGTGGAGATTTATCTTGTCTAACATGAAATAAGATGTGATGACGTTTTCCTCCATTTCTCTTTTTTTTGTTGCAGATCAATATACATTGTATTGATCGTTTCCAAAGGCAACGTGAAAACACTTCGGACACGGAAGGAAGCAAGAGCCGTTAAGCCGGTGAGAGTTCAATAACACAATAAACAGCTCTAAGAGGAATAAATATGACGAATCCTTTGCTGCTCATTAACCGGCCATGTTAAACATGAAAGTTGCTAACAGTCTCCACATCTCTTTATTAGCGCACAAAAGAGAAGAAGCGCGCTCTATTAATTACGGAGGTGAAGCCGGCCTTGTTTATGTCTGCCTCTGATTAATAAATAGCAGCACCTGCCATTTTAGCGCAGTAAATAAACAAGGAGCTGATTAATTATCAGACCGCACAGCTCAGCGACTACCAGAAATCACACCAAACACAATGGCGAGGCTTCCTCGCTCTCCTCCGACTTCACTTAAAGCAAACCTTATAAAAAACAGAAAAAAAAAAGACAAAGGCGTCACCACAGAACGCAGACACTGGTGTTATTTCCTAATTTGCAAAGAACACAATAAAGGAACATAATCTGATTTGTTGCTATGAGAAACAACCCAACTTTTCATCTTCGACCTTTTTTTTTAGATAATCCCCGAGCGTTCCATTTTTAAATGCCGCTTTATGCACTGAGGACACCTCCATACACCTGGCCTTGCCTCTGGAGAGTGTGGTCACCTGCTGACTGGGCACTATCCACAGTCAGCTTCACTCTTAGGTAAGCAATGGCGTCCCTAGGGGGGGGGGGGGGGGGGTCAGAGGGGGCCCTGACCCCCCCCCCAACATTATGCTGTGCCCCACCATGTGCCCCCCCCCCCCATTGAAAAAAAAAATGTATTTTTTTTTTACAAAAAGGCATTGCCTTTTTGTTTGCATGCGTAGCAGATGCGCCACATCTTACTCGGGCCTCCGCTGGAGTAACACAGTCTCTATTGAGAGGGAGAGCGTCCCCAGTCAGCTCCTGCGGGTGATTCCTCCCCCCTCCCTCTGCTCGCTTACACTGAATAGTGTGAGCGCTCACACAACCACGGCCATATTTTCTTGGTATCCTCTATAACTCTTGTCTTCTGCCACCCTGGGGAGCCCTAATACAGTAGGAAGGGAGCTCACTGCAGAACATGTGAAAGGGCCCGTTGTGGGATCGTAGTACAGGGCCCCAGGATATATATATATGATATATATATCTATATATATATATATATATATATATATATTTGCATTTTATAGTTGCCCCTCTACTTTTGTCCCTGTCCCCCCATGTGCCCCCCCCCCCCTAAATATGAAAGCTGGAGACGCCACTGTCGGTAAGACACAGAAGTTGAATCTGTCAGAAACCATGAAATCAGGCCGAGACAGAAGTACAGTTAAATCACACCTGTTTAACAATAAAAGCAAAAAGAACAAACGTAGTCAAAACATAGCTAGAGTTCAATAACCGGGACGGATAGTCAGCCAAGCCAGAAGTCAGGGATCAACGTAGTGAAACAGCAAGCAGGATCTGGAGCCAGAAGGGGTGGCAGCAAAGCAAGTCTTTACACAGGAACGCAGGAGGGCGTCTCTGATGTTGACCAAGGCGAAGGCAGAGATCCTCTGGACTGGACGGCTTAAGTAGGCAGGACTGACGAGCAGGATATCATCAACAGGTGAGCACTGTGGAGAGAGATGGGAGCTGGCAATTAGCTGACAGCTGAGCTGCCAGCTCAGAGAAGGAAGGGCTGAGCCCAGCCCTGACAGAATCTTGTACTTCCTGCCCGTAGGAGGTCATATGAAGTCCTTGGGTTGAAGTGGAGATATCTGGAAGATGGGTGCAGCTACAGGTATATTTGTTTTCAGCGGGGCAATTCCCTGTAATGTAAAAGCCATCAAAGGGGCTATTCAGCCTTTGGATTGCTTTTACAGGCAGCAGAGAGGGGACGTCCCCCTCCCCTCCCGCCGACATTCCGGGCTCCCCTGTGCAATCAGGAAGCCAGATTAAAGACCCGGCAGTGGCAGCGGATTACCATAGAGCTGGCTGTGGACTGGATGGTCCCGGGCCATCTCTATGACCCTGGGAGGCTGGAAGCGACGTCATGGCGCCACTTCCAGCTCTGGCAGATGTAAACACCGCCAGATATTTTTTCCCTGGAAAGCAGATATCAATGTTTTTTTTTTTCATCTCGTGCTTTCCAGGATGGAGAAGATATCTGGGGTCTCACTGACCCCAGATATCTCCATAAAGAGGACCTGTAATGCTTTATTCTTCCTATTACAAGGGATGTTTACATTTCTTGTAATACGAATAAAAGTGATAAAAAAAAAAAAATGAATGGACACTTTTAAAATAAAAAAATAAAAAGGCGCCCCGTCCCCTCGTGCTCGCACGCAGAAGCGAATGCATACATAGGTCGCGCCTGGCGTTCGCACCACACATGTGAGGTATCGCCGCGAATGTTAGAGTGAGAGCAATAATTCTAGCACCAGACCTCCTCTGTAACTCTAAACAGGTAACTAGAGATGGGCTTGGGTGTGTTCAGGACACTGTACACGGCTAATCACAGGCAGTGAGACATTTCTCGATCTGTGCAGCTGCGGGCCGGGGGATGTCTCACTGCCTGTGATTGGCCGTGTGCAGTGTCAGCTTCCTGGTTGGATCCCAAACATGCCCGAGTCCATTTCTATTGGTAACCTGTACATTTTTTTTTTTTAAAGCGTAGCTTATGGAGATTTTTAACCTCTTCACACCCGCACTATAGCCGAAAGACAGCCGCAGAGAGGGCCTAAATTGCTGGGAGGGCGTCCATGTGTGTCATCCTGAGCATGCATCGTCTGCGTGCACCCTGTGGGCCGCAGGGGGTGTGTTCTGTGATCTGAGATCCCGGCCCCCATTACCAGGTGATCAGCTGTCAACCAATGAGAGCTGATCACGTGATGAAAACAGAAGCCGGTAATCGGATTTTTTTTTTCCTCACCGCTGAGAGCATGAGGAGAAAACAACAAGCCGATTACCAGCTTGTGTAAACGGGGCATCGGTCCCGCACACTCCACACCACTAAGCATTGCCCACCAGTGCCACCTATTAGTGCCCATCGATGTCACCTATCAGTGCTGCCTCAGCAGTGCCACCTACCAGTGAATAGCAGTACTGCTAAGCATTGCCTACCAGTGCCAGCTATTAGTGCCCATCAGTGTCACCTATCAGTGCAGCCTCATCAGCGCACATCAATGAAGGTGAAAAATTACCTGTTTGCTAAATTGTATAGAAAACTATGAAAAAAAAATAGTTTTTTTCAAATTATTTGGTCTTTTTCGTTTGTTTAGCAAAAAAAGCTCAGCGCGGCGATGGGCATTGCAATGTGTCGCTTAGAGTTGCCACCTCGTCCCTTTAAACCGGAACACATATGATTTACACGGGTTCTGAGGATAATTTAATGCAGATGAGGCACCAAGTGAGTTTAATTACCACCTTAATCAGCAATCGGAATCTGCATAATTAATATAATAATTGTAATTGTAATGTAATTAAAACCCTGGTGTCGCTCCGAAACACCGCATCTCCGATCACAGTAAAGAGCCTATGACCTGGGCTCTTTACCATGAGATCAACAGTGACCAATCACAGCGTAACTAGGAAGTGCCGCTTATTGGCGTTCCTCTATTCACACTGACAAGGCATGAATAGATGAGAGCCGATAAGCGGCTCTCCTGACGGGAGGTCTTCGCTGATTATTAGTGCAGCCCCATCAGCAATGTCAATCAGTGATGCCAATTAGTGCCTCCTCATTAATGCCGTCTATCAGTGCCCATAAAGGCTGCCCATCAGTGCCACCTTTCAGCACCCATCAGTACCTCCTCATGAATAGCACCTATCAGTGCCGCTCATCAGTGCCCATCAGTACCTCCTCATCAATGCCCAACAGTGCCGCTCATCAGTACCTCCTCACCAATGCCGCCTATCTGTGCCCATCAGCGCCACTCATCAGTACCTCCTCATCAATGCCGCCTATCTGTGCCCATCAGTGTCACTCATCAGTACCTCCTCATCAATGCCGCCTATCTGTGCCCATCAGCGCCACTCATCAGTACCTCCTCATCAATGCCGCCTATCTGTGCCCATCAGTGTCACTCATCAGTACCTGCTCATCAGTGGCGCTCATCAGTACCTCCTCATCAATGCCGCCTATCTGTGCCCATCAGCGCCACTCATCAGTACCTCCTCATCAATGCCGCCTATCTGTGCCCATCAGTGTCACTCATCAGTACCTGCTCATCAGTGGCGCTCATCAGTACCTCCTCATCAATGCCGCCTATCTGTGCCCATCAGCGCCACTCATCAGTACCTCCTCATCAATGCCGCCTATCTGTGCCCATCAGTGTCACTCATCAGTACCTGCTCATCAGTACCTCCTCATCAATGCCGCCTATCTGTGCCCATCAGTGTCACTCATCAGTACCTCCTCATCAATGCTCATCAGTGCCACTCATCAGTACCTCCTCATCAATGCTCATGCTCATCAGTGCCACTCATCAGTACCTCCTCATCAATGCTCATCAGTAACACTCATCAGTACCTCCTCATCAATGCCGCCCATCAGTGCCACTCACCAGTGCCCATCAGTACCTCATCAGTATCCATCAGTACCTCCTCATCAGTACCCATCAGGGCTGCTCATCAATGCCCATCAGTAAAGGAGAAAACTTGGGGGGCGTGGCCGGCATGGCGGACTGAGTAGACGTGATTCCTAAGAGCTCCTGGAGTATAGCTTCTAATTCATCCGTATATTGGGAAAACCGAGCTGTATTGAGACTCCCCTGGTAGCTGGATGCCTTCCAGAACTCCTGGCATACAAAAGCGGGGTAAGAAACTTAAATTCCCCCCAAATACTCCAGAAGACAGCAGCCCAGTCTCCTGCTCCCCGGGCCCTCCTGCGCGCCATTCTAATATGGCGTCGCAGACTGACCATGAGGAGGATCCCCTTGCTACTAACCCGGGCATATCTGAGATCATGGCGGCTATAACTACGTGTCAAGCGGCTGTTACCACCTGCCAATCTGCCCTAGCTTCTAAAATTGAGAGGGTTCAGATGGATGTAGGCTTACTGCGGCAAGACTTCGATAAAATCAGATCCAGAGTGTCGGAGGCTGAGAGGCGAGTGGGGGCGGTTGAAGACACGGTCACAGACCATGCAGCCTCAATCCGCACCCTTCAGACGAAGGTTAAGGCTCTTGAATACCGAGCGGAGGACGCCGAGAACCGCAGTCGGCGGAACAACCTACGTATAGTAGGCCTATCAGAAGGGGTGGAGGGGAAATCACCGACCCTATTTGTGGAGGACTTGCTGCGTACTCTGCTTCCAGCTGCACAGCTCTCCCCTTATTTTGCAGTTGAGAGGGCGCACCGGGTTCCGCCTAGACCCGGTCCTGAAGGAGCCCCCCCCCCCGCACTCTTATACTGAGGCTTTTAAACTTCCGTGATAGAGATGAGTTGCTGAGGGCCTCGCGGGCTGCGGGTGAATTGCCGTACCGTAACGTAAAACTTCTTCTCTTCCCGGACTATACTATGGAAACCCAGCGACAGCGACGGTCATTTGATGCAGTCAAGGCTGGCCTGAGGAGAAGAGGAGTGAAGTATAGCATCTTATTTCCTGCAAAGCTTCGGGTGGTGGATGGTGAGTCAATCCGCTTCTTCACTAACCCTAAAGATGCGGCTGCCTGGCTGGAGACCCTGCCGCCGTAGGGCGAGAAGAGGCCTTTTTGTCGCCCAGTGGTTATGTGGCTCCGGCTGAATCAGGCCGGTACTCCTTTTCTTTCCCTTTTTGGATATGTTTTCATTTTTTATTTCTAGATTTATTTTCCCGTTTTGCCCGCTGCTGACATATAGGTGATCCGTACACATTCCTTCTGCACCCTTAACTTTCCTATCTATCTGGACACAGCTGCTGAGGGTGGCAGAGGAGAACTAGCCGTAAGATGTATCACCCACCCTGTCTCGGGACTGCCTCACTCAGGTATTCGCGGAGGGGTGGAGGAGACTTGTGTTTTTCGACACAGACCTGCTTTGTGACTCTGTCTGGCGGCTTCTATCTACTCCTGTTTTTCCTCCGCTAGAAGTTTACGCTCCTGTGTGTTTAAGGAGGAACAGACTGCTGCAGTTACCAAAGTATGTGCCCCTGCCTCGGCAGGTGATTTTTTGGTTTTTCTTTTTTGCTTTTACTTTTTCAAAAATACTACTCCAGGGCTCGGGGATGAGTCTCCCTGTGGAACTTCACGTCTAGATTCCCTACTGGTGGGAATGGAATAACAACTGCTCCTGGTAGCACACCCCCCATTTTGTTGACCATAGCTCCCTTGGACTATGGGTGTTCTGGGATATAGGTGTGCCTCACTGTTCCGGGGTGCACGGGGTGGGGGGAGGGGGAGGTTGGCATCTGTTTGCCCTTGTGGGATGTTATGGTTGTACTTTAAGTATATATTCAGTGTTGGTCTTTTGCTGTTAAAGAAGTTGAAATGTGTAATAGCCTCCTATGGCCGTGCTTATCCGGGTGGTCTGTTGCGGGCCTGCGGGGGGACCGCGAGCCGGGGCGGTACTTTTTGGCTGCCCGGGCTGGTGTTGCCTCTGATCGTGGGCCTGGTGAAGACATTTCAAAGCTTCTACATATGGCTACATGTTTAGTGGTGGCATGGAACGTACGGGGGCTTAATTCAGCTATAAAGCGCTCATTGGTACTAAATTATTTGAAGAAGCTCCGCCCACAGGTGTGTGTTCTTTTGGAGACACATCTGTTGGGCTCTCGTATTTTGAGTCTTAAACATGCCTGGGTGGGTGCTCACTACCACGCACCCTATTCTAACTACGCTAGAGGGGTTACAGTGTTAGTCAATAGATCCCTGCCTTTTCAGCTCGTGGATGTTAAAATTGACCCCGGGGGTAGGTATGTACTTCTTCATGCCCTGCTTTCGGAGGTTCCGGTGGTGATTGTGGGTTTGTACCTACCTCCCCCCGCCGATATAGATGTGCTTCACGTGCTGATGCAGCAGGTCACACTTTATAATGTTGAAAATGTACTTTTTCTTGGGGATTTTAATATGGCTCCCTCTCCAACTATGGACAGACTCCGCGCTTCTGGCCCTCCGCAGCTGGGGTTATCCTGCTGGGCTTCCACGTTTCACTTGACAGACGTTTGGCGTCATTTTCACCCCTCTGACAGGGAATACACATGCCTATCTACCACATACCGGACATTGTCCCGCATTGACCTGATTTTTGCCTCAGAGGCCTTACTACGGAGAGTGGTCTCTGCTGAGATCCTCTCACGTGGTATTTCGGATCATGCTCCGGTGTCTGTTACATTTAGGCTCTCTGAGGAAGTGGGTGTCAGAGCTTGGAGGCTGTCCAAATATTGGATCATGGACCCTGATATACAGGAGGAGATGCCGGAGGAACTATGCAATTTTTGGACTAGGAATATAGGCTCAGCTGGACCTTTAGTGGTTTGGGACACCCTCAAGTCTTGGCTTAGGGGATCATATATGGCGCGTATTGCTGCCAAAAAGCGGCAGTCTGTGCAATCTCTGAGGCATCTGGAGGAGCAGGCACGATTGAGGGAGGCTGAATATGTGAGAGCTCCTAATCAGGGAACCTTTGTCCCCTGGCAGGATACCCTGAGGGACTTGTCCCTACTCAGGGTTGACCTTACAAAGAAGGCTATGCTTGACAGTGCCCAGCGGGTGTTTGAGTTTGGAGACAAAAACGGGCGGCTATTGGCGTGGCTGGCTAAGGGGCAGCACCCTGTGACCCACATTGGCAGAGTAAGGGATATGGATGGTAGCATTTTGACCGATTCAGCAGATATAAATGCTAGATTTCTGACATTTTACCAGACGCTATACTCTTCCAGGGCAACTTTCCTCACCTCTGAACTTATAGAATATCTTGACATGATCCCACTCCCCTCTCTGGAAACAGCTAAAAGCGAGGACCTGGACAGGGACATCTCACTTGAAGAAGTGCAGGAAGCATTGGGGTGTATGCAGGCAGGTAAATCACCAGGACCAGATGGTATTCCTATCGAATTTTACTCTATCTACCAAGAATTTTTGGCCCCTAAGTTCACCTCATTGCTGCATCAGTCCCTGGACCTGGACTCTCTTCCGGAGTCGTGGTCTGAGGCGATAGTGGTGTTGGTGCCCAAACCTGGTAAGGACCCGGAAGAATGTGCCTCCTACAGGCCTATCTCCCTGATCAACGCTGATGCCAAGTTATTGGCGAAAATTTTAGCACGCAGGCTCAGTAGGGTGATAGAAGATCTTGTTCATATAGATCAAACCGGGTTCATGCCGGGTAAAGGCACAGATATGAATATCCGTCGTTTATTTCTTAATTTGGCCACTCGTCATCAAAATGCAGGTTCAAGAGTCATAGCCTCTCTGGACGCGGAGAAGGCTTTTGACTCCGTAGAATGGGAGTACCTGTGGGAGGTGTTGAGGAGATTTGGAGTTGGACCTAGATTTTTGCATTGGCTGGGGCTGTTGTATAAAGCCCCTAGAGCAAGGATTAGGGTCAATAACACCCTTTCAGATTTTTTTCTCCTCCAGAGGGGAACCCGGCAGGGCTGCCCTCTGTCCCCAAGTCTCTTTGCTCTGGCCCTGGAGCCCCTGGCGGTTCTGGTCAGGGAATCTGACAATATTAAGGGATTCAGGGTGGGCCCTCTGGAGGAGAAAATATCGCTATATGCAGACGATACTCTGTTATACCTGCAAGACGCTGGCCCCTCCCTACAAGCTGCGCTAGCGGCCTTCGACAAATTTGGAAGATTTTCTGGGGTCCGGGTCAACTGGAGCAAATCAGTTTTGTTCCCGGTTGATGCGCAGGCCAGACAGTCCGCGGTGCAGTCATGGCTGAGATGGGTGGATGAATTTATGTATTTGGGAATTAGGGTAGCGAAAGATCCCCAGTCCTTCCAACGCCTTAATATTCAACCAGTGGTGTCACGCCTTAAAGAACACTGCTCTAGGTGGGCCAGCCTGCCCCTTAATCTCCTAGGACGTATCAACGTTATGAAGATGATTTATCTCCCCAAATTTATTTATTTGTTCAGGAACTGCCCGGTGCTGCTGCCTCGTTCCCTTTTCCGGGGGCTGGACAGCTGTATTGGCTCCTTTTTGTGGAGGGGCTCCTCCCCTAGACTGGCTAGGTCGACTCTACAGCTCCCGGTGGATTTTGGGGGGTTGGCGCTGCCCAACCTGCTGATCTACTACTGGGCGGCCATATTGGTCACGGTCAGATGGTGGTTGGAACAATCTAAAGCCAATGCTGCAGTCTGCCTTGAGGCGACTGTCGTAGGGTCTCTCAAGGAATTGGGTAATTTGATATATCGGGGAGTCTCAGCATACCCCTCCTTGCCGACACCTACCAGAACTACTTTAGCGGTGTGGAGCCTAGCTAGACGGGGGTTTGTCTCCCAGGGTAGGTGGTCGCCCTTCTGTCCCTTGTGGGGGAACCCTTCCCTCCCACATTTCCGGACAATCCCGGACCCACAGGTTTGGGCTAGGTATAACATTAAATTGCTAAAGGATATTGTGGTAACCGGTTCTATCCGCTCCTTTTCAGATTTGGGTAGGTTGTTTGGCCTTCCTCGGTGGATGCTGTTCAGATACCACCAGCTGAGACACGCCTTCCGTGCGCAGTTCCCGACCCCACCGGATCTCACATCTGATGCGGTTGAGGACTTGCTGGCCCAAGAGGATCTATCCAAGCCTTTGTCTGCGCTATACTTCACTCTCATTAAGAAAGACTCTCCCAAGATGGAGATACTTTGGACTAGATGGAGTGCAGATATCCCTACTTTGGATAGGGAGTCCTACGAGGAAAGTTTTGTGGAAAGTTTCAAACTAGTGATATCCTCTAGGGACAAATTGGTACAGGCCAAATTTTTCCATAGGACATATCTCACGCCTCAGAGGTTGCACAGAATATACCCTGAAAGATCCCCGGAGTGTCCCAGATGTGGATCACCGGACAGCTCATATATACATATGTTTTGGTCCTGTCCTAGGCTGTTGGTCTATTGGTCCACAATAATGGAAGGTATTAATGCTCGTCTACAACTAGAGCTCCCATTAACCCCAGAATTAGCGCTGTTAGGCATACACGATGATGACCAGCGACCCAGATATACTAAGTTGTTGATATCATTGCTGCTATTTTATGCCAAGAAGGGGATTGTATTGAAATGGAATTCCCATAGCGCTCCTACGGTAAAGGCGTGGGAAAATTCAGTCAATGCCGTCCTACCTCTGTACAAACTGACCTATATAAGCAGAGGGTGCCCTCAGAAGTTTATGAGAGTGTGGCGTCCTTGGACGGACCCCGGATGTTAATTACATAAATGTTACAGTTTCAATGCTACACGTAATATGGTGATATTGCTGGTCTCCCTTCTCCCCCCCCCCCCTCCTCCTCTCCAGTTTCCTTCTTCCATCCCCCCCCCCCTGTTCTACTGATAGGACCAAATCAATTACTTATGATATGTACTTTATGTAATTGTTTCTTCCTGTAAGCCATGTGTGCATTATATTTGTGGCCACTCACTGTTCTGATTGACTCTATTATGTATGTCATTCTTTTTCAATAAAGACCAACCTTGTTGTTAAAAAAAAAAAGGAGAAAACTTACTTTTTTATAAGATTTTATAACAGAAACTAAGAAACTTTTTTCGTTTGTTTATAATAAAAACCCCAGCTGTGATTAAATACCACCAATAGAAAGCTCTATCTGTCTAGAAAAAATGATAACAATGCTCTATTGAGTACAGTGTTGTATGACCGCGTAATTGTCATTCAAAGTGTGAGAGCGCTGAAAGCTGAACATTGGTCTGGGGCAGGAAGGGGGTGAAAGTGCCCGGGTATTGAAGTGGTTAATAAGCTCGGTCTCTGCAGAGAGCTGACACTGACCGAGGGAACGTGGAAGAAATGGGGAGGATCCAGTTATAACAGAACTAACACTAAACAGGAGGGAGAAACCAAACCACATCAGTAAACAAGTTGTCATGGCCATTCCCTCCTTACATCAGAGTCCTTGTATAGGTTGTGGAAGGTGGGAGGGGGGAGGGGGGATAATGGAGACCAAAGGCGGCCTCGGCATCCCCAACCTGTGAAGATACACTGCGGGATGGATAAGACCTTGTAGTGGGCTAGATGTGGATGGTAGTTTGGGGAGCTCTGCTCTAAGGGATGAAGAATAAACTGTAATAATGACCTTACGCCTTTCTCCGGGTTGTGCAACCGATTCAGCGAACTCCTCATCGGGGACAATGGAGGACGAGCGCCCAGAGCCTGCAAGAGCCAGAAATAAGGGAAGTCTTCCTTCTCATTCACATCGGAATATTCCACCAATCGGGTCATTTCTTCTGCTTGTGATCTCTAAAATTACCTTCTGTGTATTTTTTTAACTGACATTTTTCACTTGATAAACTGTTGTGCTTTATATCAGGTGACATCAAAAAATGATCTCCTGGGTGTCGGCTATCAGAGAATATAAATAATGTTTGGGGGGTTTTATGGAATCTTCAGGTCTGAAATGATTTTTTTTTGTGCAAAAAAATCCTCAAAAACATCTCAGGCAGTGAAAGGGATAAATGGAGATGAAAAGATCGATGGTCTAACAATGTGGTGTATAATAATCCATTGTCTTTATTAAAGCGGGGGTCCACCTATCTATTGTTTTTTTTTTTTTTTTAGTTCATTCACAAACTTTTCTTCTCAGCATTACATACTCACATATTGTGTGTAATATGTCTGCCTGTGTCAGATTTCGTCGGAAAGAATAACTTATATTATTCACTGCAGGCGGTTTCCATCTTCATTGTGGGCATTTGAAGCCCACAAGCATTTATTTCCTGGATGTGGTGAATGCTGTGCTCCCAGCATTCACCGCTCGTTCCCGCACATGCTCAGTGGCATCCTGGGAAGCCTGAGACTAGCTCCCAGGAGTCTGGGAGAGGCTAGAGACACGCCTACTCCCACGGGAGGAGAACCAGGAAGTGCAAAGAAGAATAGAAAAATAAAAGGTAATTACGGCGATTTAAATTTTTTTAAACGGCATGTCAGCATCTAGGCAAGGAAGAGAATACATACAGATATTGTTCAAAATTTGGGTGGAAACCCGCTTTAAATACCATGTTACCACTTCAACGCCGAGAACGTTCACCCCCCTTCTGTAATGAAATGTCGCAAATAAGGAATTTTTCTTCACTGAGTTCCACCGGTGAGGCTGCACTGATAGGCTTCACTGATAGGCTGCACCGGTGAGGCTGCACTGATAGGCTTCACTGATAGGCTGCACCGGTGAGGCTGCACTGATAGGCTTCACTGATAGGCTGCACTGATAGGCTGCACCGGTGAGGCTGCACTGATAGGCTGCACCGGTGAGGCTGCACTGATAGGCTGCACCGGTGAGGCTGCTCTGATAGGCTGCACTGATAAGGCTGCACCGGTGAGGCTGCACTGATAGGCTTCACTGATAGGCTGCACCGGTGAGTAAGGATGAGCTCCGGCGTGTTCGCACAGCCCACGGGCGGAGCCCGCCAGGAAGTCGGCACTGCGCGGCGCTAATCACAGGGAGTGAGACATTTCCCGATCTCACAGCACCGACTTTCTGGCGGGCTCTGCCCGTGGGCTGTGCGAACACGCCGGAGCTCATCCTTACTGGTGAGGCTGCATTAGTGTGCACTGGTGAGGCTGTGCTGATTAGAGTTGCCACCTCATCCCTTTAATCCAGGACACATATTAATTACACAGGTTCTGTGGCTGATTAAGGTGATCATTAACCACTTCCCGCCCGGCCTATAGCAGAATGACGGCCGGGAGGTGGTTCAGTTATCCTGACTGAGTGTCATATGACGTCCAGCAGGATAACATGCCGCCACGCGCCCGCGGGGGGGAGGAGGGCACGCATCGCGGCAATCAGTGGTATGGTGTGTCAGCCTGACACACACCACTACACCGATCTCCGGCGGAGGCTCTTTACCACGTGATCAGCCGTGTCCAATCACAATGTAAACAGGAAGAGCCGGTGATCGGCTTTTCCTCGCTCTCGCCTGAAGGACGCGAGTAGAGGAGAGCCGATCGGCGGCTCTCCTGACAGGGAGGGTCCGTGCTGATTGTTTATCAGCGCAGCCCCCCCCCCCCTCAGATGCCCGCCCAGGACCACCAGGGAAGCTCCTAACATGTGGATGGCCAGGTACGTCCCCCATGGCCATCCACATTGAAAAATTAATGATCCACATATGCCAATCAGTGCCCACAAATGGGCACTGACTGGCACATCTATGGCACACTAAAAATTACTGGTGCCAAGCAATGCCACCCATCAGTGTCCATCTGTGCCACCTATCAGTGCAGCCATATCAGTGCCCGTTGTTGAAGAAGAAAACGTACTTATTTAAAAAAAATTGTAACAGAAACAAAGAAAAACTTTTTCTTTTTTTCAAATTTTTCTGTCTTTTTTTTTTTTTTTTATTTGTTTAGCAGAAAATAAAAAACTGCAGAGGGGATCAAATACCACCAAAAGAAATCTCTATTTATGGGGAAAAAAATGATAAAAAAATGTATTTTGGGTGCCTTGTTGTATGACCGCGTAATTGTCATTCAATTTGCGACAGCGCTGAAAATTTGGCCGGGGGGGGCAGGGAGGTGTAGAAGTGGCCGGTATTGAAGTGGTTAAACTCACTCGGTGCCTTATCTGCATTAAACCCGTGTAATTAATGCGTTGTCCTGGATTAAAGGGATGAGGTGAGTAACCCTAGCGTTAATGCGCACTGGTAACACTCCACTGATGACTCTGCGGGCTCTCCCGTGTGATCCGGCCGGTTATCATAGAGCTGGAAGGAGCGCCATCCGGAGACGTCTACAAAGCGTTCTCACCCCTTCTGTTACTTCCTGTTATCGGGTGACAACACTCTGTAGACCTCTCCGGATGGTGCTCCGGCGTTGTCACCCCATAACAGGAAGTAACAGAAGGGCGGCTCCTGAAAAGGGAGACATGGCCACGCCTCCACACTGCTATTGTGGCCAATAGGAATATTTGGGGTGAGGGGGGGGGCGTGTCTTGCAGCATGGAGGTGCCGGAAGCTCATCAGAGGAGAGATTCTCTTCCCTCTATAAATGTCTAATAATAAGTCCGCTTCTCACCCCTCCCCATAGAGGAGATCTCACCCCATAATACACCCGGTGCTCGGTGATCTCGGTGGGTGACCTCGGGATGTGGAGGGGGGGAGGGGACACACACGCTGTCTCTGTGTTCTACCCGGATCCCCGCATTACCTTCACCACCGACCAATCACACCTCTGACCCCGGCTCCACGCGGCAGGCGATAGGCTGACATCGCGGTCATGTGACCGGGCGGAGCCGCGAACTCACAGCATCACGTGACCCTAATGCAAGGCGGAAGCGCGCGCCGGGGGGGGGGGGATTTAAATGGGGCCCACGTGTTCCGAGAGGGGCGGGGCCTGTGTGACGATCCGCCTCACCATAGCGTCAGTGGGCGGAGCCCATTCTCTTCTACGCTGTACGATGCTGTACTGAACGCGTCCAATATTCTGACCAATCACAGGACAGCTCACCTCCTGCCAGCTCTTCTTATGGTCTCAGCAGCCCCGCCTCCACACGCACGCGTTTCGCCATCAGGAATCGCATTGTTTTTATGCCCCGTTAACGCCCCTTTTTTTTTTTTTCTTTTGGACACTTTCTGCGCATTTTCACTCGACATTCGTTTATTTGAATGGGCCGCCCAACGCATGACAAAGAAGCGACTACAGCTTTTCGGGCGAAGTCGCTTCTTTCAATAAGCGTATATTGATTGGTTTGCGCAAAAAGTTATCGCGTCTACAAAATAGGGGAGATTTTTATAGAATTTTTATTTATTTATTTTTTGTCCTTCTAATGATTTTTTTTTTTTTTTAAATGTTTGTTTGTTGCAAGTTATCCACTTGCCCTCTGGAAGGATTTACCCCCCTTAACGACCAGGCCATTTTTTTGCGATACCGCACTGCGTTACTTTAATTGACAATTGCGCGGTCGTGCGACACTGTACCCAAATAAAATTGAGGTCCCCCCCACACACAAATAGAGCTTTATTTTGGTTGTATTTGATCACCTCTGTGTTTTTATTTTATTTACATTTTATTTTTATATATATAAACAAAAAAAGAGCGTTCATTTTGAAAAAAAATATATATTTTTTATTTTCTGCTATAATACACATCCAATAAAAAAATAAAAAAATTGAATTTATTCATCAATTTAGGCCAATATGTATTTTTGGTAAAAAAAAAAATCCCAATAAGCGTATATTGATTGGTTTGCGCAAAAGTTATCGTGTCTACAAAATAGGGGAGATTTTTATAGAATTTTTATATATTTATTTATTTTTGTACTTCTAATGATTTTTTTTTTTTTTTTTTTTAATGTGCGTTTGTTGCAAGTTATCCACTTGCCCTCTGGAAGGATTTACCCCCCTTAATGACCAGGCCATTTTTTGCGATAGGGCACTGCGTTACTTTAATTGACAATTGCGCGGTCGTGCGACACTGTACCCAAATAAAATTGAGGTCCATCCCCCCCACAAATAGAGCTTTATTTTGGCCGTATTTGATCACCTCTGCATTTTTATTTATTTATTATATATATATATATATATATATATATATATATAAAAACACACATATATATATATATATATATATATATATATATATATATATATATATATATATATATAAAAAAAGAACGTTAATTTAAAAACAAAACATAAAAAAAAAACATATTTTTTTACTTTCTGCTATAAAACACATCCAATAAAAAAAAAAATGAAAAAATCAAATTTATTCATCAATTTGGGCCAATATATTTTCTGCTACATATTTTTGGTAAAAAAAAAATCCCAATAAATAGGGGATAATTTTATAGAACTTTTATTTATTTCTTTATTTTTGCACTTCTAATGATGGCGATCGGCGACTGTGATAGTGCGGCAGGCAATCTGACACTAAATGACACTTTGTGCGAACTGACATCTCCAATGACACTAATATAGCGATCAGTGCTAAACAACATCCACTTGCCCTGTGGAAGGTTTACCCCCCCCCTTTTAATGACCAGGCCATTTTTTGCAATACGGCACTGCGTCACTTTAACTGACAATTGCGCGGCCGTGCGGCTGTACACAAATACAATTTATGTCATCCCCCCCCCACAAATAGAGCTTTCTTTTGGTGGTATTTGATCACCTCTGCATTTTTTAATTTTTTATTATATAAACAAAAAAAAAGGCCGACAATTCTGAAGAAAAAAAAATATTATTTTACTTTCTGCTATAAAACATATCCAATAAAAAATTGAAAAAATCAAATTTCTTCATCAGTTGAGGCCGATATGTATTCTGCTACATATTTTTGGTAAAAGAAATCCCGATAAGTGTATATTGATTGGTTTGTGCAAAGGTTATGGTGTCTACAAACTATGGGATATATACCAAATTTATTTTTTTTTTATACTTGTGATGGCGGCAATCAGCGACTTATAGCAGGACTGCGATATTGCGGCGGACAATCTGACACTAACTGACACTTTGTTGGAACCAGTGACACTAATACAGAAGATCAGTGCTAATACTGTACTAATGACACTGGCTAGGAAGGGGGTTAACATCGGGGGCAATCAAAGGGTTAACTGTGTGCCTAGCCAGTGTTTATGTGTACTGTGTGTGATGTTTTTACTAGGACAGGGGGTCTAAAACTAGCGGTGCAAAACTACAAGTCCCATGAGGCATTGCAAGGCTGACAGTTACAAGCACGACTCCCACAGGCAGAGGCATGATGGGACTTGTAGTTTCGCAACAGCTGGAGGACCGCCAGTTTGAGACCCCTGTACTAGGGGATGTGCTTTGCCTCGCCGATCAACCACCCATTGGCCGGCACCCGCCGATCGGCTTGTGCTGTGTCCAATCAAAGCACAGCCGCGGGCGCATGTATACGCCCCCTACCCGTAAGCGATAAATGACGTGCTAGGTACGTGATCCGGCACAGGAGATCAGCTTTGCCACCGTATAACTAAGTTATGTGGTCAGCAAGGGGATATGCACTGTCACTGTACTAATGGCAGCGATCAGTGACTTATAGCAGGACTGCGATATTGAGGCGGAAATTCTGGCACTAACTGACACTTTTGACATTTTTTTGTGGGAACCAGTGACACTAATACAGTGCTGATACTATACACTGTCACTGTACTGACACTGGCTGAGAAGAGGTTAACATCTAGGGGCAATCAAGGGGTTAAATGTGTGTTACAACCTAGGCAGTTGGGTGAGCTTAAGGCTCAGCTCACTTTGCTGCGACCCCAATGTCGTGCGATTTCCAGTGTGACTTGCTTGTGACGTTCATGAGACTTGAGTCGCATTGATGGGAACGGCCGCAATAGAAATAAACGGGCTCTCAATTGTCATGTGACTTTATGTGTCGCAAATTGTATGTAAAGTCGCAGCAATGTGAACCGAGCCTAAGGTGATGGCTAAAGGGTCCATCTGATCATTCACTGTGGTGGCCTCAGTCTTCTGGCTTCTTTTTTTTTTATCTTGGGGTCTCCTGGAGCAAAACCTCCCCACTGCCGTAACAGTGATGTCTTCTATTGTTCTTTGTTGCAGCAGGAGTCTCACTTCTCCTGCTGCATTCTCAGTCAGCTAAAAAAATAAAAATAAAATAAAGACCACTTCTTATTATCCTTGAGTCCCGTTTTGGATGAATACATTTGTTAGCCTTCCGTTTCCTGGACTTCTCCCGTAAGTTATAATTAAACCATTGTGGGGGGAATCCAATAAACGGACAATTACATTGTTAGACCTTTTCTATTTACAGCAGCCTCTGATGCAAAGAATAAATAAGGATAAGTGTAAGCTCTTGATCCTGAGCTAAAGTTTAACCTTCCCGGGAGATTTACCTCCCGCAACCTCATGTAACGTCACCAAGCAAGAGTTCAGCACATCGATCCTCGTCACATGGACCCCGAGAGAGCAGGAGTGACAACCAGACTCCTCCAAAAAACAACTGTGCTCTACACCACTGGTCTCCAGACTGCGGCCCGGGGGCCAGATGTGGCCCATTGCTCT
Source organism: Aquarana catesbeiana (assembly GCF_042186555.1). Taxonomy (NCBI): domain Eukaryota; kingdom Metazoa; phylum Chordata; class Amphibia; order Anura; family Ranidae; genus Aquarana; species Aquarana catesbeiana. The sequence goes on from NC_133326.1 coordinate 12,925,363, forward strand.
CCCTTATCCATCCCTTGGGGCACTGTTCCTCCCAATGATACCAATGATGGGACACTATTCCTCTCACAGATACCAATGATGAGGCACTATTCCTCCCACTGATACTAATGATGGGGCACTATTCCACTGATACCAATGATGGGGCACTATTCCTCCCACTGACACCAATGATGGGGCACTATTCCTCCCAATGATACCAATGATAGGGCACTATTCCTCCCTCTGATACCAACGATGGGACACTATTCCTCCCACTGATACCAACGATGGGGCACTATTCCTCCCACTGATACCAATGATGGGACACTATTCCTCCCACTGATACCAATGATAGGGCACTATTCCTCCCACTGATACCAATGATGGGGCACTATTCCTCCCACTGATACCAATGATGGGACACTATTCCTCCCTCTGATACCAATGATGGGACACTATTCCTCCCACTGATACCAATGATGGGGCACTATTCCTCCCTCTGATACCAATGATGGGACACTATTCCTCCCAATGATACCAATGATGGGACACTATTCCTCCCAATGATACCAATGATAGGGCACTATTCCTCCCACTGATACCAATGATGGGACACTATTCCTCCCAATGATACCAATGATAGGGCACTATTCCTCCCTCTGATACCAATGATGGGGCACTATTCCTCCCAATGATACCAATGATGGGGCACTATTCCTCCCACTGACACCAATGATGGGACACTATTCCTCCCTCTGATACCAACGATGGGACACTATTCCTCCCACTGACACCAATGATGGGACACTATTCCTCCCACTGATACCAATGATGGGACACTATTCCCCCCACTGACACCAACAATGGTTCACCATTCCTTCCATCAATATAAATGTTGGAACACTATTCTTCCCACTGACAGCAACTAAAGATGATCTTACTGATCATCTGTTTATAACCTCGGCATGGCCCTTGACCTCGGTACCTCTATGTACTGGTCTTACCCCGTATCATCTCTAACTACCACAGGTGTCAGCATTCCGCTAGCTGCTGGACCTGGCCTGCTCTCCTACAGTGACTCTCTGTGATCCCCTGAGACTTCCATCTCCCAGCTAGAGAGTTACACTTCTGACCATCCCTTGGAGTGGCCTCCAGTGAAATGGACCTTCAGCACCCATGCCACTTTGTGCCTTGCATTCCCTGCCACCACGTCCAGAGGTGTGTGGACCAGAGCCACAAGGGAAGTCCTCTTGTCACTTTAGCCCAAGGCTGCTGATAAGGCAGTACAACCAGCCCTCCTGTACCAGGTCCGGACCCATCAGATCCAAAGGGGGGCCCAGTCATCTGCCAAGCAGGAGGGCTGGCTGTACTGCCTTATTGCCGACTCTTGTTGCCCCCCCCCCCTGCAGCGCTGCTTCTCCTCCTGTTTCTTCCTCTGGCTGGGCTGCAGGAAAATCAGTATCTGCACCCCCACCCTCCTACTGTCTGGGCCCCCTGTGTTCTCGCCAACCCCTGCAGCGCTGCTGCCTTCCCTGCCCTCCCCCTGGGAGTTGCTGCAGGCACACAGGAGGATCAGGTTCAGAATGGAGAGCAGAGGAGCCGGTAAATATGTAATTTTTTCTGGCCCCTTCCATTCCTGAATGGACACAGTGAGTGATCGGTACCAATCACTCACTGTGTTCATTCATATATGAATCAGTAGTTCTTCACAAATGTCTGGAAGGCGCAATCAGAGGGACCAAGTGGGATGGCCTACAACTGGAAGCATCCCTGATTCTTTAGGATCAGAGAAAAATGTGGACCAAGCCACCTGCAAAAACGTAAAGGTGTTACCCAAACCGGCATGGATTAAAACAACATTAAAGTTTATGTTACTCCGACATTTCATATTCCTGATATGCATCTGTTGTACCATACAGTTGTGTTAAAAAGTATCCTGTTATCTTTGTATGGCTTCCTTTGTGTGAAATACCTGGTGATCCTGCCAGTCCCTCTGCTTTCCTATTTAAAACTGACCACACCAGTCAGGAGAGGACACCCATCCTAGCATGGTCAGTTTTCTGGCTGTGCTGGGAGAACAGCTTATCTGTCCTTCAATGACCAAGATTTGTGCTAACACCCCCCCCCCCCCTATACAGCCTGCCTGTCCTCCAATGGTCAAGACTTCTGCTGACAAGCCCTCATGCACAGCCATTCCCTGGGAAGATCTGTGTACTGCTGTTTCTCCACCCCTAGCTCTCTAAGCCCCTTATGCAGCTAAGAACAGAGGTTATGTGATCCCTTATATAAAAAAAAGTATTTATAATGTTTTTTATATCTATATACAAATGTTTTGCCTTTCATTTCTATTTTAAACTGAACAAGTTGTTTTATAAGGTAATTGTTTACATATACTTTAAAGTATAGAAATCTTTTAACCACTTCCCGTCTGGCCTATACCAAAATGATGGGTAGGTAAAAGGAGCGCCCAGTATCCAATCAGAAGTAAAATAAAGGTGAATAGATGTTTTATTAAAAATGGTAGAGCATGATAAAACCAACGTGTTTCGGAGGGGGGAATAAAGACTTCTTCAGGGCTGCTGCTCTATGATTTTGTCCCTCAACCGAGCAAGTCAGTCCAGCGCGGTCTTCTACCTCTTATAGTAAAATGATAGCCGGTCGGTGGTTTAGTTATCCTGACTGGGCATCATATGACGTCCTTTCAAGATGCACCGATCATGTGACCGCACATTGGCGCGATCAGTCACCGGCTGTGACACACCTGATGTCCAATCCGAGTACCGGCTTGCTGCCGGTACCATGTGACTGCCGTGGCGAATCACAGCAGATCACATGACAGTTGTACACAATGGATGGCTTCCTTTCAATCCAATGGGTACAAATGTGTTGCTAGCTGTGATTGGTCAATTTAATCACATGGTACAGACAGGGCCAATCACAGCCCATCTATACTGTGTGATTAGCTCTGACCAATCATAGCTAATCACAATAATACATTGCTATAGGCAAACATAATGTGTAAAAAAAAAAAAAAAATCCTGATCACTTCCCCAGAGCAGTACAATGTTACTATGGTAACAATAAATTGCTCTGGTCACAGTGTGTTAAAAATAAAAATCGTAAAAAAAAAAAAAAATTATAAAAAATTAAATAAAAAAAAAATATATAACTTTTTTTCAGAATGAAAAACACCAGTTATATGATGACGCTATAATTTTCCTACAGACTAAATAATATACACTGATTTGGGTTATTTTCACCAAGGAAATGTAGCAAAATACATTTTGGGCTAAATTTATGAAGAACAATTATTTATTTGCAAAACTGTATAGCAGAAACAAAAGAAAAATACATTTTTTTTCCAACATTTTCAGTCTTTTTTTCATTTAATTAGCAAAAAGAATAAAAAAAACAGTGGTGATTAAATGCCACCAAAAGAAAGCTCAATTTGTGTGAAGAAAGTGATAAAAATTTAGTTCGGGTACAGTGTCGCATGACCGCTCAATTGTCATTCAAAGTGTGACAGCACTGAAAGCTGAAATTTGGGGTCAGGAAGGGGGTGAAAGTGCCCAGTATTGAATGTCTGGTAATCAAATAATGACCTCTTATTGTAACTTCCCCGTCCATCATGGTCTAGTGATTTCAATAATTAGAGTCACCAATGAAGAAATACAGCCGTGGTCAAAAGTTTTGAGAATGACACACATATTAATTTTCACAAAGTCTGCTGCTTCAGTGTTTTTGGATCTTTTTGTCAGATGTTACTATGGGATACTGAAGTATAAATACGAGCATTTCAGAAGTGTCAAAAGCTTTTATAGACAGTTTTTGCAAATTCAATATTTGCAGTGTTCTTACCTCTGCAGTTCCCACTGGAATGCTGTCCATCAACTTCTGGGCCACATCCCGACTGATGGCCGCCCATTCTTGCATAATCAATGCTTGGGGTTTGTCAGAATTTGGAGGGTTTTTTTTGTTCACCTCCCTCTTAAGGATTGAGAACAAGTCCTCAATGGGGTTGAGGTCAGGGGAGTTTCTGGACCATGGACCCGAAATTTCGATGTTTTGTTCCCCAAGCAACTTAGTTATCACTTTTGACAAGGTGCTCCATCATGGTGGAAAAGGCATTGTTCCTCACCAAACTGTTCTTGGATGGTTGAGAGAAGTTGCTCTCGGGAGGATGTTTTTGTATCAATCTTTATTCATGGCTGTGTTCTTAGGCAAAATTGTGAGTGAGCCCACTACCTTGGCTGAGAAGCAACCCCACACATGAATGGTCTCAGGATGCTTTACTGTTGGCACGACACAGGACTGATGGTAGCGCTCACCTTTTCTTCTCCGGACAAGGTTTTTCCGGAAGCCCCAAAAAATTATGGCAAGGTGCTCCATCATGCTGGAAAAGGCATTGTTCCTCACCAAACTGTTCTTGAATGGTTGGGAGAAGTTGCTCTTAGAGGATGTTTTTGTGCCAATCTTTATTCATGGCGGTGTTCTTAGGCAAAATTTTGAGTGAACCCACTCCCTTGGCTGAGAAGCAACCCTACCCATGAATGGTCTCAGGAGGCTTTACTGTTGGCACGACACAGGACTGATGGTAGTGCTCACCTTTTCTTCTCCTGACAAGGTTTTTTCCGGAAGCCCCAAACGATTATGGCAAGGTGCTCCATCATGCTGGAAAAGGCATTGTTCCTCACCAAACTGTTCTTGGATGGTTGGGAGAAGTTGCTCTCGGAGGATGGGTTTTGTACCATTCTTTATTCATGGCGGTGTTCTTAGGCAAAATTTTGAGTGAGCCCACTCCCTTGGCTGAGAAGCAACCCCACACATGAATGGTCTCAGGATGCATGACACAGGACTGATGGTGGCACTCACCATTTCTTCTCAGGACAAGGTTTTTTCCGGATGCCCCAAACAATCGGAAAGGGGATTCATCAGAGAAAATTACTTTCCCCCAGTCCTCAGCAGTCCAATCCCTGTACCTTTTGCAGAACATCAGTCTGTCCCTGATGTTTTTCCTGGAGAGAAGTGGCTTCTTTGCTGCTCTTCTTGACACCAGACCATCCTCCAAAAGTCTTCTCCTCACTGTGTGTGCCGATGTCCTCATACCTGCCTTCTGCCATTCCTGAGCAAGCCCCGCACTGGTGGTGCCTCGATCACACAGCTGAATTAACTGTAGGAGACGGTCCTGGCTCTTGCTGGACTTTCTTGGGCACCCCGAAGCCTTCTTCATAAATGCAGTGGAAATTTTTTTTATGGGATTAAGTTATTTTTCATGGCACAGAGCGATTTTGCAATTAATTGCAATTCATCTGATCGCTCTTCATAACATTCTGTAGCAGTGGCAGCTGGTGGTCAATATTTTGGTGTGGCTGTCGATACACTCGCACTAATGTCCCCCCCCCCCCCCGGCTCTTGATCCACTCACACTAACGAGACCCCCCCCCCATCCACGCGCAATACGTGGCCCTACTGCAGTAGAGGTGCGCAGGGGAGAATGAGGTGGTGGTGCACTGCTGAATCAGGGGTCCAGGAAGAGGGGCCGTTGCTTCTCCTCCCGGGAGGAGAAGCAGGAAGACATTAGCGTACATTGATTTGTATTTTTTTTTTGAAGCACGTGATTAGAGCTGGAGGCTCTAATTGGCTTCAAAAATGGTGGGCTCGGGGCACAGATCCATGATAACAATGCGTCCCTCCATAGAGATTAGGGGCCAGTCGCATGGATTAAAGGGGGCGGTGAGCCTTATGGATGGGCCCATTAGGGGCAAATTTCCATCATAATAACTGAGGCAACAGACTTAATTAATATTTGTGTCATTCTCAAAACTATTGGCCACGAAAATAGACAGATAGATAGATAGATAGATAGATAGATAGATAGATAGATAGATAGATAGATAGATAGATAGATAGATAGATAGATTAGGTGTTTCGGCTTGGTGGCAACACCAGAACAAAAGCCAGACAGCCAGGTAAGTAAGTAGCATTTTAATAAGCAAGTCAGCAATGACAGCTTCCCTATTTCTCCCAGTACAGGTTTCCATTAAGAACCAAAAAAAAAACATAATAGTTTGGAAATAGTTTGTAAAATTTTATTGACACACATATAAAATTGAACATCGTTTATTAGAAATGCATTTGAAAGGCATTGCTTTTAGATTGGACTTACAAACCGTCATTCTAATGCCGCGTACACACGAGCGGACTTTCTATCCTACTTGGTCCGGCACACTTTCCGACGGACTTTGTCCGCCAGGTGCGCCGGACTTTAAAACGAACGGACTTGCCCACACACGCCGGGATTTTCCGGCGGGCTAAGTCCGCCCGTCTTTCCGACGGACTTTCGCCGGAGTTCCGGCGGACTTTCAGAATGAACGGACTTGCCCACACACGGACAAGTCCGTTCATTTTGAACGTGACTCAGGTGCGACGGGACTAGAAAAGGATGTCAATCTTGCCGCTTTTATCGGCTAGATTGACACCTTGCGAGCCCCGTCGCGGGGCATACCAGGCCCTTAGGTCTGGTATGGATTATAAAGGGGAACCCCGCTACGCCGAAAAAACGGCGTGGGGTCCCCCTAAAATCCATACCAGACCCCGATCCGAGCACGCAGCCTGGCCGGTCAGGAAAGGGGGTGGGGACGAGCGAGCGCCCCCCCCCCTCCTGAACCGTACCAGGCCGCATGCCCTCAACATGGGGGGTGGGTGCTTTGGGGGAGGGGGGCGCCCTGCGCCCCCCCCCCCAAAGCACCTTGTCCCCATGTTGATGAGGACAAGGGCCTCTTCCCGACAACCCTGGCCGTTGGTTGTCGGGGTCTGCGGGCGGGGGCTTATCGGAATCTGGGAGCCCCCTTTAATAAGGGGGCCCCCAGATCCCGGCCCCCCACCCTATGTAAATGAGTATGGGGTACATGGTACCCCTACCCATTTACCTAGGAAAAAAGTGTAAGTAATAAAACACACTACACAGGTTTTTAAAATATTTTATTAAACAGCTCCGGGGAGGGGATCTTCCTCCGGCTTCGGGGGTCTTCTTCCGGCTTCGGGGGTCCCTCCGCTTCATCTTCTCCCGGCGTCCGGTTGGTTCTTCTCCGCTCTCCGGCCTCTTCTCCAGGTGTCGCAGGTCTTCGGCCGGCCCCTCCGCTCTCTTCATGTAGCTCTATTGCGAGCGGAGGTCCGGACTTCTGGGCTTCTTGGCTTCTTGGCTTCTTGGCTTGGCTTGGCTTCTCTTCTCTTCCCCCAGATGTTGACACGACGCTCTCTCCGGCTGGACTGGTTTCTGAGGGCTGCGTTGTGACTTATATAGGCGGAGACCCCGCCCCCATATGATGTCACAGTCCCTGGGCATGCTGGGACTGTGACGTTTTAGGGGGCGTGGTCGACCACGCCCCCCGACCACGCCCCCTAAAACGTCACAGTCCCAGCATGCCCAGGGACTGTGACATCATATGGGGGCGGGGTCTCCGCCTATATAAGTCACAACGCAGCCCTCAGAAACCAGTCCAGCCGGAGAGAGCGTCGTGTCAACATCTGGGGGAAGAGAAGAGAAGCCAAGCCAAGCCAAGAAGCCAAGAAGCCAAGAAGCCCAGAAGTCCGGACCTCCGCTCGCAATAGAGCTACATGAAGAGAGCGGAGGGGCCGGCCGAAGACCTGCGACACCTGGAGAAGAGGCCGGAGAGCGGAGAAGAACCAACCGGACGCCGGGAGAAGATGAAGCGGAGGGACCCCCGAAGCCGGAAGAAGACCCCCGAAGCCGGAGGAAGATCCCCCCCCCCGGAGCTGTTTAATAAAATATTTTAAAAACCTGTGTAGTGTGTTTTATTACTTACACTTTTTTCCTAGGTAAATGGGTAGGGGTACCATGTACCCCATACTCATTTACATAGGGTGGGGGGCCGGGATCTGGGGGCCCCCTTATTAAAGGGGGCTCCCAGATTCCGATAAGCCCCCGCCCGCAGACCCCGACAACCAACGGCCAGGGTTGTCGGGAAGAGGCCCTTGTCCTCATCAACATGGGGACAAGGTGCTTTGGGGGGGGGGGGCGCAGGGCGCCCCCCTCCCCCAAAGCACCCACCCCCCATGTTGAGGGCATGCGGCCTGGTACGGTTCAGGAGGGGGGGGGCGCTCGCTCGTCCCCACCCCCTTTCCTGACCGGCCAGGCTGCGTGCTCGGATCGGGGTCTGGTATGGATTTTAGGGGGACCCCACGCCGTTTTTTCGGCGTAGCGGGGTTCCCCTTTATAATCCATACCAGACCTAAGGGCCTGGTATGCCCCGCGCTCGCCGCAATAGGAAGATTTGTTTTTCCTATTGCAGCGAGCGCGAGATGCAATACCATCCCCTCGTGTCGTATTTGGTCTGTCGGACCAGCCTACACACGAGCGGGCTTTCCGTCGGACCAGCACACACACGAGCGGACTTTCCGCCCGAAACTGAGTCCGACGGAAAGATTTCAAACATGTTTGAAATCTAGGTCCGGCGGGCTTTTGGGAAGAAGTCCGCCGGAAAAGTCCGCCGCCGCCCACACACGGGCGGATTGTCCGGCACACTCTGGTCCGCCGGACCAAGTATGCCGGAAAGTCCGACCGTGTGTACGCGGCATAACACTATTAGTGTTCATTCGGATTGTTGTGTTGTATATTAATCTAATGTATTGTAGTCACATTGTTTATTGTATTACTAACTAAAGGAAAAGCCTTTTTTTATTTTTGGATAGAGTGGAGATGGATTAGAACCGCTGTCGGGTTTTTATTGCTGTCTGTGCCCCAGGTAAAGGGGTTCTAAAGGCTTGTGTTTTTTTCACCTTAATGCATCCTATGGCGGACAAATCTGACACTAACTGACACTTTTTGGGGGACCAGTGACACTAATACAGTGATCAGTGCTAAAAAATATGTACTGTCACTGTACTAATGACGCTGACTGGGAATGGGGTTAACATCAGGGGCGATCAAAGGGGGTTAACGGTGTGCCTAGCCTGTGCTTTCTCACTGTGGGGGGAGGTGCTTTGAATAGGGGGAAGGCACTGATCCATGTCCCTGCTTTGCAGAAACACAGGAGCAATACATTCCCTACTGAGAACAGCGACCTGCCTTGTTTACATAGGCAGATGGGCGTTCTGCCTGTGTACCGTATATACTCGAGTATCAGCCGAAGCACTTAATTTTACCACAAAAAAACTGGGAAAACTTATTGACTCGAGTATAAGACGAGGGTGAGAAATGCGCAGCTACTGTAAGTGGAAAAGAGGGTCAACAATGCCCATTTGCAGCCTCACTGTGCCCATTTGCAACCATAGGTCCCCCAAACTTCAAACTCGGTAGTTAAGGGTTACTAGATGCCCCCTAGCTGCAGCCAAAATTTGGGGTCTCTGGACCCAAAGGGTCCCGAAACGACATTGCTGCAGATGGACACAGATGATCGACTTTTGGGGCCCTGTATCTCGGGGCCACTTTGTGCTAGGATCCCCATTTGGTGTGCAAACCCAGTGAAACTAGCACCACAACATATCCAAAGCTGGGGTTCCTAGCACCAAGTGGCCCCCGAGATATGGGGCCCCAAAGTCGGTTCGGAAAATGTCAAGCACTTTTCTACAGCAGAGAATGACACCCGCTGATTACCGTATATACTCGAGTATAAGCTGAGTTTTTCAGCACATTTTTTTGTGCTGAAAATGCCCCCCTCGGCTTATCCTCGAGTCAAGCACTTTTCTGCAGCAGAGAATGACATTTTCTGAACCGACTTTGGGGCTCCGTATCTCGGGGCCACTTAGTGCTAGGAACCCCAGCTTTGGATATGTTGTAGTGCTAATTCCACTGGGTTTCCTAGCACCAAGTGGCCCCGAGATATGGGGCCCCAAAGGTGGTTCGGAAAATGTCATTCTCTGCTGCAGAAAAGTGCTTGACTCGAGGGGGGCATTTTCAGCACAAAAAAATGTGCTGAAAAACTCGGCTTATACTCGAGTATATACGGTAATCAGCGGGTGCCGGGGGACATTGAGTCTGCAGACCGCTGTGTGTGAGATCACAGCGGGAGCGGGTCGCCGGAGGCACGCACCGCGCACGCCCCCAGACCAGAAAGTGTCAGATCACTTACTGGGTAGGAGATCCGGCACAGAGCGGCCGCCCCTGCCGCAGTATATGTACGGTGGGCATTCTGCAAGTGGTTAAATACTGTCAAAGTTACTTCGTAACTCCTGAAAACTTGCTCATAATAAAAATATATTCAAAGTAAAAAAAAAAATAAAAAATTACTTCTGGAACTTCTGAAAATTTGTTCATGAAAAAATATATTCAACCTAAATACTGTGAAAGTTCGCAGAAATGTTTGGTAAATGGTCAGACATGGTGCTTGGAGGACTCGAGTGACCTTGTCCTTGCCCAGCAGCTCTGTACGGAGAGTTTCATGTGTAGTTACTAATAAGCTGACATTGCTGTACTTTACACAACTTGATTACCAAGTCCTCATTTAGCCTAAAAATACATCTCCCTTTAGCTGGGATTATCTTGAGAATTCCTTCTGTAAGCAATACAAGGCAAATAATCTAGTAGAGCTTTTTACAGGTAATCCCCCGCTTGCCTCAGATTACGGAAGGGATAATTACATGTTAATTGTAGATGGGCTCTGGATGGTGGTTAGAATTATGTGTATACAATTCCCTGCCTGTTCTTTAACCCCTTCCTGACCGCCGCACGCCGATATACGTCGGCAGAATGGCACAGGAGGACAAAAGGGCGTACAGGTACGTCCCCTTTAAGAAGCAGCATTGTGGGCGCACGCGCGCCCGCCTTGTGCTTCGTGACCACTGGTCCCGCGGACTCAATGTCCGCCGGGGGGCCCGCGATCGTGGCACGGAGCAGAAGAATGGGGAGATGCCTTTGTATACAAGGCATTTCCCCGTTCTGCCTAGTGACATGACAGAGATCACTGCTCCCTGTCATTGGGAGCAGTGATCGCTGTCATGTGAGTAGTAGCCCATCCCCCCCACAGTTAGAATCACTCCCTAGGACACACTTAACCCCTTGATCGCCCCTAGTGTTTAACCCCCTTCCCTGCCAGTGTCAAGACTTATAACAGGAAAAAAACCCTGGGAATCCATTTCCCCATCCCTGAGGAGCCTACATTGGCTAACCATAAAGGATCACAATCAAGACCCTCTGCCTCACCCACAAATGCATAAATGGAAACGCGGCCTCAATACCTATGCGAGAAAATAAAACGCTACGTACCTAATCGCAGTCTTCGATCAACCCACCAAAACCTCCTCCATGTTCCCAAATCCCGCTACAAATCAAAGGGAGAACGAAGATTCGCAGTCCAAGGACCACGGCTATGGAACATTCTACCGACCAACATCCGTATGGAAGAAAACCATCAGGCCTTCAGGAAGAAACTCAAGACCTACCTCTTCTAGCAAGCTGGATCCACAGGATGGACCAAGCGCCTTGAGGCGATTCAGTTCGCATTTGCAGCACTATACAAGTCATTCATTCGTTCATTCATTCATTTACACAGTAATCAATGCATTTTTATAGCACTGATCGCTGTATAAATGACAATGGCCCCAAAATAGTGTCAAAAGTGTCTGATGTGCTCCGCCATAATGTCGCAGTCACTATAAAAATCGCAGGTCGCCGCCATTACTAATAAAAAAAAATTAATAATAAAAATGCCATAAAACTATCCCCTATTTTGTAGATGCTATAACTTTTGCGCTAACCAATCAATATACGCTTATTGCGTTTTTTTTTTACTAAAAATATGTAGAAGAATACGATCGGCCTAAACTGAGGAAAAAAAAATTTTTTTTTTATATTTTTGGGCGATATTTATTATAGCAAAAATTAAAAAATATTGCTTTTTTTCCAAAATTGTCACTCTTTTTTTGTTTATAGCGCAAAAAATAAAAACCGCAGAGGCGATCAAATACCACCAAAAGAAAGCTCTATTTGTGGGGGAAAAAGGACGTCAATTTTGTTTGGGTGCAACGCCGCAACGACCGCGCAATTGTCAGTTAAAGCGACGCAGTGCCGAATCACAAAAAAAGCTCTGGTCAGGAAGGGGATAAATCCTTTCCGGGGCTGAAGTGGTTAAGGCCGTCCTGTCTGTTTGTTTTCTTCATTTTTTTTTTTTTTAAAACATTTCAATTACAACTCAAATATATAAAGGTTGTCTTCAGAAGTTGGAAATTCCAGTGTATAAAGCAACCTTTCCCAACCTTTTAAACACGGAGGAACCCTGGAAATAACTGGGAGGTCTCAGGGAACCCCTGCTAATAATTACTATAGTTACAGCTCATGACGTGTGAGTTAGGACAGCGCTTCTTAACCTTTTTTTTTTAGTCAAGGCGCCCTTTAAAAATGATGGACAGTTTTGAGGCACCCTGTTCTAAAATATTCAAATAGTTTTACATAATGCAGCAGCAACATCCACACACGTAGGACACCCAGCCTTAGAAATGGAGTGATAAATGGTGAAGCAACGCTAAATGTCACTTCAAAAATTATAATAATAAAGTTCTAATAATATTCCTGAGTACCTCTGAGTCAATCAGAGCAATGTAAAGTGCTAATAATAAAGTGCTAATAGCAATATATAATAGTTAATGTGCAAACTGGTGCAATAATAATAACATCCAATAAATAATTCACAAAGATGACTGATGTAATTCCAAAAGGCTAAATGTGCAAAATAATGCAATGATAATGACATCAAAATAATAAGGTTCACAAAGTCGACAGATGGATCTTCAGATGCTAAGCAAATAGTCTCTATACGGGTAAATACGTCAAGGAAGAGTTAATAACTTATAAGAATCCTTTCTCCGATCCACACCCTGTAATGTCGCGTACACACGAGCGGACTGTCCGATAGAAAAAGTCAGACGGAAGCTTTTCATCGTATATGCCGATCGTGTGTAGGCCTCATCGGACTTTTTTTTTTCGAAATATCTGACGGACCTAGAATGTTCTAAATCTTTCCGACAGACTCCAATTCCTATCGGTAAAACCGCTTGTCTGTATGCTGGTCCGATGGACCAAAAAAGACGCATGCTCTGAAGCAAGTACGAGACGGAAGCTATTGGCTACTGGCTATTGAACTTCCTTTTTTTAGTCCCGTCGTGTTGTACGTCACCGCGTTCTGGACTTTGGGTTGACCATGTGTAGGCAAGACTGCTTGAATGGAATTCCGTCGGCGTTTATTACGACGGCTAAACCGGTCGTGTGTAGCCTCTCACCTCAAGGAAAGACCCCAAATGGGTCTAGTTGTGCATCAATAGATCAAGAGATGTCCTTTTCCTCCTCCTTGGGTAGATCTTAAACGGATGGTCACAGCAATCTCCAGGCTATTTCTCCACAGACACCAAGTTCCACGACCAGCTCCTTTTTTAAAAAGTTGTCTCTTTGCTGTAGTGCTTCTCTACCCTGATTCGTTTCACGTGTGTGGTTTGGTTGTGCTCACCTATGGTACGCCCATAACTTTGTTATTATTATTGCACCAGTTTGCACATTATTTATTGTATATTGTTATTAGCACTTTATTATTAGCACTTTACATTGCTACGATTGATTCAGAGGTACTCAGGAATATTATTAGCACTTTATTATTTGAATATTTGAAGTGACATTTAGCGCTTCTTCACCATTTATCACTCTATATCTTGGTTCTGGCAACACTACAGAAGTCAGCTGCTTTATATTTATCTTTTTGCACTTCAGCACTTTACTATATATTCTGTTTACACATTTTAGCGGCGCATTAGTACTTCACTTTTACAACCTTAGAAGTGATTTATTCTTCCACAGCAAGTACACTTTTGCAAACTGGTACTGACTAGTATTCCAATGTTTCTCTTCTTCCTCAGCTTCTCTCCATCACTCAGCTAATGTGACCCCGGGGCTTAAGGAGAGAGACAGGGGAGGGGGGGTCAAATAAGTGTGCTATGCAGGCCACTGACATCCTCATTATCAACCAATTATGCCAATGGTCGTTAGGGTGCCAGCAGCTAGAAGGTTTCAATGGTGCACAATGAAAACCTATGACTTTGTGTAACTAAAAGGCAGGCTTCATCTACACGCCGGTTTGTATACACTTTTTTGGGCAATTTTTTTTAGGCATTTTGCCAAGGCACCCCTGAAGAAACCTCAAGGCATCCAGGTTGAAAAAGGCTGAGTTAAGATATAAGAATGAAGAAAAGAATAACAGATGTGGCACACTTGGCATATAGGACACCCATAGCTGCTCTATTCAACAAAATTATTTTCAATAATGATAGTATTGGTCAAAAAACGAGAGATAGTCATTAAAAATGGTTGTGTTCCCTCACATTGTTTGTAAGTGAAGAAATGCTCACAATATTGATAGTTGTACCCTACATTTGTGTTCATTGAAGCCGACTTAGATTGGTGGTCAATGAAAGAAGAAATCTATTATATATTGGTGGTCATTGGAAAAGGGCCTTATTACACCGGTGATCAGTGGGAAGAATGTGTTTTACACTGATATTGTTGGTCTCTGTAGTTATTGATCTGAGAGGTAGAAATTACCCATTGCTCAAGGAACCGCAAGCTAATTCTGGAGGAACCCTAGTTTAGAGAAATGCCTCCTTACATTGTTGGTCAGTGAAAGTCTACCCTACATTTGGGGTCAGTGAAAGTCTATTCTACATGGCCTACCATACTTTGGGGGTCTTACAGAAAGCTAAAAAGATTATTGGTCTCTGTACTTATTAATCTGAGAGTCAGGAAGTGACTATTATTCAAGGAAACACTAGCAATTTGTGGAGGAACCCTAGCTGAGAAGTGCCTCCCTACAGTGGTGGTTAGTGAAAACCTACCCTACACTGGTAGTCAGTGAAAGCTTAACCAACAATGGGGGGTCAGTGGAGAAGCCGACTTAGATTGGTAGTCAGTGGAAGAAGCACTTTTATATATTGCTGGTCATTGGTGAAGGGCCCCATTACACTGGTGATCAGTGGGAAAAATTTTTTTTTACATTGGCACTGATAAGGAAGAATACCCTCCTTACCAAAAGCTAAAAAGAGCATTGGTCTCTGTACTTATTGATCTGAGAGGCAGAAAGTGCCCACTAGCAAATTTTGGAGGAACCCTAGTTGAGAAACCTACCCTATATTGGGGGTCACTGAAAGCCTACCCTACATTGGTGATCAGTGAAAGCCTACCCTACATTGGTGATCAGTGAAAGCTTACCCTACATTGGGGGTCAGTGAATGCCTACCCTACACTGGTAATCAGTGAAAGCCCACCCTACATTGGGGGTCACTGAAAGCCCACCCGACACTGGGGGTCAGTGAAAGCCCACCCGACACTGGGGGTCAGTGAAAACCTACCCTACATTGGGGGTCGGTAAAAAGCCCACCCTACACTTGGGGTCAGTGAAAGCCTACTTTACATTGGGGGTCAGTGAAAGCATACCCTACATCGGTGGTCTGTAAAATCTTACTCTACATTAGGGGTCAGTGGAGAAACTGTCTTAGATTGGTGGTCATTGGAAGAAGGACCCGAATGCACTGCTGGTTGTTGGAGAAGGGCCATATTACACTGTTGATCAGTGGGAAGAACGTCCCTTACATTGGCACTCATTATGAAGAATTGCCCCTTTACAGATAGCTGCAGATATGGTGTCTGCAGTTACTGATTTGAGAGGCGGAAACTGACCAAAGAACCCCTAGCAACCCCTGTAGGCACTTTAGTGTTCCACAGAACCCTGGTTGGGAATGGCTGGTATAAAGGTTGAGGTTCCTAGCAGATCTATAGTCCCAGCTATTAGAGGAACAATATGAAGAAGGTCTTGTCATTTAGTAGATACAGAAACAGAAGGTATGCCGTCCATTGTTCTTCAGCTCCGCTGGAATACCGGGTATGGTGGGATTTTATTGCTCAAACACCAGCTTGTTTTCTTCTGTCACACCTAGAATCGTCTCTATTTCTTGCACGCAGTCCTGCACAGAAGAAAATCAATAACCAGTAAACTCTAAAATGAGCTGCTCTCTGGATTTATAAAGACAAGACATTCATTCAAAACATAACCAGCAGATAGTACTGGGGAGGGGGCATGTTATCTACAGTGATTTCCATACCAATGCTCACTTGCTCTCAATAAGAAATCTCGGGGTGACCATTAAATGTAAACCTGATACACATTACTGAAATGTTCCAAAGTCTTTACAAATCTACTTTTTCAAATGCAAAAAAAGAAAAAGCAACTTTGTGTAGAATATAGCAAGCAATCAAGGGCTCTAATCTTATAAAATACAATGGGGGAGATTTACTAAAATTGGAGAGTGCGCATTAGAAGCTGATTGGCTACCATGAACAGCTGCACCAGATTCTGCACTCTAAGGGCCCTTTCACACGGGCTTTCTGATCAGGTCCGCCTGTCAGTTTTTCAGGCGGACCTGATTGGACGCTCCATTCAACACTATGGGGACGGCGGATGTCAGCGTGGACATGTCCAATGACACCCGCTGCTATCCGATCTGATCCTGTCCGAGAAATCCAGACGGATGGTGACCCTATTTTCCATCCGTCTGGCGGATCAGATGAAAACGGACAGTTGGTCTGTTTTCATCCAATCTCCCCATAGAGGAGAACGGGACTGACAGGTCTGTCTCAGCCTAGTGAGCGGACACGGACCTGTCGTCCACCTGCTCAGCGGGGATCAGCGGATCAATTCCTACTGAGCAAGTCCGCAGACTGCCCGTGTGAAAGGACCCTAAAGTTTTAGTAAATTAGCCCCAATGTGTAGCCATATTTAGCATTCACTGGCCCATCAATCGGACGTCCACACAATCAAAACTACAACAGTGGGGCTGATTTACTAAAGCCAAATAAGCAGTTCCCTTTGCACAGGTAATTTCCCTTAGCTTAGTATGTGGTATCAAAATACCCGAACAGCAGCCGCATCTGATTGGATACAGCAACTTTTTGGACATCAGTTTTCTGCCATGCTCCTTCAAATTTTTAGCTGAGGGATGTTGGCCAGAACTAAACCAATTGAAATTTGTACAGTGTATGGCCAGCTTTACACTGTGACAGACCTGAGCTCCCAAAACTATAGACTTGGTCATATTAGGACGATTCCAACTTTCTCTGCTACCATAGATTCCTTCAGGATCATTGGCAGCACATCCTAAACCAAACTTCTGCCTTGCAGCACTAGGGTCATCGGTTCAAATCCCAACCATGATTGGGATTTGAACCGATGACCCTAGTGCTGCAAAGCAGAAGTTAGGTTTAGGATGTGCTGCCAGTGATGCATGGAGTTTGCATGTTTGCCCTGTGTTTGCGTGGGTTTCCTCTGGCTACTCCAGTTTCCTCCCACACTCCGAAGACATGCCGGTAGGTTTAGTGGCTCCTGTCTAAACAGGCCCTAGTATGCAAATGTGTGTACAGTATGTGAGATAAGGACTTTAGATTGTAAGCTTCTTAAGGGCAGGGACTGATGTGAAGGTACAGTATGTAAAGTGGTTTGTACACACCTTTACTCACATCTGGGATTTATGAAGCAAAATAATATAACAAACACTTTGATGTTCCCTCCCATGAGGAGCAAATCTTTAAAAGATACCCCTGACATCCTAATAAAGAGCACTTGTCTAAACAAAATACTATCACATAAGGGACGTTTGGTCCCCTACATAATAAAAAATAAAGCAAAAAAAGGGGAGTAGGAAATTTCCTTCACTGCCTGCGATTCGACAGAGGTTTTGCCGCATTAAGGACATCATGTGGATGAAAGATTTAAAGGGGTTATAAACACAGAAGGTGCATTCTATGCATTAAGATAAAAAGCCTTTTGTGTGCAGCAGCCCCTCTAATACTTACCTGAGCCCCCTCTCAATCCAGCGATGTCCACGAGTGCCTCGGCCGTCCAGGACTCTCCCTCCTGACTGGCTAAAACACTGTAGAGGCGCCATTGGTTCCCGCTGCTGTCAATCAAACTCAGTTAGCCAATGAGGAGAGAGAGGAGGCGGGGGCTGAACCGCGGCTCTGTGTCTCAATAAACACACGGAGCTGCAGCTCGGCTCGGGTGCCCCCCCATAGCAAGCTGCTTGCTGTGGGGGCACTCAACAGGAGGGAGGGGCTAGGAGCTCCAGCCAGGGACCCGAGAAGAGGAGGATCCAGGCTTCTCTGTGCAAAACCAACTGCACAGAGCAGGTAAGTATAATATGTTTGTTATTTTAATAGAACAAAAAAAAAAAAAAACAAGACTTCACAATCACTTTAACTAGCTCCCTTAAAGGGACCACCAGTATATTCACCAAAACATGGTTTTATTGGTTGGACTTCTCCTAATCCGAAGATTATGAATTCTATAATTCTAGCAGCACAACTCCTGTATTTCAGTATCCTATATTTTTTCATAGGCAATGCTTTAAAGCCCCTACAGGGCATCAGTTTAGTGTTATGCAGGGGTCCTGATGCTAGAATTATTGTTCTCACTCCAATGTGCATGGTGATACCTATCATGTGTAGGGCAATCGTAGGCCCCAAAGCGCATGCATTTCTGTATGTGTGTGTGTGTGGGGGGGGGGCTCTAAAATGTTTCTTTTTATGTGTCTCTTTAAATGTTTAAAAAATATTTTTTTTTTTACTATTTTTTTATTCTTTATTTTTTTTACATAACTTTTATTGCTACCACATAGGGGACCAATAGCCCCTATGTGACAGCATAGAGGTGACATGTTCTCTATTTAGACATTTAGGGTCTATTAGACCCTGGATGTCTCCTCTGCTTTATTATAGGCTTACCTGTAGGTAAAACATAAACAAATCCACTTTACTACCACTTTAATGCATTCTCTGCAGAAAAAGAGAAGTATGGGATTTTTTTTCCCATATTCATACTTACCTAGGTGGATGCTGCATCTGTCCCCCTCCGCCTCTTCACTGAGAACCGATCCACCGAACACGCCAATAGCTCGGTTCTCTCACCTCCCCGAGTGGAGAGCTGCTGCCTGTCAGTCAGCAGCTCTCCTGCTCTGCTCCTCCACGTGCATTGGAGCGCTGAGCTGTGGAGGGGCGGGGAGCGGCCATCTCAGCCTCTCAGCGGCTCGCTGAGAGGCTGAGACAGCCATCAGTCCAGGCAACTGGCGGATCCAGACTTCCGAAGTCGGACTTCAGACCATTCTTTGCTGAAAACGGGGCACAGGAGTGCAAAGCGAATTGCACTCCTGTCACCCATAGGAGAAGCCCAGCCGAATGAGCCCAGGCTGGACCTCTCCTTTAAGGTAAAAAACTTTATAGGTCCAGCTCCCCCCACCCCGCCTTCCCTAAATACTTACCTGAGCCCCATCTCGGGCCAGTTATATGCCCAAGAGCAGCGGCACTGCTCTCTCCCCCTCCTCACTCTCCCTCCTTCACCTTAAAGCGGAGTTCCACCCAAAAGTGGAACCTCCACTTATCTCCCCCCTCCCCCGGTGCCACATTTGGGGGGGAAACAGTTTTTGACAGGTACCCTTCCCCACTTCCGGGAGACAGCGCCACGGCGTTGTCTCTCAGAAGTTCAGCCCCCCCTCCTCCAGCTTCACTGGCGGTTTCTCTTACAAGGAAAATTGGCTGGGGTGCCAACATTGCGGGAACCCTGGACAGGTAAGATTTGCTGACTTTTAATTTTTCGTGGGGGGGGGCAATTGCCGACCAATGGCACGGCTGGGCGGAACAACGTTATGTTATGACGCTTCACCCTGTGGCCACTGGAGGCGCTCGCCCGCTGCTCGCCCCCGGAGCCGATGTGAGTGCCCGGCGGTCACGATGACACACCGAGAACCGGGATCTGTGTGTATAAACACACAGGGGTTGATTTACTAAACCTGGAGAGGGCAAAATCTGCATAGAAACCAATCAGCTTCCAGGTTTTATTGCCAAAGCTTAATTGAACAAGCTGAATTTGAAAGCTGATTGGCTCCCATGCACAGCTGCACCAGATTCTGAGTGCTCCAGTTTTAGTAAATCAACCCCACAGTTTCCGGATCTCTGAGGGGAGAAGAGATTGACAGTCTGTTCATACAAAGTATGAACAGCAATCTGTCATCTCCCCTACACAGTCCCCTCCCCCCCTTCAGTTAGAACATAGAGAGGGAACACACTTAACCCCTTGATCGCCCCCTAGTGTTAACCCCTTCCCTGCCAGTGACATTTTTACAGTAATCAGTGCATTTTTATAGCACAGATCACTGTTTAAATGACAATGATCCTAAAAATGTGTCAAAAGTGTCCGATGTGTCCGCCATAATGTCGCAGTCCCGATAAAAATCGCAGATCGCCGCCATTACTAGTAAAAAAAAAAAAATAATAAAAATGCTCTAAATCTATCCCCTATTTTGTAGACGCTATAACTTTTGTGCAAACCAATCAATATACGCTTATTGCGATTTTTATTACCAAAAATATGTAGAAGAATACGTATCGTCCTAAACTGAGAAAAAATTTGCTTTTTTTCAAAAAAAAAAGGGGATATTTATCATAGCAAAATGTACAAAATATTCTGTTTTTTTCAAAATTGTCGCTCTTTTTTTGTTTATAGCGCAAAAAATAAAAAACGCAGAGATGATCAACTACCACCAAAAGAAAGCTCTATTTGTGGGAAGAAAAGGACGTCAATTTTGTTTGGGTGCAACGTCCCACAACCGCGCACTTGTCAGTTAAAGCGACGCAAAAAGTAGCCTGGTCATTCAACAGCCAAATCTTCCGGGGCTGAAGCGGTTTATGCATTCCCTGCCAGGAGCGCTGGCGAGGGACCCCAAAAGAGGAGGATCAGGGCTGCTCTGTGTAAAACCATTGCACAGAGCAGCTAAGTATGAGAAATGTATTATTTTAGAAAAAAAAAATAAACTAAACATTTAGAATCACTTTAAATGTGCGCAAAAAACGTAAAACAGCTGTGACAGCAAAAGGGGTCAAGCTATTTTTTTATTCAGTTTTTTCCCCCTTTTATTTCTCGATCATGCGTGTAAATTTGGATCGTTTTGCATAGTCGTGTTTCCAATGTAAATTGTTTTGTACATACGATTTAATGTCCTATACACATGTCATCTATTAGCAGTTTCCTATTGATGCAGGTGACCTCCCTGTATAAATCATATGATTGTTCCATGGAATCCTCCCAGTGATAGGAACCTCGTGCCGATCATTAACTGCCCGTTTCTCTTGTAGGACAGTAATTACCAGAACCAGAGCGATGCTTCCATAATGAATGGAGCTCTCCTGTCCACTTCCCTTACCAACTGACTTGTGAAACAGAGCTGAAATCGTTAGTTAATTAACAGCTCACCTTGAAATTAGTTTCTCCCTGCATTTTGGGCGCAGATATTTCTTGATGGATGATGAACAGATTGCGAGCAAAGGTCATCAGAGCTCCCTGGAGGTCCTCGGCGATGCTCCTTGTAATGAGATTCAGAGAGAAGCAGGTCAGGGTTGGAAGACGCGTTCATTTACCGTTCAATCTCAAACATGTTTATGTCTGCCGTGCTATTAGTAGACCTGCATTGAAATATCCGTCCACGCATTGCACGCCATACCAATCAAGTTATGATATGTTATTTAATCTCAATTATGTTATTTACATTTGGATCATTGAGCTCCTTATTAAGTACAGTTTTTAGTGCTCATTTACATGTTACTGACCACCGAATGAACCTACAATAGTTAGAGAAGAATTTCAGGTATGGATATTTTTTACATTGTTCTCTTGTGTGACAATGTGAGGCCCCACCACTGTGACAATGTGAGACCCCGCCACTGTGACAATGTGAGGCCCCACCACTGTGACAATGTGAGACCCCGCCCCTGTGACAATGTGAGGCCCCACCACTGTGACAATGTGAGGCCCCGCTACTGTGACAATGTGAGGCCCCGCCCCTGTGACAATGTGAGGACCCCGCCACTGTGACAATGTGAGACCCCGCCACTGTGACAATGTGAGGCCCCGCTACTGTGACAATGTGAGGCCCTGCCCCTGTGACAATGTGAAGCCCCGCCACTGTGACAATGTGAGGCCCCGCCACTGTGACAATGTGAGGCCCCGCTACTGTGACAATGTGAGGCCCTGCCCCTGTGACAATGTGAAGCCCCGCCACTGTGACAATGTGAGACCCCGCCACTGTGACAATGTGAGGCCCCGCTACTGTGACAATGTGAGGCCCTGCCCCTGTGACAATGTGAAGCCCCGCCACTGTGACAATGTGAGGCCCTGCCACTGTGACAATGTGAGGCCCTGCCACTGTGACAATGTGAGGCCCCGCCCCTGTGACAATGTGAGGACCCCGCCACTGTGACAATGTGAGACCCCGCCACTGTGACAATGTGAGACCCCGCCACTGTGACAATGTGAGGCCCCGCCACTGTGACAATGTGAGACCCCGCCACTGTGACAATGTGAGGCCCCGCTACTGTGACAATGTGAGGCCCTGCCCCTGTGACAATGTGAAGCCCCGCCACTGTGACAATGTGAGGCCCCGCCACTGTGACAATGTGAGGCCCCGCCACTGTGACAATGTGATGCCCCGCCACTGTGACAATGTAGGAGAAAATGTTTCATATTCCCATCGCACACGTTCCTGGTATAAGCTCTAAAGGTTGGGTGCTGCAGCAACAACCAGTTGGATACGGGTTCAAGTCACAATGTAGATACCTGCCAGCACACCAAGGATCAGCACAAAGTGGCGTCCAAACAGTTTAGTTTATTGCATGATCACAACACAAAGAGGTGTAACGTTTCAGAGTCACGCAGGACCCCTTCGTCAGGCATGTGATAAAACTTAAATTTAAACGTTGCACCTCTTTGTGTTGTTATCATGCAATAAACTAAACCGTTTGGACGCCACCTTGTGCTGATCCTTGGTGTGCTGGAAAGTATCTACATAATGTAGGAGAAAATGACACAGGATTCTCATTAGGCCTCGATGTGAGGTTCCAGACTATTCTTTCTGAGCAGAGAAAGGTGTATTTTTGTTTTTTCTCTGGATTCTGTAGTCCCAGATTGGGGCCTGGAGCTTGAAGGTTCCAGAGTGTCATGGGTGGGACAGAACCTTCAATCTTGTTTCCAGATTTTACTAGGTGTCTGCAGCCTGATTACACAGGTGTGCAGGGTTGTTTTATACTCAAGCCCAAGGATAGCTCAGGGTTCCCAATTTGGAGACAGAAGGTCTCACCTAGGGGTCAGAGGAGCCCCAGCCAGGAGTCAGAGGACATAAGGTCTCAACCAGGGGTCAGTAAGCCCCAGCCAGGAGTCGGGGGACAAAAGGTCTCAACCAGGGGTCAGAGGAGCCTCAGTCAGGAGTCAGAGGACAGAAGGTCTCAACCAGTGGTTAGGGGAGCCCCAACTAGCAGTCAGAGGACAGAAGGTCTCAACCAGGGGTCAGGGGAGCCCCAGCCAGGAGTCAGGGGACGGAAGATCTCACCCAGGGGTCAGAGGCGCTCCAGCAAGGAGTCGGGGACCAGAAAGTCTCACCCAGGGGTCAGAAGAGCTGTAGTCAGGAATAAGGGGACAGAAGGCCTCACCCAGGGGTCAGAGAAGCTCCAGTCAGAGGACAGAAGGTCTTACCCAGGGGTCAGAAGAACCCCAGTCAGGGGACAGAAGGTCTCACCCAGGGGTCAGAAGAGCTCCAGTCAGGAGTCAGGGGACAGAAGGTCTCACCCAGGGGTCAGAAGAGCTCTAGTCAGGAGTAAGGGGACAGAAGGTCTCATCCAGCGGTCAGAGGATTCCCAGCCAGGTGTCAGAGGACAGAAGGTCTCAGCCAGGGGTCAGGGGAGCCCCAGCCAGGAGTCGGGGGACAGAAGGTCTCAACCAGGGGTCAGAGGAGCCTCAGTCAGGAGTCAGAGGACAGAAGGTTTCAACCAGGAGTTAGGGGAGCCCCAAACAGGAGTCAGGGGACCAGAAAGTCTCACCCAGGGGTCAGAAGAGCTCTAGTCATGAGTAAGGGGACAGAAGGTCTCACACAGGGGTCCGAGGAGCCCCAGCCAGGAGTCAGGGGACAGAAGGTCTCAACCAGGGGTCAAAAGAGCTCTAGTCATGAGTAAGGGGACAGAAGGTCTCACCCAGGGGTCTGAGGAGCCCCAGCCAGGAGTCAGGGGATAGTAGGTCTCAACCAGGGGTCAGAGGAGCCCCAGCCAGAAGTCGGGGGACAGAAGGTTGCATTTAGCGCGTTATGTGAAACTTACCTCAAAACAAAACCCTCCAGAAGCATGCTGTTACTGCTGACAGGGCTTCTATCTTCACCTGGTCTCCCTTTGGGTTCGCAGGCTCTGGTCCTTTGATTGGCTGACCTGCGATGGCACCACTGTTTACGGAACAGGTTTCTGAAGGAACAGCATGGGTATTCCATTCCATCAGAACGCATGCGCCGGTGATGTCACTGGCAGCTGCACAAGTAAACATCTCCTAAACGGCGCACATTTAGGAGATATTTACGCTACCTGTAGGTAAGCCTTATTATAGACTTACCAGTAGGTAAAACATTACCAAAGGCCTTTACTACCACTTTAAGGAGAGGAGAGTTTATTTCCGCTTTAAGAGAAATGTAACAACTATACAGCTGTAGTATACATATATATACACGTAGAAACTGGGGGACCAGGCGTGGGGTCGGACATCTGCCAAAGTTAATAAAGCTAAATAAGGGAGCAAACATAAATCTTCCTTATATAAGCCATGCAGTTTTAATAATTGATGACTGTGGCACAAGCCCAACCATAACCAGCTCTGTTCCAGGTCTAACAGCATGTAGATGTCATTGTACAATGGCAACATTTGCAGTCTGTCTCATCTTTTTCAAATCAATGAGTCTTTGGATGCAAAGGGACCGACAAGTATTTACTACAGCCTCAGAGTGTCTGAACTAAGCGAGCAATTTTTATTTCGATTACCGCCTTCTGAAAATTGTATTCACCCGGCAGTAGCTCTTTGCCGATAGATGTAGTGGGGTCGATTTTCCAAAGCCAGCCTTTTCACTTTGAGAGGGAATTTTCCTTTAGCTTAGTGAATACGGTGAGAGGCTCAGCTGACTTCCATCATTAAATCCTCTGCAAATAAAAACTGTTTTCTTTTTTCTTTGCACACGATTGTTTAATAGAGACTTTGCATTGAATTGTCACCGCATTCACCAAGCTATGGCAAAATCGCCTTGCAAAGTGAACAGTCTATTTGCCTTTGTTAATTCAACCCCAGTATGAGCCGGACGATGGATGGATGGGGAGGGAGGGAGGGGATAGATGGGATGGGGTGGAATGGATGGATGGATGGATAAATGGATGGGTGGATGGATGGATATGATGGGATGGATGGATAAATTGATGGATGGATAAATGGATATTAGACATGTGCACTGACAAAAAATCTGTTCATTTTCGTTTCTTTGCTTTTTTTCGGAAATTCAAAAATTTCTAAAATTCGGAAATCCAAAAATTCGGATTATCAAATTTTCGAATTTCGAATTTTCGGATTTCCGTATTTCCAAATTTCGATCTCTCGGATTTCCGAATTTCAAATTTCCCAATTCCGAATGTTCACATTTCCGTATTTTGAATTTCCCAATTTTCCGGATTTTCGGAATTCGAAAATTTGGAAATTCAAAAATTTGAAAATCCGAAAAAAAGAAAGAAAAATCAGTAAAATTCAAAATAATAACTAATTAATAATAACTAACTATTAACTTCTAGGTATTGGAATTTCCTTTCAAATTTGGCTGTTGGTGAACGTAACGAATACAAATTTATCTGAAGTTACGAATTATCCGAATGTCATATCTAAACGGTTGGAATGGAACAAATTAATAATAAATCATAATAATAAAAAAGGTTTTATTATTATTATTGTTATTTATTATTATTAGATTGTTACGTTTCTTACGTATTCCTTTAGATGCGGCATTTGTTATTTCAGATAATTCGTAACTTTGGACAAATTCGTATTCGTTACGTTCACTAACAGCCAAATTTGAAAGGAGATTCCAAAACCTATAATTTAATAGTTATTATTAGTTATTATTTCAGATTTTCGGGTTTTCGAATTTTCATTCTTTTGAATTTTCAGATTTTCATTCTTATTTTAGGATTTTCAAATGTCCGAATTTCCTAATTTCGAATTTCTGAAATTTCGAATTTCCTAAATTTCGAATTTCCGAAATTTCGAATTTTCAGAAATTCGGAAATTGAAAAATTTGGAATATCGGAAATTAAAAAATTCGGAAATTCTGAAATTTCGGAATTAACGAATTTGTCAAAATTCGTTAAAAAACGAATTCGGAACTAAACGAATTGCACATGTCTAATGGATATGATGGGATGGATGGAAGGATAAATTGATGGGTGAATATGATGGGATGGATGGATAAATTGATTGGTGGAGGGATGGACAAATAGATGGATAAATGGATGATGGGTGGATGGATGGATGGATGGATAAATGGATGGATGGGATGGGATAGATGGATAAATGGATGGATGGGATAAATGGATGGATAGGATGAATGGATGGATAAATGGATGGATGGGATGGGATGGATGGATGGGATGGGATGGATGGATAAATGGATGGATGGGATGGGATGGATGAATAAATGGATGGATGGGATAGATTAAATAAATGGATGGATGGGATGGATGGGATGGGATGGATGGATGGATGGATGGGATGGGATGGATAGCCTGGGCTCTCCTCTGACCAATCAGATCATAGTACAGAAGTGCTCCACAGACATACTCACAGCATTCCTATTTGATGTCTTCTCAGGTTCTCCAGCAGTATGAACGCCGTACCTTGCTTCTCCTGATAAATCAGAGGAAAACGGGATAAAATCTGAGTGAATTAATCAGTCAATATTTATTAACTTCCTAAGACCACATGCTGCCATTTTACATAAAGAACGATGTCAAAGGTGAAGAGTTGATTTCCTGCCTGTTCTATAAGACGATCGTCCACCGCTCTGCTAACATTCTGTATGTGCAAAGATTTGGGAGACTGGGAGAAAATGTATTTACACAGAAGATAAGCGCCGACTGTCTCCAGGTAATATTCCACATGGACCCTCGTTTAACAAGGATCATTATTGGGGGGCCACAGAATTATTAAAACTAGGAATGCACCGATACCGGTGTCTGTGCCGATACTGAGTATTGATTACTTATGCAAATGCTCCAATACCTGAAACCGATACTTTCAGGATCGATTCTTTCAGCTGTCAGCGGGATTCCCCCCCACTGACAGCTGAAATGTAAAAGAAAAAAAAAGCCGACAATTATCGGTTGTTATGGAGCGGGGGGGCCGCCACGTTCTTAACAACCGATGACTCATTCAGCTGTCAGTGGGGTTCCCCCGTTGACAGCTGAAGTGTAAACTGAAGTCCCGGGAATTGGAGCTGTCAAAAAAAAAAAAAGCAGCCAGGCATTGTTTATCAACAACATTGCTCAGCCGAAAGATAAAAAAACAACAACTTCTTTTTGTATCTTACCGTTTTTCTTCATCTACAGATCAAAGGGTTGAACTTTGATCTGCAGATGAAGTCAGTTTAACCGGTTCCTGACTGCCTCATGTGTATTTACAGGGGCAGAATGGCTCCCCTGCGTGAAACCCCGTAAGGGTACGGGGTTCTTTAAGAGCTGCCAGAGGGGCGCGCGCCTGCTTCAAGGCGGGGGACCCAATGCGCGTGGCCGGCGGCGATTGCATGCACGAGTGCCAGCACAAGGATTTGTGTGTGTAAACACAACTCCCTGTGCTGTCAGAGGAGAGGAGACATGTTGTTTGTTCCTAGTAAGTAGGAACAGCGATATGTCTCCTCTCCTACTCAGTCCTATCCCCATACAGTTAGAACACAGAGAGGGAACACATTTAACCCCTTGATCACCCCCAAGTGTTAACCCCTTCCTTACCAGTGTCATTTACACAGTAATCAGTGTGTTCTAACTGTATTTTGGGCACACTTTTGACCCAAAAATGTGCAAAAGTGTGCGATCTGTCCATCGCAATACTGCTAAAAATTGCAGATCACCGCTATTACTAGTAAAAAATTAATAATAATAATAAAAATGCCATAAATTATTCCCATAGTTTGTAGACGCTATAACTTTTGTGCAAACCAATCAATATACACTTATTGGGATTTATTTTTACCAAAAATATGTAGAAGGATACATATCGGCTTAAACTGATGAAGAAATTTATTTTTAAAAACATTTTTGGGGATATTTATTAAAGGAAAAAATAAAAAACATATATATCTTTTTCAAAATTGTCGCTCTTTTTTTGTTTATAGCGCAAAAAATAAAAAACGCAGAGGTGATCAAATACCACCAAAAGAAAGCTCTATTTGTGGGAAAAAAAGAACGCAAATTTTGTTTGGGTACAGCGTCGCACAACCGAGCAATTACCAATTAAAGCGACGCAGTGCCAAATTGTAAATAGTGCTCTGGTCAGGAAGGGCGTAAAACCTTCCGGGGCTGAAGTGGTTAAAGCAACCTGTCAAGTAACAAAGCAAACAAAAAAAAAAATTATTAAATGTTCCTCTGTGTAACCCCTTATTAACCCTTAATTTACTCTAATCACAAAGCAAGGTCTATAAAGACATGGATGAGTGAGTTTGCGGTGGAGGCACTTGACTGGTCTGCACAGAGTCCTGACCTCAACCCGATAGAACACCTTTGGGATGAATTAGAGTGGAGACTGCGAGCCAGGCCTTCTCATCCATCAGTGCCTGACCTCACAAATGCGCTTCTGGAAGAATGGTCAAACATTCCCATAGACACACTCCTAAACCTTGTGGATGTCCTTCCCAGAAGAGTTGAAGCTGTTATAGCTGCAAAGGGCGGAGCCAACTCAATATTGAACCCTACGGACTAAGACTGGGATGTCATTCAAGTTCATGTGTGTGTAGAGGCAGGCGTCCCAATACTTTTGGTAATATAGTGTGTGTATATATATATATATATGTATTTGAAAGCATTTCATCCAAATGTCAGGTGTGCTCCGGAACATATACCGTATATACTCGAGTATAAGTCGAGGCCCTAATTTACCACAAAAAAATGGGAAAAACTTATTGACCCGAGTATAAGACGAGGGTGAGAAATGCGCAGCTACTGTAAGTGGAAAAGAGGGTCAACAATGCCCATTTGCAGCATCACTGTGCCCATTTGCAGCATCACTGTGCCCATTTGCAGCCTCACTGTGCCCATTTGCAGCCATAGGTCCCCTGAACTTCAAACTCGGTAGTTAAGGGTTCCTAGATGCCCCCTAGCTGCAGCCAAAATTTGGGGTCTCTGAACCCAAAGTGTCCCGAAATGACATTGCTGCAGATGGACAACAGTTGACCAAATTTGGGGCCCTGTATCTTGGGGCAACTTAGTGCTAGGAACCCCAAATTTGGTGTGCAAACCCAGTGGAAATAGCACCATAAAATATCCAAAGCTGGGGTTTTTAGCATCAAGTGGCCCCGAGATACAGGGCCCCAAAAATCGGTTCAGAAAATGTCAAGCACTTTTCTGCAGCAGAAAATGACATTTTCCAAACCGGCTTTGGGGCCCCGTATCTTGGGGCCACTTGGTGCTAGGAGCCCCAGCTTTGGATATGTTATGGTACCAGTTCCACTGGGTTTGCACTCTAAATTTGGGGTTCCTAGCACCACGTGGCCCCGAGATACAGTTCCCCAAAGTCAGTTCGGAAAATGAAATTTTTTTTCTGCATAAAAGTGCTTGACTCGAGTATAAGTCGAGGGGGGCACTTTCAGCACAAAAAAATGTGCTGAAAAACTCGACTTATACTTGAGTATATACGGTAATAGGTTGCTCGGGGAACATATAATAGGTTGCTCGGGAACATATAATAGGTTGCTCGGGTACATATAATAGGTCACTCGGGAACATATAATAGATTGCTCGGGAACACATAATAGGTCGCTCGGGAACATATAATAGGTTGCTCGGGTACATATAATAGGTCGCTCGGGAACATATAATAGGTTGCTCGGGAACATATAATAGGTTGCTCGGGTACATATAATAGGTTGCTCGGGAACACTGAGCACACCTAGAACTATTGTAGTTTCGGTCTTACCTTCACATCATACCCGATGCCGTGGGCTTTGCACATCTGGAAGAAGACGTTGTAATACACCAGCGATAGGTTTGTGTGGATCAGACGTGTGCTGAGGACGGCGACTCGGCTGCAAAGTCGGGGGGTCTGAGAACAAAACACAGAATTCCTCAGCAGGGGGAGGACATTTTAAGAGGACTCCGTTTTCTTACAATGCGTTATGTAGAAGAGTTTTTAACCACTTGCTTACTGGGCACTAAACACCCCCTTCCTGCCCAGGCCAATTGCCAGCGCCGTCACACTTTGAATAAAAATTGCGCAGTCATACATCGCTGTACACAAATGACATTTTTATAATTTTTTTCACACAAATAGAACTTTCTTTTGGTGGAATGTAATCACCGCTGCGTTTTTTAAATTTTTTGCTAAACAAAAAAAGCCCAACAAAAAGCCCAAGGTTTTTCATATTTTGTTACAAAATTTAGCAAACGGGTAATTTTTCTCCTTCACTGATGGACACTGATGAGGTCGCACTGATGATGTGGCACTGATAGGTGGCATGGAGAGGTGGCACTAATAGGTGGCACTGATAGGTGGCACAGAGAGGTGGCACTAATAGGCAACACTGATGGGCACTGGTAGGTGGCACTGATTGGCAGCACTGATGGGCACCGATGAGGCTAGGCTTGTGTGCACTGATCAAGAAGCACTTATGAGGCTGCACTGATAGGTGGCGTGGAGAGGTGGCACTAATAGGTGGCACTGATGGGCATTGTAGGTGGCACTGATAGGTGGCACTGGTGGGCACTGATTTTCAGCACTGGATGGCACTAATTAGAAGCACTGATGGGCACTGATAGGTGGCACTAATAGGTGGCACTGATGGGCATTGTAGGTGGCACTGATAGGTGGCACTGGTGGGCACTGATTTTCAGCACTGGAGGGCACTAATTAGAAGCACTGATGGGCACTGATAGGTGGCACTAATAGGTGGCACTGATGGGCATTGTAGGTGGCACTGATAGGTGGCACTGGTGGGCACTGATTTTCAGCACTGGAGGGCACTAATTAGAAGCACTGATAGGCACTAATAGGTGGCACTGATGGGCACTGGTAGGTGGCACTGATGAACACTGATAGACAGTAGAGAAGAAGCGAACGCATATGTAAGTCGCGCCCACATATGTCAACGGCGTTCGAACCACACATGTGAGATATCACCGCAAACGTCAGAGCGAGAGCAATAATTCTAATCCGATACCTCCTCTGTAACTCAAAAAATTGAAAAATTTTTAAAGCGTCGCCTATGGGGATTTTTTACGCACCAAAGTTTGGCGCCATTCCACGAGTGCGTGCAATTTAAAGCGTGACATGTTAGGTATCTATTTACTCGACGTAACATCATCTTTCACATTATGCAAAAAAAAAAATCGGGCTAACTTTACTGGGTTTTTTTATTTATTTTTTTGTTTTTAATGCATGAAACTTTTTATATATTTTTTTAAACACGTTTGAAAAATTGCTGCGCAAATACCGTGCAAGATAAAAAGTTGCAATGACCGCCATTTTACATTTTATTCTCTAGGGTCTCTGCTAAAAAAAAAACAAAAAAACATATATAATGTTTGGGGGTTCTGTGTATATTTTCTATCAAAATAAAAAGATGATTTTTACATGTAGGAGAGAAATGTTAGTGGTTAATCATTTTTTTTTCCATATTATTGGTTAAACTAGAATAGATGGTGTCTTTTTTCAACCAGACTAACTATGTACAGTAAAACCTTTGGTTTGAGAGTGTTTTGCAAGACAAGCAACATTTTTTAATAAATTTTGACTTGATATACAAGTAGCGTCACGTCACAACTGAGTATAAAAGAGAAGAGAGGCGCCTCTAAGTGTAGCAATATGGTTACATTTAATGAAGGTGCAACATTTAGCAACATATTGCTACACTTAGAGGCTCCTCTCTTCTCTTCTCTTTTATACTCTGGAGCTCCTGTTGGATTTTGCTTCTAATCGCCTTGTGGTGGCTTCCATTTGTGGATGGACATTTTATGGTTACACAACCTGATCACATCGCTATATATATCTTTTTATATGGACTATAAACTGAAGGATTTATGAATAAATGGTTGTGGAACGAATCATCTGAGTTTCCATTATTTCTAATGGGTAAATTCGCTTTGATATACAAGTGCTTTGGATTACAAGCATGTTTCCGGAACGAATTATACTCGCAATCCAAGGTTTTACTGTAACTATGTAATATCTACAAGTATTTCCTAACAATACTCACTGCTTGTCTTCCGAATGTTTTTTCTCAGCCCTCTGGGAGAAGCGTGTGGGGGTGGGGTGGGGGGTTGTTTCGGGTGTAATAACGCACAGGAGAGACCCACTTATGGGCTCAGCGATCGTATAGGAGACATACCGCTGGTGTTTACTGAACACACAGGCAGGTACATAAGTGGTCCCTGTCCGTGTATCACAAAGGACATTGAATGATTTGCTACATAAAAATGGTGCAGCTTGTTCTCCTCCAGCCTCCCCCAGGAGCACAATGTGCACACCGCTCTTTATGGCTTCCTCTGATCAATACCTTTTATAGGCTGTAATCCAAAACCTTTGTGAGGAACCAAAAGAGCAACATATCGATGGCTTGCTTTTACAGCTGACCTGCTCTATTGGGCTCCCAATGTTTACACCCCCCCCCCCCCCCTGCCTGACAATTAATGGGAAAAAAAAAAAACAGTTTTGCTTCCCTGCCACAATAAAAGTGGATATTTCTAACTCTCTGCATCATTCCCCGTACACTCCAAGTCACTCATTTATTAGGAAAAAAAATCAACTTCGTCTGAAGTGGCCTCACTAAGCTATCCTATAGATCAGTGGTCTCCAAACTGTGGCCCGGGGGGCCAGACGTGGCCCTTTGCTTGATTTTATCCGGCCCTTAGGGCACTCTTTCATCCACTGATACCAACAATGGGGCATAATTCCCCTCACTGACACCAATGATGGGGCACAATTCCTCCCAATAACACCAATAAGGCACAGTTCCTACCAATGACACCAATAAGGCACAATTCCTACCTCTTAAACCAACAATGGGGCCCAATGACTCCAATGATGAGACACAATTCCTCCCAATGACACCAATGATGGGGCACAATTGCTCCAAAGTACATCTACAATGGGGCCCAATGGCACCAATGAAGGGGCACAAATCCTCCCAATGACACCAATAAGGCAATATTCCTACCAATGATGGGGCACAATTCCCCCCAATGAAACCATCAATGGGGCCCAATGACACCAATGATGAAAAACAATTCCTCCCAATGACACCAAAAAAAGGACCCAATGACTCCAATGATGAGACACAATTCCTCCCAATGGCACCAATGATGGGGCACAATTGCTCCAAAGTACATTAACAATTGGGCCCAAAGGCACCAATGATGGGGCACAATTCATCCAAATGACACCAATAAGGCACAATTCCTACCAATGATGGGGTACAATTCCTCCCACTTAGACCAACAATGAGGCCCGAAGACACCAATGTTAGGGCACAATTCCTCCCAATGACACCAATAAGGCACAATTCCTACCAATGATGGGGCACAATTCCTCCCACTTAAACCAACAATGAGGCCCTAAGACACCAATGATGGGGCACAATTCCTCCCAATGACACCAATGATGGGACACAATTCCCCCCACTGAAACCGTCAATGGGGCCCAATGACACCAATGATGGAAAACAATTCCTCCCAATGACACCAAAAATAGGGCCCAATAACTCCAATGATGAGACACAATTCCTCCCAATGACACCAATGATGGGACACAATTCCCCCCAATGACACCAATGATGGGGCACAATTGCTCCAAAGTACATCTACAATGGGGCCCAATGGCACCAATGATGGGGCATAATTCCTACCAATGATGGGGCACAATTCCTCCAACTTAAACCAACAATGAGGCCCTAAGACACCAATGATGGGGCACAATTCCTCCCAATGACACCAATGATGAGACACAATTCCTCCCAATGACACCAATGATGGGGCACAATTGCTCCAAAGTACATCTACAATGGGGCCCAATTCCTCCCAATGACACCAATGATGGGGCCCAATTCCTCCTAATGACACCAATGATGGGGCCCAATTCCTCCTAATGACACCAATGATGGGGCACAATTCCTCCCAATGATACCAATGATGGGACACAATTCCCCCCACTGAAACCATCAATGGGACCCAATGACACCAATGATAGAAAACAATTCCTCCCAATGACACCAAAAATAGGACCCAATGACTCCAATGATGAGACACAATTCCTCCCAATGACACGGCACAATTGCTCCAAAGTACATCTACAATGGGGCCCAATGGCACCAATAATGGGGCACAATTCCTCCCAATGACACCAATAAGGCACAATTCCTACCAATGATGGGGCACAATTCCTCCAACTTAAACCAACAATGAGGCCCTAAGACACCAATGATGGGGCACAATTCCTCCCAATGACACCAATGATGGGGCACAATTCCTCCCAATGACACCAATGATGGGGCACAATTCCTCCCAATGACACCAATGATGGGACATAATTCCCCCCACTGAAACCATCAATGGGGCCCAATGACACCAATGATGAAAAACAATTCCTCCAAATGACACCAAAAATAGGACCCAATGACTCCAATGATGGGGCACAATTCCTCCCAATGACACCAATAAGGCACAATTCCTACCAATGATGGGGCACAATTCCTCCCACTTAAACCAACAACGAGGCCCTAAGACACGAATGATGGGACACAATTCCCCCCACTGAAACCGTCAATGGGGCCCAATGACACCAATGATGGAAAACAATTCCTCCCAATGACACCAAAAATAGGGCCCAATGACTCCAATGATGAGACACAATTCCTCCCAATGAAACCAATGATGGGGCACAATTGCTCCAAAGTTCATCTACAATGGGGCCCAATGGCATCAATGATGGGGCACAGTTCCTCCCAATGACACTAATGGTGGTGCACAATTTTTCCCAATGACACCAATGATGGAGCCCAATGACACCAATGATGGGGCACAATTCCTCCAACTCACACCAACGATAGGCCATTGTTTTTTTCCCACTGCCTTCGACCCTTTTCTACTCCCAATGACCACAGTCCGGCCCACCTAAAGTCTGAAGGACAGAAAACTGGCCCT
Source organism: Aquarana catesbeiana (assembly GCF_042186555.1). NCBI lineage: Eukaryota > Metazoa > Chordata > Amphibia > Anura > Ranidae > Aquarana > Aquarana catesbeiana. Next base: position 12,960,620 of record NC_133326.1, read on the forward strand.
TTGTTTAGAAAGTTTGGAGACCCCTGCTATAGATCAAGGTCATTAAAAAAATAATTCTGCCAAAACAGATCCTACAATTTTTTTTTTTGGTTTGCAGAGCAGATCAGGGTTTTCCGATCCTGATGTCACTTGACCAAATGATTTAACATATAAGCACTAAAGGACCGATGATGCAACTTTAGTGTTCTACCCCCTCTAGTGGACTAATGAGGGACTCATTTTAGTGGCTAACCCTAAAGCGGATCTTCATTGCCTCTACGACGATCCAGACTCTCCACCCCTCCTCTTTTCCTCTGCTGGAATAGGGTATCATTGTTTTTGTTTAGGTTTTTTTTTTATGTTAATTTTGGCCCCGCCTCCCCTTGCACATCACTCACTTAGGCGAATGACGCACACATTGCCCACTGTGCCTCCCAGGATTTGTACTTCACATATCCAAGGAGGCATAGGCTTTCATTGACAAACAGGAGGAGGGGGCGGGCTTATTGGCGTGTCATCGAGGGGCCCGTCAACTGTACCCGGAAGAGCCAGTGAGCTTCTCGATGACTTCAGAAAAAACATGGCGGCATGGGACAGAGCTGTGGCCAGGTATGAGATGATCTCAGCGGGTCAATGCTGGATCCACTGGATGGGTGAGTACCTGAAATGTCCGGATACCACCATCAGGTACGCCGGGCGAAAAAAAAAAAAAAAAAATGGGGAGGTCAGAGACCAGTAAACCCTTCCATATACCCAATGAAGTGACTGGCCTGAGGCAATACACAGAGATGAAACAAGCCCACCTACATAAGTTGTACCTATTTATCTGCAGCTCCCTCTTCGCTACATCTGTTCAAAGCCCAGAATTTATAAAGCTTGTCTGAGCTGTCAGAAAACAGGGGGCTGAAATTACACACTGCAGAGCTCTGAGAGCTGATTGGAGTGAAGGGACAGACCCCTTTCCCACAGCACACAGGTATAGAGCTGACGCTGTCATTTACAGGCTGTGTGCTGGAGCTCCCTCCTAGCCACCATTTTTCTCTTGGGAGATATGAAGCTTAGAGCTCTTAATTGAGACACACACTATATATATATATATATATATATATATATATATATATATATATATAGTGCACACGATAGAGGGATATGCTTTGTTCATATTTCATGTCTGAGGTTTACAACCACTTTAAGGGCTCATTTACACTTGCTTCGGCTTCAACACACATTAAAGCGCCTACAGCTTCAACATGCTTCTTTGATGTGTTATTGATGCTTCAGTGGTGCTTCGATGATGCTTTGATGGTGCTTCAAGCAAGCTTTGTCATGGACTTCTATGGAGGCTTTGAAGATGCTTTGAAGCACCACTAAAGCGGCATGGGGTATCATTTTTGAAGCAAAGCAAAAGCAAGGTGTAAACAGGACTGTAATGCCCTGTACACACGATCGGAAATTCGGCCAGCAAAAGACCGATGAGAGGTTTTGGTCGGAAAATGCGACCGTGTGTACACCCCATCGGACTTTTGCTGGCGGAATTCTCGCCAGCAAAAGATTGAGAGCAGGTTCTCAATTTTTCGGTTGGAAAAAGTTCCTACCCGAAAATGCGATCGTCTGTACAAATTCCGACGCGCAAAATTCCTACGCATGCTCAGAAACAATTCGACGCATGTTCGGAAGCATTGAACTTCATTTTCTCGTCTCCTCGTAGTGTTGCACGTCACCGTGTACTTGACGGTCGGAAGTTCAGAGAACTTTTGTGTGACCGTGTGTATGCAAGGCAAGCTTGAGCGGAATTCCGTCGGAAAAACCATCCAAGTTTTTTCTGACGGAAAATCTGCTCATGTGTACGCGGCATTAGATACTTTTGTGAGTCATAGATCACTTTCTCTATTAAAGTTTAATGGTATGACTATATATTTATAAAGCACATTCTTCCCATTGACCACCAGGGTAAGGGACATTTTTACCACTGATCACCAATGTAAGGAGCATTCTTCCCACTGATCACCAATGTAAGGAACATTCTTCCCACTGATCACCAATGTAAGGAACATTCTTCCCACTGACCACCAATGTAAGGAGCATTCTTCTCACTGATCACCAATGTAAGGAGCATTCTTCTCACTGATCACCAATGTAAGGAACATTCTTCTCACTGATCACCAATGTAAGGAACATTCTTCTCACTGATCACCAATGTAAGGAACATTCTTCTCACTGATCACCAATGTAAGGAACATTCTTCTCACTGATCACCAATGTAAGGAACATTCTTCTCACTGATCACCAATGTAAGGAACATTCTTCTCACTGATCACCAATGTAAGGAACATTCTTCTCACTGATCACCAATGTAAGGGACATTCTTCCCACTGACCACCAATGTAAGGAACATTCTTCCCACTGACCACCAATGTATGGAACATTCTTCTCACTGATCACCAATGTAAGGAACATTCTTCTCACTGATCACCAATGTAAGGAGCATTCTTCTCACTGATCACCAATGTAAGGGACATTCTTCTCACTGATCACCAATGTAAGGAACATTCTTCTCACTGATCACCAATGTAAGGAACATTCTTCTCACTGATCACCAATGTAAGGAACATTCTTCCCACTGATCACCAATGTAAGGAACATTCTTCTCACTGATCACCAATGTAAGGAACATTCTTCACACTGATCACCAATGTATGGAACATTCTTCTCACTGATCACCAATGTAAGGAACATTCTTCCCACTGATCACCACTGTAAGGGACATTATTCCCACTGATCACCAATGTAAGGGGCATTCATCCCACTGACCACCAATGTAAGAAACATTCTTCTCACTAATCACCAATGTAAGGAACATTCTTCCCAGTGATCACCAAAGTAAGGAACATTCCTTCCACTGGCCACCAATGTAAGGAGCATTCTTCTCACTGGCCACCAATGTAAGGGGCATTTTTCCTATTGACCACCAATGGATGACATGAAAATAAAAAGAAATAAAAGCAGGGACGAGAACGTAGTCACATAACCTGTCAAAGTCACATGATTTGCTTGCCTCCAATCTTGGAGCTCTTATGCAAAGAGAACTTTTTGTAGGCACCACATGCTCCACACCATGTCCTGTTTTTTTTAATGAAATGGGTTGCAATAATGGAGACCGTAGTGTGCGTATCCTAGTGGAATATAACGCACAGCAGACAAGGTGCTGTTGTTCAATGGATAGCCAGAAGCTGAAAATTCTTGCTCTCAGTTTTTCGTGATGGGAGCAGTAAGTACTTGTGAAGCATGTTACCCCACAAATGATTCTGTACCCTCAATCTGATGGAATATAAGCAGGCACAGCATGAATCTTGGCACCAGAAGACGCTGATGCAATAAATCTCCGAATGCAAGCTAATCATGTTTATAATATTTGCAGAATTAATATCACCCATGGCTGGAGTCATTAGCGTGCAGAGGGGGGGACCATAAGAATTGTACTTCGGAAGCTGTTGATTTGCGGTGGGGGAGTAGAAACTAGAGGAGCATTTGATAGAATAATCCATGTCTCTGTTTAACAAGCGTGAAGCAGGATGGGGCCTCATTGATGGAGCGCCATTGTTTAAGGGTTGGCATCAGACTGAAAGAATTGCTCTTGCTGGGTCTTCGCAGTCCGTACACTGGCATAATGAAGAGTCTTGTAAATTATTAATGCTGTGCTTATTTAGCCTCATCTATCTCGCAGATAATGAGTGATTGGTTTTATACATAATTACAGGAGCGGCAGCACTGAGAAAATGTATTCTTTTATTGAAGGGGGTGCATAAACAGAGAAAAGCGGGTGTTAATCTACAGAGGCCCTGAAAGGTAACGGCATAGCGAGTCACACTACAGTGCGTCTTACTAAAGGGGAAGACGGGAGTTTAAATGGAACATCAGCGGGAGCACGGGAGGCCAATATGAGTGTGAAAGAAAGTAATAAATGCAAGAAATAATAGCTATAATCATGTAGCCGGTGCTGGGACATACCGAAAGTTGCTGACATGCAATGATTTTATTAATACTGAAAGATTACACAAATATAATCATCACTCACCGATATATAACTGAATTGAAACATCAAAAGGTAAAATTGAGATATAGTGTATATGATGAATCAGGGGTGAAACAATACTATGCTATCAAGGGCATGGTCACAATAACTCACTAAGCTGACCCTTCAAGAAGCTTGGATGAATAGTGTCATTCTCTAAATGGCAGCCATGTCTAGCAAGCGATCTTCTACTATGGTTACTGTGCAGAAGGGCAGCCACTCTGCACAACACCAGGAAGACCGTTGTCATGGTCAGGGGTCAGGCTTGGACACCAGTAACTATAGCAGTAGACAGGCTCCCACCAACCAGTTGGAAAAGTACTCAAGCAGGTCCCCTTGGTGGATGACGCGGGCTCACCCGAGGTGCAGGGTCTAAGCATTAACCGGTATTCACTTGAGCTCCTGATGGTGGAGATGGGTTTTGCTGTATGTCAGTACCAGGTCATGGTCCTCAGAATCGCCCCACCAGGAGGTGAGCAAGCTAGGTTCCAATAGCAGATAAGGCAGGTAGGGATCAAGCAGAAGTGTAGTCAGTAAATAAGCCAAAGGTCAGTAACAAGTGGTTGCAGGTTGCCATCAAGCAAAAGCGTAGTCGTGGAAAAGGTCAAATGTTGGTAATGAATGGTTGCAGGTTGGGATCAAGCAGAAGCATAGTCAAGGAACAAGCCAAGGCCGGTAATGAGTGGTAGTGGAGATAGTCCTTATTTGTCATAAATGAGCACGATCACGGCTGGAGAGAGCAAAATAATCTGGAAAACAGGAAGTGCGGAGACATGGCTTAAAAGATAAAGCAGGTAGGGATCAAGCAGAAGTTTAGTCAGTAAACAAGCCAAAGGTCAGTAACAAGTGGTTGCAGGTTGGCATCAAGCAAAAGCGTAGTCGTGGAAAAGGCCAAATGTTGGTAATGAATGGTTGCAGGTTGGGATCAAGCAGAAGCATAGTCAAGAAACAAGCCAAGGTCGGTAATGAGTGGTCGTGCAGATAGCCCTTTTCTCTCACAAAGGAGCAAGATATTGGCTGGAGACAGCAAAATAATCTGGTAAACAGGAAGTGCAGAGACACGGCTTAAATCAGGAAGTTCATGGGAGGAGCAAAGAGTTCAAGGTTCACAAGAAGCAGGAGACAAGGCAAGATTGTCCTAAGAGATCAGACAGGGAGCTGCCCAACACCTCAGTGGCACAGAGAGAAAAGCCACAGCCAAACACCACAGAGGTCGTAGGTTCAGAGCCCACTCCTGACAAAGAGTTTTCAGCTCCCAAAAAAGAAAAAAAACATGATTTACAGGGTCTTCCTCTGGATTAACTGTGGGTATAGTGTTCTGTATATGGAGGTTTTCTACAAGGTTATACCGAAAGTAATGCAAAATTGGGGATAACTTTGTTTACTTACATAGGTAGTTCAAATATCACGAGTATTATGTACGTTGTATGTTTTATAGTAACTCTTCCTCCATAGTATCTCTTCTTCTTCTTTTTCATTGCAGGTAAATAATGGATTCCAAGCATAAGCAACGTGCCGTCATTGAGTTCCTGATGAAGGAGGGGTGTCAAGCTGTCTGATATCCACAGAAGGCTACAGAATATTAGCAGAGATGACACCATTGATAAGAGTCACCAATGAGAAGACATTGCTCTTGTCAATGGTGTAATCTCCATAAACATTCTGTTGCCTTCTGTGGATGTAGGATAGCGTGCACCCCTCCTTCATCAAGAACTCAATTGATGGCACCTTGCTTCTGCTTGGATTCCGTTCTTTACCTGCAATGAAATAGAAGAAGAGTTACAATAGAGGAAGAGTTTCTATAGAGGAAGAGTTACAATAGAGGAAGAGTTACAATAGAGGAAGAGTTTCTATAGAGGAAGAGTTTCTATAGAGGAAGAGTTACAATAGAGGAAGAGTTACTATAAAGGAAGAATTACTATAGAGGAAGAGTTACTATAGTGGAAGAGTTACTATAGAGGAAGAGTTACAATAGAGGAAGAGTTACTATAGTGGAAGAGTTACTATAGAGGAAGAGTTACAATAGAGGAAGTTATAATAGAGGAAGAGTTACTATAGTGGAGGAGTTACTATAGAGGAAGAGTTACTATAGAGGAAGGGTTATAATAGAGGAAGAGTTACTATAGTGGAGGAGTTACTATAGAGGAAAAGTTACTATAGAGGAAGAGTTACTATAGAGGAAGAGTTATAATAGAGGAAAAGTTACTATAGTGGAAGAGTTACTATAGAGGAAGGGTTATAATAGAGGAAGAGTTACTATAGTGGAAGAGTTACTATAGAGGAAGAGTTACTATAGAGGAAGAGTTACAATAGAGGAAGAGTTATAATAAAGAAAGAGTTACAATAGAGGAAGAGTTACAATAGAGGAAGAGTTATAATAGGGGAAGAGTTACTATAGTGGAGGAGTTACTATAGAGGAAGGGTTACTATAGTGGAAGAGTTACTATAGAGGAAGGGTTATAATAGAGGAAGAGTTACTATAGTGGAAGAGTTACTATAGAGGAAGAGTTACTAGAGGAAGAGTTACAATAGAGGAAGAGTTATAATAGAGAAAGAGTTACTATAGAGGAAGAGTTACAATAGAGGAAGAGTTACAATAGAGGAAGAGTTACTATAGAGGAAGGGTTACAATAGAGGAAGAGTTACTATAGAGGAAGGGTTACTATAGTGGAAAAGTTACTATAGAGGAAAAATTACTATAATGGAAGAGTTACTCTACCAACATGTGACATTTGAATGACCTATGTAAGTTAATAAAAATGTTTTGCTCACTTGTGCATTACTTTCGGTACAGCCCTCGTATTTATTCATTTGTTTATTTTATTGTTTGAACTAGATGGATCTGTGTCTTTTTTCAACCTGACATTGTCTCCATGTAAAATTGGCATCAATATACCTACACCTAAAAAAAAACGACAAAACTGAGAAAGACCTTACTGTCACTCTATTTTGCAGCACAGGGGTTAGTGGTCTAAATTGGCCCTAGTATGTGTATGTAAGATAAGGAATTTAGATTGTAAGCTCCTTGAGGGCAGGAACTAATGCTAATGTACAGTGTTTAAAGTGCTTCGTAAATTGTTGGCACTATATAAAATACCTACAATAAATAATAATATGAATTTTTAAGCCATGTGTGTGAAGATCTGTTCATTATCCAACCAGGCTTCCATGTCATCTGACTGAGATGTCCATCTAGCTGTATGGGATCACATTATAAGTATATATTATGATTGTATGGATTTCCCTTTTAGCACTCTATATAAGAAGTGAAAACCGCACATTCAGAGTAACGTTATGTTCAGATATACATAACATATCAGTACATTCTGTACATTATTACAGAAAGTTGGAGTAAACATGATGGTATGTAGTATGAATGAGGTGGAATTTAGATTACATATCTCACTGGACCTTTTTGTCAGTTGTAAGGCTCACATCTTTCACACAGTTCTTAACATCTTATATGAAGTAAGTATGGGGTATGCTAATTCATACCCCCTTATAGATTACAGAAATTGTGTGGAATATTGAAACATGAAGCAGCCTACTGCAACCCTTTGCTGATCTAGGTTTAGGTTAAAGCATTATGACTATGAATACACATAATGGGGAAATTGTGGCAGTAATATGGAAGAAGAGTAACAAATATGGAGCATATGGACAAGCAGTGAGTGTGGACAGTGTGGACAAGCAGTGAGTGTGGACAGTATGGACAAGCAGTGAGTGTGGACAGTATGGACAAGCAGTGAGTGTGGACAGTATGGACAAGCAGTGAGTGTGGACAGTATGGACAAGCAGTGAGTGTGGACAGTGTGGACAAGCAGTGAGTGTGGACAGTGTGGACAAGCAGTGAGTGTGGACAGTATGGACAAGCAGTGAGTGTGGACAGTGTGGACAAGCAGTGAGTGTGGACAGTATGGACAAGCAGTGAGTATGGACAGTATGGACAAGCAGTGAGTGTGGACAGTGTGGACAAGCAGTGAGTGTGGACAGTATGGACAAGCAGTGAGTGTGGACAGTATAGACAAGCAGTGAGTGTGGACAGTATGGACAAGCAGTGAGTGTGGACAGTGTGGACAAGCAGTGAGTGTGGACAGTATGGACAAGCAGTGAGTGTGGACAGTATGGACAAGCAGTGAGTGTGGACAGTGTGGACAAGCAGTGAGTGTGGACAGTATGGACAAGCAGTGGGTGTGGGCAGTATGGACAAGCAGTGAGTGTGGACAGTATGGACAAGCAGTGGGTGTGGGCAGTATGGACAAGCAGTGAGTGTGGACAGTATGGACAAGCAGTGAGTGTGGACAGTATGGGCAAGCAGTGAGTGTGGACAGTATGGACAAGCAGTGAGTGTGGACAGTGTGGACAAGCAGTGAGTGGACAGTATGGACAAGCAGTGAGTGTGGACAGTATGGACAAGCAGTGAGTGGACAGTATGGACAAGCAGTGAGTGTGGACAGTATGGACAAGCAGTGAGTGGACAGTGTGGAGAAGCAGTAAGTGTGGACAGTGTGGACAAGCAGTGAGTGTGGACAGTATGGACAAGCAGTGAGTGTGGACAGTATGGACAAGCAGTGAGTGTGGACAGTATGGACAAGCAGTGAGTGTGGACAGTGTGGACAAGCAGTAAGTGTGGACAGTGTGGACAAGCAGTGAGTGTGGACAGTATGGACAAGCAGTGAGTGTGGACAGTATGGACAAGCAGTGAGTGTGGACAGTGTGGACAAGCAGTGAGTATGGACAGTATGGACAAGCAGTGAGTATGGACAGTGTGGACATGCAGTGAGTGTGGACAGTATGGACAAGCAGTGAGTGTGGACAGTGTGGACAAGCAGTGAGTGTGGACAGTATGGACAAGCAGTGAGTGTGGACAGTATGGACAAGTAGTGAGTGGACAGTATGGACAAGCAGTGAGTGTGGACAGTATGCACAAGCAGTGAGTGTGGACCGTGTGGTTAAGCAGTGAGTGTGGACAGTGTGTACAAGCAGTGAGTGTGGACAGTGTGGACAAGCAGTGAGTGTGGACAGTGTAGACAAGCAGTGAGTGTGGACAGTATGGACCAGCATTGAGTGTGGACAGTATGGACAAGCAGTGAGTGTGGGCAGTATGGACAAGCAGTGAGTGGACAGTATGGACAAGCAGTGAGTGTGGACAGTATGGACAAGCAGTGAGTGGACAGTATGGACAAGCAGTGAGTGTGGACAGTATGGACAAGCAGTGAGTGTGGACAGTATAGACAAGCAGTGAGTGTGGACAGTATGGACAAGCAGTGAGTGTGGACAGTATGGACAAGCAATGAGTGTGGACAGTGTGGACAAGCAGTGAGTGTGGACAGTATGGACAAGCAGTGAGTGTGGACAGTATGGACAAGCAATGAGTGTGGACAGTGTGGACAAGCAGTGAGTGTGGACAGTATGGACAAGTAGTGAGTGGACAGTATGGACAAGTAGTGAGTGGACAGTATGGACAAGCAGTGAGTGTGGACAGTGTGGACAAGCAGTGAGTGTGGACAGTATGCACAAGCAGTGAGTGTGGACAGTATGGACAAGCAGTGAGTGTGGACAGTATGCACAAGCAGTGAGTGTGGACAGTATGGACAAGCAGTGAGTGTGGACAGTGTGGACAAGCAGTGAGTGTGGACAGTATGGACAAGCAGTGAGTGTGGACAGTATGGACAAGCAGTGAGTGTGGACAGTGTGGACAAGCAGTGAGTGTGGACAGTGTGGACAGTATGGACAAGCAGTGAGTGGACAGTATGCACAAGCAGTGAGTGTGGACAGTATGGACAAGCAGTGAGTGTGGACAGTGTGGACAAGCAGTGAGTGTGGACAGTAAGGACAAGCAGTGAGTGTGGACAGTATGGACAAGCAGTGAGTGTGGACAGTGTGGACAAGCAGTGAGTGTGGACAGTATGGACAAGCAGTGAGTGTGGACAGTGTGGACAAGCAGTGAGTGTGGACAGTGTAGACAAGCAGTGAGTGTGGACAGTGTGGACAAGCAGTGAGTGTGGACAGTATGGACAAGTAGTGAGTGTGGACAGTGTGGACAAGCAGTGAGTGTGGACAGTGTAGACAAGCAGTGAGTGTGGACAGTGTAGACAAGCAGTGAGTGTGGACAGTGTGGACAAGCAGTGAGTGTGGACAGTATGGACAAGCAGTGAGTGTGGACAGTGTGGACAAGCAGTGAGTGTGGACAGTGTGGACAAGCAGTGAGTGTGGACAGTGTAGACAAGCAGTGAGTGTGGACAGTGTAGACAAGCAGTGAGTGTGGACAGTGTGGACAAGCAGTGAGTGTGGACAGTATGGACAAGCAGTGAGTGTGGACAGTGTGGACAAGCAGTGAGTGTGGACAGTGTGGACCAGCAGTGAGTGTGGACAGTATGGACAAGCAGTGAGTGTGGATAGTATGGACAAGCAGTGAGTGTGGACAGTATGGACAAGCAGTGAGTGTGGACAGTGTGGACAAGCAGTGAGTGTGGACAGTATGGACAAGCAGTGGGTGTGGGCAGTATGGACAAGCAGTGAGTGTGGACAGTATGGACAAGCAGTGGGTGTGGGCAGTATGGACAAGCAGTGAGTGTGGACAGTATGGACAAGCAGTGAGTGTGGACAGTATGGGCAAGCAGTGAGTGTGGACAGTATGGACAAGCAGTGAGTGTGGACAGTGTGGACAAGCAGTGAGTGGACAGTATGGACAAGCAGTGAGTGTGGACAGTATGGACAAGCAGTGAGTGGACAGTATGGACAAGCAGTGAGTGTGGACAGTATGGACAAGCAGTGAGTGGACAGTATGGACAAGCAGTGAGTGGACAGTGTGGACAAGCAGTAAGTGTGGACAGTGTGGACAAGCAGTGAGTGTGGACAGTATGGACAAGCAGTGAGTGTGGACAGTATGGACAAGCAGTGAGTGTGGACAGTATGGACAAGCAGTGAGTGTGGACAGTGTGGACAAGCAGTAAGTGTGGAAAGTGTGGACAAGCAGTGAGTGTGGACAGTATGGACAAGCAGTGAGTGTGGACAGTATGGACAAGCAGTGAGTGTGGACAGTGTGAACAAGCAGTGAGTATGGACAGTATGGACAAGCAGTGAGTATGGACAGTATGGACAAGTAGTGAGTGGACAGTATGGACAAGCAGTGAGTGTGGACAGTATGCACAAGCAGTGAGTGTGGACCGTGTGGTTAAGCAGTGAGTGTGGACAGTGTGTACAAGCAGTGAGTGTGGACAGTGTGGACAAGCAGTGAGTGTGGACAGTGTAGACAAGCAGTGAGTGTGGACAGTATGGACCAGCAGTGAGTGTGGACAGTATGGACAAGCAGTGAGTGTGGGCAGTATGGACAAGCAGTGAGTGGACAGTATGGACAAGCAGTGAGTGTGGACAGTATGGACAAGCAGTGAGTGGACAGTATGGACAAGCAGTGAGTGTGGACAGTATGGACAAGCAGTGAGTGTGGACAGTATGGACAAGCAGTGAGTGTGGACAGTATGGACAAGCAGTGAGTGTGGACAGTATGGACAAGCAATGAGTGTGGACAGTGTGGACAAGCAGTGAGTGTGGACAGTGTGGACAAGCAGTGAGTGTGGACAGTATGGACAAGCAGTGAGTGTGGACAGTATGGACAAGCAGTGAGTGTGGACAGTATGGACAAGCAGTGAGTGGACAGTATGGACAAACAGTGAGTGTGGACAGTATGGACAAGTAGTGAGTGGACAGTATGGACAAGTAGTGAGTGGACAGTATGGACAAGCAGTGAGTGTGGACAGTGTGGACAAGCAGTGAGTGTGGACAGTATGCACAAGCAGTGAGTGTGGACAGTATGGACAAGCAGTGAGTGTGGACAGTATGCACAAGCAGTGAGTGTGGACAGTATGGACAAGCAGTGAGTGTGGACAGTATGGACAAGCAGTGAGTGTGGACAGTGTGGACAAGCAGTGAGTGTGGACAGTGTGGACAGTATGGACAAGCAGTGAGTGGACAGTATGCACAAGCAGTGAGTGTGGACAGTATGGACAAGCAGTGAGTGTGGACAGTGTGGACAAGCAGTGAGTGTGGACAGTAAGGACAAGCAGTGAGTGTGGACAGTATGGACAAGCAGTGAGTGTGGACAGTGTGGACAAGCAGTGAGTGTGGACAGTATGGACAAGCAGTGAGTGTGGACAGTATGGACAAGCAGTGAGTGTGGACAGTATGGACAAGCAGTAAGTGTGGACAGTATGGACAAGCAGTGAGTGTGAACAGTATGGACAAGCAGTGAGTGGACAGTATGGACAAGCAGTGAGTGGACAGTATGGACAAGCAGTGAGTGTGGACAGTATGGACAAGTAGTGAGTGGACAGTATGGACAAGCAGTGAGTGTGGACAGTATGCACAAGCAGTGAGTGTGGACAAGCAGTGAGTGTGGACAGTATGCACAAGCAGTGAGTGTGGACAAGCAGTGAGTGTGGACAGTGTGGACAAGCAGTGAGTGTGGACAAGCAGTGAGTGTGGACAGTATGCACAAGCAGTGAGTGTGGACAGTATGGACAAGCAGTGAGTGTGGACAGTGTGTACAAGCAGTGAGTGTGGACAGTATGGACAAGCAGTGAGTGTGGACAGTGTGGACAAGCAGTGAGTGTGGACAGTATGGACAAGCAGTGAGTGTGGACAGTATGCACAAGCAGTGAGTGTGGACAAGCAGTGAGTGTGGACAGTGTGGACAAGCAGTGAGTGTGGACAAGCAGTGAGTGTGGACAGTATGCACAAGCAGTGAGTGTGGACAGTGTGTACAAGCAGTGAGTGTGGACAGTATGGACAAGCAGTGAGTGTGGACAGTGTGGACAAGCAGTGAGTGTGGACAGTATGGACAAGCAGTGAGTGTGGACAGTGTGTACAAGCAGTGAGTGTGGACAGTATGGACAAGCAGTGAGTGTGGACAGTGTGGACAAGCAGTGAGTGTGGACAGTATGGACAAGCAGTGAGTGTGGACAGTATGGACAAGCAGTGAGTGTGGACAGTGTGGACAAGCAGTGAGTGTGGACAGTATAGACAAGCAGTGAGTGTGGACAGTATGGACAAGCAGTGAGTGTGGACAGTGTGGACAAGCAGTGAGTGTGGACAGTGTGGACAAGCAGTGAGTGTGGACACTATGGACAAGCAATGAGTGTGGACAGTGTGGACAAGCAGTGAGTGTGGACAGTATAGACAAGTAGTGAGTGTGGACAGTATGGACAAGCAGTGAGTGTGGACAGTGTGGACAAGCAGTGAGTGTGGACAGTGTGGACAAGCAGTGAGTGTGGACAGTGTGGACAAGCAGTGAGTGTGGACACTATGGACAAGCAGTGAGTGTGGACAGTGTGGACAAGCAGTGAGTGTGGACAGTATAGACAAGCAGTGAGTGTGGACAGTATGGACAAGCAGTGAGTGTGGACAGTGTGGACAAGCAGTGAGTGTGGACAGTGTGGACAAGCAGTGAGTGTGGACAGTGTGGACATGCAGTGAGTGTGGACAGTATGGACAAGCAGTGAGTGTGGACAGTGTGGACAAGCAGTCAACGGCCAGTATGGACAAGCAGTGAGTGTGAACAGTGTGGACAAGCAGTGAGTGTGGACAGTGTGGACATGAAGTGAGTGTGGACAGTGTGGACAAGCAGTGAGTGTGGACAGTATAGACAAGCAGTGAGTGTGGACAGTATGGACAAGCAGTGAGTGTGGACAGTGTGGACAAGCAGTGAGTGTGGACAGTGTGGACAAGCAGTGAGTGGACAGTATAGACAAGGAACGAGGGGCCCGTATGGACAAGCAGTGAGTGTGGACAGTATGGACAAGCAGTGAGTGTGGACAGTATGGACAAGCAGTGAGTGTGGACAGTATGGACAAGCAGTGAGTGTGGACAGTATGGACAAGCAGTGAGTGTGGACAGTGTGGACAAGCAGTGAGTGTGGACAGTATGGACAAGCAGTGAGTGTGGACAGTATGGACAAGCAGTGAGTGTGGACAGTGTGGACAAGCAGTGAGTGTGCACAGTATGGACAAGCAGTGAGTGTGGACAGTATAGACAAGCAGTGAGTGTGGACAGTATGGACAAGCAGTGAGTGTGAACAGTGTGGACAAGCAATAAGTGTGGACAGTGTGGACAAGCAGTATGTGGACAGTATAGACAAGCAGTATGTGGACAGTGTGTACTTTTTACCTCTACTGTTGGAGCTCGGTGTCTGGAGCGCTCCGTTTTCTTAGCAATCGGTACATTGAGTTGGCTGTTGGTACAATCCAGCGCCCCATTGGTCAGATACAGCAGGAGTTGGGTCATGGCCAGCTGGTCACTGTAGCCCAGGTCCAAGTCAGTGGCCCAAATCTAAATAAACCAAGAAGAACAGATCACATCTGTGCTATCAGAATACAATCACAGGAGCCCACCATGCCTTGTATGTGGTTAGTTGCTGATCACAGATTTACATACAGTTTAATGATTCACTATATACTGCTATTGGTATCTTCTGATATCACAGCCTATCCACTGATGAGTCTGCAGATGAGAAAGGTCCTGTTTAATTATAGTAATAAACATTGATGATAGAATTAGTACGGTAATTGTTTTTTTTTTTGCATTATAATATAGGTGAGTTATTGATTGCTTTGTTTTTTGACCAAGAGGCTGATATTGCACAATTACCTATTTTTTATTTTTATTTTTTGTTGTTATTTAATAGATTTAAGGCCGGCAATGCCCCCCCCTGAGATGTCCAGGGGTAAATGTTGATTCACAGTCAGTGTGAAATGACATTGACAAGGTCACACGAAGCAGAAACACTTGTTATTATCCCGAGGTCAGCCTCTCAGCATGTTGAGGGGTCTGTGCCATTCAACACACTGACATCTGTCCTGATCAGTGGCGGATGTGGGGTCAGGTTCGGGGGTCCTCCCTCTCCGTGTAACCTGCCAGCAGATCGGCCCTCTCAGCACACTGCGCAGAGTCACTGGTGTAAGCGGCGGATGTTAAATGGCATCATTATAACATTATTAAGGGGTCAGCCAGTGCCTTGCCTCTTGCTAAACTCCTGCTAATTTCTGAATCATATTCACAAGCAAATGCCCTCTAAATGAATCACTGCCGAGACACTCTTTAATAACCAACTGGCAGGAATCTGATGAGCTATTAAAGATACAATCCGTCATCATAAGGATCTGCTTCAGGGGGCGAGGGAAGTGCTCAATCGGCAGCTGACGAGGCTGTAGAGGGGCAACATTGATTTCTTTTATTGTTCGTGTACTTGTCCTGTAGGCCTTGTCTGGCACTGTGTATGATCAGTCTAAGTCAGCCTTTCTCAACCATTTTCCCCCAGAGGAACCCTGGAAATAATTTTCAATTCTTGGGGAAGCAATGCTAGAAACAATTAATTGGGAGTCAGTGGGAAAAATGCCCCTTCCATAGGAGGCAGATGGGAAGAATGCTTTCAGTAGTGGTCAGCAGGGGCGGGCCCATCCATTAAGGACACATGGGCACCACCCCCCCCCTGTCCATCGCCCCCCCCCCCCCATCCATG
This sequence comes from Aquarana catesbeiana, assembly GCF_042186555.1. Taxonomy (NCBI): domain Eukaryota; kingdom Metazoa; phylum Chordata; class Amphibia; order Anura; family Ranidae; genus Aquarana; species Aquarana catesbeiana. Next base: position 12,976,186 of record NC_133326.1, read on the forward strand.
CGTCCGGCCTCTTTCAGGACACTGGCACATGGATTCCAAAGCAGGGGGGGGATGGGCTGTTTTTTTGAAGCACCAATTAGAGCCAGAGGCTCTACTAGTCTTGAATATAGGGTGGGCTCGGGGCGCAGAGAGTGCGCTCCGATCCCACCCAGGTGTGTCACAACAGCGAATGAATATTCACTGTTGTAACTCTGATCTTCCTCCCGGCCAATCAGGAGGCAGGTTTTGACAACGGTCACACGATTGGCTGAAAAGACAGGCAATCCCATTGGATGCCTAGGAGGAAGGGGGAGGAGCTGGAAGCCGCCATGGAGGAGAGGACACAGAGCCGCTACACCATGCTGCCTGCCACCCGCCACGCTGGGGTAAGTGCCAGACGGACCAGCAAACAGCAGGGGGTTGGGTGCCGCTTGATGGGGGATAGGTGGTTGTTTGCCGTCTCTCCGCCCCCCCCCCCAAGAAAAAATAAACCACCTGCCTGGTCAGAATGCCACCCTTACAGACAGCAAAAAAGACCATTGGGGTAATGATACCTACACTACCTAATGGTATTGGCCCCAGAATTATGAAGGTACCATCAAATGGGAGGTCAGTCAGTAACAGCTCAAGGAACCCTTAGCAACCTCTAGAGCAGGGTTTCTCAACCAGGGTTCCATGGAAGCCTAGGGTTTCTCCAGAGGTTGCCAAGACCAATTTATACCTCTCAGATAATTTCCCACTGACACCGCTGATCTTTTTTCTTTTCTTCCCAATGCTCACAAGAGTAAGGAACGTTATTTCAAGGGTTCCTCAATGTTCAGAAGGTTGAGAAAGACTTCTCTAGATCAATTCTGGTTGAGAATAGCTGTTCTAAGTACTTGTATTCAGTCTGACCCTATAATGTGTTCAGCATAAGTGCCCACACTTTGGATCAAGGCTGGGCCTTGGGGTGGACAGGAGGGGTGGCTGCCCTAGGCACTGTGGTGTCATGTGAGGTGGGGGGGGCACCACAAGGAGATTGGGGGGAGGGGATTTGTGTTGGGAGGAGGAAATGGGATGGGGGGGCAGCAGAAGGTAAGACTGGTTCTAGGAGGGGAAATTTGGGGAGGTGTGCTGGGAGTGGTGATTTGGAGGGGGAGAAAAGGTGATATGGTAGAAGCGGGAAGGAATTTGTGCTAGGAGGGGAACTTTTTTTAGGGTGGGGGGATTTGTGCTAGAATGGGGAATTGGTAGGGGGGGATTTGTGCTGGTGGGATTTGGAGTGGGGGGGGAATTGCACTTGGTAGAAAATTTGTCCTAGGTAGGGGATTTTTTTTGGGGGGGGGGGGTGATTTGTGCAGGGGGCACATGGGGGGGGGTTCAAAGATTTGTGCAAACAGATTAGTACTGTATATTTATGAAGGGGGATGATTTTTGCTGGCACATAATGCTCATACATCTTGGGGGGCGATGCAATTAGGCATGCCCACCCTGGGCTCTAGGTGACCTTGTCCTGACACTGCTTTGGATTGTCCCTCTGACTTTTATTGGAATAAAGCTGTATCTGGACCTTTTAGCGGTGGTGCGGCGCTTCAATTTCCATTTCCATTTTGGTACCCATACAAGACAGCTTCTAATAAAATATTCTGAATGTGATTTTCAACCTAACTTGTACATTTATGTTAATCAGCGAATTTCAGTATAGCTTCTTATTAGACTGACCATACTGTCAGGGCTGGGCTCAGCCCTTCCTTCTCTGAGCTGGCAGCTAAGCTGTCGGCTAATTGCCAGCTCCTATCTCTCCACAGTTACTCGGCTGTTGATGATATCCTGCTCGTCAGTCCTGCCTACTTAAGCCGTCCAGTCCAGAGGTTCTCTGCCTTCGCCTTGGTCAAAATTACAGAAACTATCTCCTGCGATCCTGTTCAAGACTTGCTTTGCTGACATCACTTCTGGCTCCAGATCCTGCTTGCTGTTCTACTACATTGATGCCTGACTTCTGGCTTGGCTGACTATCCGTCCTGCTTACTGAACTCTGGTTATGTTTTGACTATGTTTGTTCTTTTTATTTTATTATTAAACAAGTGTGGTTTAACTATACTTCTGTCTTGGCCTGATTTCATGGTTTCTGACACATACATGAAGTGGTTTTGATTAGCCATACATTAAATTCAAGCAATGCTAACATAGGTTCGATGGAATGTTTGGTGAAAACAAGTCTCATATAAAAAACTAAAGCAGATATCTTAACGTATACAAAACTATCTGTTTTGCAATTTTACACTATGGGAGCATATCTTGCTTTTGTCTTTTGAGTACTACGATCTTAACTGTGGATGCCGGTATAGGTTCATGGGTGACCTGATAATTTCCCAAATGCCTGGCGAGATCACTGTTATGGTGGTCAACTCTAGCTGGTAAGGAGCCTCATATCTCACTTGGGTGTGAATTACTCTGGATGTTGGACTCACCTGTATCTCATTCTCTTTGGATTCCGTTCACATTGGATCTTAATTCACATTATTTATGGACTGATTAGTTTTTCCTCTGCACTATATGTTATTGGGACTATTATTTGCACATATATTTTGTAAGCAACTTTTTTCTTGTGGTTGACACCTATATTATTCACATTTTTTCAGTATTAAATTTTCTTTGATACCTTTATTAGTTTTGTATACATTAAGATATCTGCTTTAGTTTTTTATATGAGACTTGTTTTCACCAAACATTCCATCGAACCTATTGTGATAACGTCTGATGGGTCATCACTTTTTTACTTTTTTGGTGTGCTTATATCTCACATATATAATATTTTTCACCTTCATTTACTGTTTTAGCGCTGCATTTTTTATTTTTGTGATGTATTGGAGTTTAGTATTAGACTTTTAGTGCTGGCGGCTTTTACACTTTATTATTTAAACATATACTCTTTGAAGTGCTGCGTTAACCCTTTGGGTTCTTTATTACTGCTAACATAGGGTCAATGAGAACTGTAATATCATACATCACACATCTGAAAACAACAACTGATTAACCTGTCACTTGGCCCTCAGCACTGGCTTGTACTGGAGACCTCAGTGGTATTGTGTGATCTGTGGTGTGAAATGTCTACAGAGAAGCCTCAGCTGCCCATAGGTCACACCAGATTGGGACCATGATTACAATATATAAAATTGGGCTTAGAGTAACTAACTGTTTAAGATGAAAGTGTGCTTTTACTGCCTGGTCTTTGCATAGTTATACTAATGCAGCTTGGAGCAATGTAAGTAGGTATACCTGTGGGATCCCCGTGGAAGCTGGAAATCACTCTACGAGGCACCACTACTACAGTGATCTCCACTAGCTTTCAGAACCCATGCCAGGAGTTTGCCTACTCAGCAGGGACCCTATTCAGAGAACCCTTTGCATTCATTGAGAAAATGAAAAGTGTTCCTGACTGGCACCCAAGCCAATTGAGCGACCTCCTGTGTACACATTGCAGCAGGACAGCTGCTTGGCATGGGACCCAGAAGCTAGTGGAGATCACTGCAGTAGTGGAGCCTAATACAATGATTTCCAGCTTCCAGGGGAATCCCACAGGTATGGCACATACACATTTACATTGGTCCAAGCTGTATAAATGTAACTAAGTAAAAATTGCAATACCTGGAATTCTTCTTTAAAAAGTATTAAAGCCAAGGCATTAGGACAATAGGTAGGGAACTAGTATATCTCAAGGAGAGGTCAAAAATGTATGCCTACATATTTCTCTAGTTATATGTGTATTGCAATTGATAAAAGCTACCGTTAGTTGGAAATAGCTTGTCATTATTTCCCTCTGCCGTACATTATCAAATTTATTAGACCCTTAGTGCCATCACCCATATTATTTTAGTATATTAGGTACAGAGGTCAGCTGTTAAGAAACGAAATATTGCTTATACATATGTCATATGGACAGAGTAGGGCGATGGCTTATACAAAGGTCATATGAGTAGGGTGATTGGTTATACATATGTCTTATGGACAGAGTAGGCTGATGGCTTATACCAGGGGTCTTCAAACTATGGCCCTCTAGTTGTTCAGAAACTACAATTCCCATCATGCCTAGTTATGTCTGTGAATGTCAGAGTTTTACAATGCCTCATGGGACGCGGAATTCCACAACAGCTGGAGGGCCATAGTTTGAGGATCCCTGGCTTATACATAGGTCACATGGACAGAGTAGGCTGATGGCTTATACATAGGTCATATGGACAGAGTAGGGTGATTGGTTATAAATAGGTCATATGGACAGGGTAGGGTCGATTGGTTATACATAGGTTATATGGACAGAGTAGGGTGATTGGTTATACATGGGTCATATGGACAGAGTAAGGTGATTGGTTATACATAGGTCATATGGATAGAGTAGGGTGATTGGTTATACATGGGTCATATGGACAGAGTAGGGCGATTGGTTATACATAGGTCATATGGATAGAGTAGGGTGATTGGTTATACATGGGTCATATGGACACAGTAGGGTGATTGGTTATACATAGGTCATATGGATAGAGTAGGGTGATTGGTTATACATGGGTCATATGGACAGAGTAAGGTGATTGGTTATACATAGGCCATATGGATAGAGTAGGGTGATTGGTTATACATAGGTCATATGGATAGAGTAGGGTGATTGGTTATACATAAGTCATATGGATAGAGTAGGGAGATTGGTTATACATGGGTCATATGGACAGAGTAGGGAGATTGGTTATACATGGGTCATATGGACAGAGTAGGGTGATTGGTTATACATAGGTCATATGGACAGAGTAGGGTGATTGGTTATACATAGGTCATATGGACAGAGTAGGGTGATTGGTTATACATGGGTCATATGGACAGAGTAGGGTGATTGGTTATACATGGGTCATATGGACAGAGTAGGGTGATTGGTTATACATAGGTCATATGGACAGAGTAGGGTGATTGGTTATACATGGGTCATATGGACAGAGTAGGGTGATTGGTTATACATAGGTCATATGGACAGAGTAGGGTGATTGGTTATACATGGGTCATATGGACAGGGTAGGGTGATTGGTTATACATAGGTCATATGGATAGAGTAGGGTGATTGGTTATACATAAGTCATATGGACAGAGTAGGATGATTGGTTATACATAGGTCATATGGATAGAGTAGGGTGATTGGTTATACATAGGTCATATGGATAGAGTGATTGGTTATATATAGGTCATATGGACAGAGTAGGGTGATTGGTTATATATAGGTCATATGGACAGAGTAGGGTGATGGCTTATTCTTAATAGAAATATTGAAGAAATCTTACCTCCTGTTTAAGACTTTGAGGGTCAATAAATGTTATGAATTCCACAGACACGTATCCAAGCACACCACGGATTTTGCAGGCTTCTCCGATGCGGTTGCAGATCGATGACAGCACGATTGGGGGTACCGAGCACTGAGGAACCGAACTCCCTATACATTGCAGGGGACTGCTACCGTGTATCTGATCCCCACAGGACACCATCTGGATTTCTCCCCCGGGGTTAATCAGGAGGTCTATGGTGAGGCAGGTAATGCTCTTAGCTGGAGGGTAGGCTTCAATGACTCCACCTAGAAATCACAACAAACTTAAAAAAGAGAACTTAATTTTACGAATACCAACAAACTATTTTCAATTCTTATACTGCTAGCCTTACTAAATAGATAAGAAGTTCCGTATATTATATTTACTTGTTTTAAACTTTTTTTTTCAGATTTCTTCAGTTACTTTCTGGTTTCTGGCCCAGGCCAAGATGATGTCATACATCCCAGGAGTCTTCATGGGAGGAGGGGCTTTCTACGCTAAGCAAGCCCTCCTGGCTGCATGCCTGAGCTAAGGGCAGATGGATTTCAGGACGTCAATGCTACATGCATCATTTGCCCTGGACTGGAGATTTAGGAAGGTAGTCCTCATTCTCTGCACTATCATAGTAGGTGAGGTCGAAAAAAGACACAAGTCCATCAAGACATTTCCCTATCCCTATCGACATTTTAAAAAACGTTTAAACCTACTGGTAGTAAACCAACAAAAACCATGGCCAGTCCACATAACCATAACTGTCAGTCAAAAAATACAATTTTTTTGGCAAGCAACCCTTTGTTCTGGAGAACCCCAAATTCAGGCCTATCCCCAGTAGTCATTGTTGAAGCTGCCTATACTTACCATTGCTTATTAGAGTCTGTAGAAATCTGCCCCATGTTGGGTAGCGCCTTCTGTTGACTGGCTGTGCGTAGTGTTCCAGAACCTGAGGAAGTTCCTCCGTGATCCTCTTTAAGACGTTTTCCTGGAGCGGGAGGGAGACCGATTGTGAGAAGAGCTAAGAAATCATTTCTATTTTTGCAATACTCTGGGAAATGGAGGGGGGGTTAGAATACAGTAGAACATAGGACTACCAGTTGTAACCAGATTTGTAATATGTTGAGATGAAGTTTAGAGAAAGCAAACGTGATTGGGTAATATGGGCAACTCTATATTTTTCACCATGCTACTTTTAAAGCCCATCCCAATGCAAAAATGAAAAATTTCCCACCCCTTCTTTGAACCCACCATGTAAGGTTATATTCCGGTCTTACCTGGTGAAGAAAGACGCACTTATCTAAGTCACCCATCCGGGTCCCTTGCTGTTTCCTGGTGTAGGGATTTTCGATCTAGCTGGAAGGGTTATCTCTCACTGTCCAGGCCCCCCTATCGTCCCCTTGTGATGGTATCACATCTCTTCTAGATCCTGAGAGGACCCACCACTGAACAGCCAATAGGAAGTGTCCACATCACACAAGCCAGTGATGTGGACACCCAAAGATCGGAACCTGAAAGTCACATGGGTTTAAGTGAGTAAAAAGGGTATTTAGACTGGGCATTTTTATTCCAGTGATCAGTTAGACCAGGGGGGTCCCCAAACCTTCTAAACAAAGGGCCAGTTTACTGTCCTTCATACTTTAGGGGGGCCGGACTGTGGCCAGTGAGAATAGAAAATGCAACAGTATCAGTGGAAGTAGTGCCCCATCAGTGGTATCAGTGGGAGGAATAGTGCCCCATCTTTGGTGTCAGTGGAAGGAATAGTGCCTCATCATTAGTATCAGAAGGAGGAATAGTGTCCCATCATTGGTATCAGTGGGAGGAATAGTGCCTCATCATTGGTATCAGTGGGAGGATTAGTGCCCCATCATTGGTGTCAGTGGGAAGAATAGTGTCCCATCATTGGTATCAGTGGGAGGATTAGTGCCCCATCAGTGGTGTCAGTGGGAAGAATAGTGCCTCATCATTGGTATCATTGGGAGGAATAGTGCCTCATATCAGTGGGAGGAGCAGTGCCCCATCACTGGTATCAGTGGGAGGAGCAGTGCCCCATCACTGGTATCAGTGGGAGGAGCAGTGCCCCATCACTGGTATCAGTGGGAGGAGCAGTGCCCCATCACTGGTATCAGTGGGAGGAGCAGTGCCCCATCATTGGTATCAGTGGGAGGAATAGTGCCTCATATCAGTGGGAGGAGCAGTGCCCCATCACTGGTATCAGTAGGAGGAGCAGTGCCCCATCACTGGTATCAGTGGGAGGAGCAGTGCCCCATCACTGGTATCAGTGGGAGGAGCAGTGCCCCATCATTGGTATCAGTGGGAGGAGCAGTGCCCCAGGGGCCAGATAAAGGTAGGCAAAAAGCCACAGTTTGGAGACCACTGAGCTAGAGGGTAGTGGGAGGGAGGGAGCAGGTTACTTTTTGCCTGAAGTTGGACTTTTAGCCTGTGTTCACACTGTAGCGATGATGGAACCAGAGCGATTCCAGTGCCGGTTCCCGCATCACATCTCTCCCGCAGGCAGTTCACACTGCCCTCTGCGAACCGCTGCGGGTGTCAATACATTTTTAATGACACTCCCCAGATCAGTTCACAGATCGCAGTATGAACTGTGAACTCGCACAGGAATCGGATCGCATTGGGTGAGAACATCAATGTGATCTGATTTCAGTGCGGGAAAAAAAAAGTCCGTGCACTATTTTCCTGCAAATCCAACGCGAGTTGCGAACGCATTGCACTGACATCGCATGCGATCAGCACTGCAGTGTGGGTGCGAATCACATGCGATGTCTGTGTTCGCACAAGTGTGAACCCAGGCTATAGCTAAATTAGTCAGATGTAGTGAGTTCTGTCTTTCTCTCTGCTTCCGATTGCTGAGACAAGGTGGGAGTGGAGAGGAGGGGGTGGCCACAGCTGCGGGAGTGGTGTGAGGGCCACATGTGTTCCCTCGTGTGTTCTAACTGTAGGGGGGATGGGACTGTCTAGGGGAGATGACAGATCACTGTTCATACATAGTATGAACACACGATCTGTCTCTACTCCCCTGAAAGAACCGGGATCTGTGTGTTTACACACACACAGATCCCGGTTCTCGCTCTGTCACGAGCGATCGCACCCGCCGGGTACTTGTATCGGTTCCAGGCACATGCTGTGGCCAAAAGGTGAAGCGAAGTAAGGTAATGTCGTTTCACCCAGCCGTGCCATTCTGCCGCAGTGAAACTGCGGCGGCTGATCGGCAAGTGGTAAATCATTTCTATACATTTATAGGCTGAGCGCTCCACTATTTTGTACTTTGCAGTTAGAATCTGATTGGCCACCATGCACAGCTGCACCAGATTTTCTACTCTCCAGTTTTAGGTTGGGTTCACACTAGTGCGAATTGCATGTGGTTTCTCCACATGCAATTCGCATAGCAGGAGATTGGGACCATCTCTCTATGGAGCCGGTTCACACATCTCCGGAGCGGCTCCGGTGAGAATTGCACAGGAGTCCCGTGCGACTTTTGGTCCGTTTTCCAGTTCGAATTCAGACAAAAATTTGGGCTGAAATCGGACCTGAAACCGGTGGATGGATACGCACCGGAACCCCTGCTGTGAACCAGTGGTGGCTGGTGTTTTTTTTGGGGGGGGGGGGGGCATACCTCCCAAATTTTTGAGATGAGAATGAGGGACACCTATCAGCAATAGTATGCAGGCATAGGACACACCCCCTTGCCACGCCCCCTTAAAGGAGAATCCTAGCACTGGGAAACATTTTTTGATAGATAAAAAGTTCAAAGGTGCATTTGATATACATCTATATAGATCAGACCAAAATGAGGGACAAAAAGAGGGACAGAGGGAAATTGCTCCAAATCAGGGACAGTCCCTCGAAATCCGGGACAGTTGGGAGCTATGGGAGTGGCACTAGCACAACTGGCTCTAATCAAGTGACCCCGTCACTGTAATTCATGCGCCCGGGGGTCTGAAAGGGGCCGGACGCATGCATAGGTGGGATGGCCTCGGAAGCTGTGGATAGATTCATGCTATGCATGAATCTATCCATTGCATATAGGGGGGTGTTCCCTTGAGAGAGGGGGTGGCGCCCAGGCGCCCCTAGTGGACAGGCCTCCACTGGCATGAGCCCAGCCTTAGTAAATCAACCTCATTGTCTTCTTATGCCCCGTACACACGAGCGGAATTTCTGTCCGAAAAATCTTGGATGGTTTTTCTGATGGAATTCCGCTCAAGCTTCCCTTGCATACACACGGGTCACACAAAAGTTCTCTGAACTTCCGACCGTCAAGAACGCGGTGACGTACAACACTACGACGAGCCGAGAAAATTAAGTTCAATGCTTCTGAGCATGCGTCGAATATATATATATGTATCCTGTTGAGAGCCTCCTATTGGAATCTATCATCTGATGTTTTGACACCGATGCACGTGTGTGGGATACCATTTACAGGCCTGAAGTGACCCCTGGACTGCAAAGCTGGGGGTCGTCCTGTTCTGGTGAGTGGGGATGCAAAAGGGGGGTGTCACCGTACTCCTGCAAGTTTGTGAAGCATTTTTTGCACCTACTTCATTGTGGACTAACACTTCAGTTGCATTTATTTGGATTTTTATTTGGACTTTTTTTTGTTGATTTCACTTATATTGTGTGTTGCGAGCGCTGTATTTTTTTAATCCACATGCGTCGAATCGTTTCCGAGTATGCGTAGGAATTTTGCGCTTCGGAATTCCTACAGACGATCGGAATTTCCAATAGGAACTTTTTCCGACCAAAAAACAGAGAACCTGCTGTCAATCTTTTGCTGGCAGGAATTCCGCCAGCAAAAGTCCGATGGAGCACACACACACACGGTCGCATTTTCCGACCAAAAGCTCTCATCGGTCTTTTGGTGGCCGAATTTCTGATCGTGTGTACGCGGCATTACACTTCAAAAGACTGGAAAAAATATCCTATGCACTTCAGTAAAATTGGATTAGATTCAACTTCTGTGTCATATTGAAGAGTTGGGCTGCCTGTGGATGGTGCCAAGTCAGTAGGTGACCGTACTATCCGGACAGGCTGGGTCTAAGAAGGTAAGTCAATTCTTAAAGTGGCATTTGAAACAGAACATTTAGCATGAGAAAAAGAAGCATGATAAACTCTTCTACGTGAAGTTGAGATCTTCTGGGCAAAATGCAATCATTTCCAGCACAGAGCGTGCTCAGTGCGCCGCTGTAATATGTTCTTGACTACATAATCCTAAGTGGCTCTGAATAATGTACAGTATGTGCAGTTTAGTATTACGGTTCTTGTCTCTATACCCCATGGTTCATTTACATCACACAAACAACCATTTATACAAAGGGGGGGGGGGGTTAGTGTGACAGTAACGAGGCACTTTATCTCAGCTGTGACTGGAGGTATAATTAGAGATACTTTACAGTGTGCTAAGAGGCCCATTTCTGAAATGGAATGGCCCCTAAGTGACCTTCATGTATGGTCAGCCCAGACATGACACCACACCACCTCATTTAAATGTCCACTGATAGTGATAACACTTCACCAGAAATCTGGAGCCATATTTACTGTACCACTTGCTGACCGCCCTATAGAAGTTTTACTGTGCGCTGGATCACATATACAGGGGCACCTGATAAAACCAGAAGATCATCAAAAAGTTAATTTATTTCAGCAATTCTATTCAAAAAGTGAAATATATATAGATGCGTTACATACAGAGTGATATATTTCAAGCATTTCTTTCTTTTAATGTTGAGGATTATGGTTTATAGCGAGTGACACCCCAAAATTCTGTATCTCAGAAAAAAAAATAAAGGATTTTTAATACAGAAATGTTGTCTTAGTGAGAAGTCTGTCCATGTACAGTATAGGATACACTCAATACTTGGTCGGGGCTTCTTTTGTATGAATTACGGCATCAATGCGGCGTGGCATGGAGGAGATCAGCCTGTGGCACTGCTGAGGTGTTATGGAAGTCCAGGTTGCTTTGATAGCGGCCTTCAGCTCATCTGCATTGTTGGGTCTGATGTCTCTCATCTTCCTCTTGACCAGGGGTCTCCAAACTTTCTAAGCAAAGGGCCAGTTTACTGTCCTTCAGGTTTTAGGGGGGGCGGACTGTGGCCATCGGGAGTAGAAAATGTCCCAGCATCGGTTGGAGTAAACAATGCCCCATCCTTGGTGTCAATGAGAAGAATTGCACCCTATCGTTGGTGACATTGGGAGGAATTGAGCCCCATCCTTGGTGCATTTGGGCCCTATCGTTGGTGACATTGGGAGGAATTGTGCCCCATCCTTGGTGTCATTTGGCGCCATCGTTGGTGACATTGGGAGGAATTGTGCCCCATCCTTGGTGTCATTTGGCCCCATCCTTGTTGTTATTAGGAGGAATTGTGCCCCATCCTTGGTGTCATTTGGGCCCAATTGTCTGTGTCATTGGGAGGAACTATGCCCCATAATTGGTGACATTGGGCCCTATTGTTGGTGTCATTGGGAGGAATCGAGCCCCATCCTTGGTGTCTTGTGGGCCTCATTGTTGGTGTCATTGGGAGGAACTATGCTCCATCATTGGTGACATTGGGCCCTATCATTGGTGTCATTGGAAGGAATTGTGCCCCATCATTGGTGGCACTGAGCCTCATTGTTGGTGTCATTGGGAGGAAATTTGTCCCATCTTTGGTATCATTGGTAGGAATTGTGCCTCATGATCGATGTTTTTGGGAGGAACTGTGCCCCTTCATTAGTGACATATGGCCAAGGGCCATATAAAAGCAAGCAAAGGGCCGCATCCGGCCCCCAGGCCGCAGTTTGAAGACCACTGCTCTTGACAATACCCCACAAATTCTCTATGGGGTTAAGGTCAGACGAGTTTGCTGGTCACTCAAGCACTGTGATACCATGATCCTTAAACCAGGTATTGGTAGTTTTGGCAGTGTGGGACAGGTGCCAAGTCCTGGTGGAAAATGAAATCAGCATCTCCATAAAGCTGGTCAGCAGAGGGAAGTATGAAGTTCTCTAGAATTTCCTGCTAGAGGGCTGCGCTGACTTTGGGCTTGATAAAACACAGTGGACCAAACACCAGCAGATGACGTCTCCCCAAATCACCACTGACTGTGGAAAATGTTGCATTTCATTTGGAAATCGCGGTCCCAGAGTCTGGAGGAAGAGTGGAGAGGCACAGAATCCAAGTTGCATGAGGTCCAGTGTGAAGTTTCCACAGTCAGTGATGATTTGGGGAGTCATGTCATCTGCTGGTGTTGGTCCTCTGTGTTTTATCAAGTCCAAAGTCAGCACAGCTCTACCAGGAAATTCTGGAGCACTTCATGCTTTCCTCTGCTGACCAGCTTTATGGAGATGCTGATTTTCCAGCAGGACTTGGCACCTGCCCACACTGCCAAAACTACCAATACCTGGTCACATGATCATGGGATCACTGTGCTTGATTGGCCAGCAAACTCGCCTGACCTAAACCCCATAGAGAGTCTGTGGGGTATTGTCAAGAGGAAGATGAGAGACATCAGACCCAACAATGCAGATGAGCTGAAGGCCGCTATCAAAGCAACCTGGACTTCCATAACACCTCAGCAGTGCCACAGGCTGATCTCCTCCATGCCACACCGCATTGATGCCGTAATTCATGCAAAAGGAGCCCCAACCAAGTACTGAGTGTATACTATACTGTACATGGACAGACTTCTCACTAAGACAACATTTCTGTATTAAAAATCCTTTTTTTTTTAATTCGTTTAGTTTTTTCTGAATAGAGAATTTTGGGGTGTCACTCGCTGTAAGCCATAATCATCAAAATGAAAAGAAAGAAATGCTTGGAATATATCACTCTGTGTGTAACACTTCTATATAAAATATATGAGTTTCACTTTTTGAATTGAATTACTGAAATAAATCAACTTTTTGATGATATTCTAATTTTATGAGATGCCCCTGTATACGTGATCCTGCACTTCCACCTGCAGAAGCTGATCTGCGGGTACCGGGCACTCGATGTCTGCCGCCACCCCCCGATCATCGGTCAGAGACTCTGAACGAGGCTCTGCCAATGTAAACAAGGCAGAGTTCTGTTCTGACAGGGGGAAAGGGATGGATTCTGTGTTCCTGCAGAGCAGGGACTCAAATCCATCTCCTCCCCTAGTAAAAGCAGCACACATAGTGAACACAAACACTGGCTAAGCACACAGTTAACACTTTGATTGCCCTAGATGTTTAACCCCTCCCCAGCCAGTGTCATTAGTACAGTGACAGTGCATATTTTTTAGCACCGATCACTGTACAGTGGAACCTCGGATTGCGAGTAACGCGGTTAACGAGTGTTTCGCAATACGAGCACTGTATTTTTAAAAATTGTAACTCGGTTTGCGAGTGTTGTCTCGCAAAACAAGCACAATTCAGGCCAAAGCGGTGTGTAGTACCGCTTTTGGCCTGAGGTGGGGGGGTGCCGGAGCCGAGCAGAGCCGAATGTCCCATTCGGAAATGCACAGAAAGGCCCGAGTACAGCACGGCTGACCTTGGCAAATCTCAGGTAGGAGGTCTTTACGAGGTTTGCCGAGGTCAGCCAAAGTTTCCTCGGGCCTTTTTGGCCGTTTCCGAGGCTCTCCGGCGCCTCCCCCCGCCTCTGGCCACATGCGGTATTGCATCCCATTGAAGTCAATGCGGAACTAATTATTTTAGTTTCCATTGACTTCAAGGGGAAAACTCGCTTTGATATGCGAGTACTTTGGATTACGAGCATACTCTTGGAACGGATTATGCTCGTAATCCGAGGTTCCACTGTATTGGTGTCACTGGTCCCCACAAAGTGTCAAAAGTGTCAGTTAGTGTCCAATGGTCCGCCGCAATATCGCAGTCACACTTTAAGGCCTGGTTCGGACCTATGCAGGCTGCAGTTTGCATATTCCAGGTGCATTTTGCGTTTTTCAATACACGATTTTGATCCATTGAAGTCTTTTCATTAAATGCACAGATGTGAACGTGACCCATGGGAAAGCATGTTAAATGAACTGTAGTGTGTTTCTGCAAAACTGAAAACGCAATAAAAATGCATAGGTGTGAACCAGGCCTCAGTCACTGATCATCGTCATTACTAGTATTAAAAAAAAAAAAAATTCCGTAAATATATCCCATAGTTTGTAGACGCTATAACGTTTGCGCAAAAACCAATCAATATACACTTATTGGGATTTTTTTTACCAAAAACATTTAGCAGAATAGAGATTGGCCTAAATTTAGGAAGAAATTAGATTATTTTTCAATTTTCTTTATTGGATATGTTTTATAGCAGAAAGTAAAAAATATATTTTTTTTTAAAAAGATTGTCGGTCTTCTTTTGTTTATAGCGCAAAGAATAAAAAAACGCAGGAGGTGATCATGAAGAACGAGGATAACTAATGCGCAAACCTACACTACACCAGAGAATAATAGAGTAGCTGCCAACATGCAAGGTGTTCACACACAAACTGAAATGAAAAAAAGGAAAAGTATGTGGCGCTGACTCAGCTAAAATGAAAAATATTGAAAGTAAAATCAATATGTCTATATATGTGCAATCAATCCTATATAAATAGCACTAAAAGGCCGTGCTAGACTAAATGATGAATGAATAATAAAGTGCACAAAAAAAAAAAAAAACTTCAACATGCGCAACAATGTAATATCACATTGCAATAATGGCTTTCACAGTGCAAATATAAAGTGCAAACATTGCTTCAAAGTGTTAAAAGTGCAAACATAAAGTCCAATACAAAAAAAACTCCAAGTGACAGTTCATATGGAAAATATGCACTTTTTTCCCCATATGAACTGTCACTTGGAGTTTTTTTTTTAAGTAATGTTTGCACTTTATATTTGCACTGTGAAAGCCATTATTGCAATGTGACATTACATTGTTGCGCATGTTGCAGTTTTTTTGTGCACTTTATTATTCATTCATCATTTAGTCTAGCATGGTGCTATTAGTGCTATTTATATAGGATTGATTGCACATATATAGACATATTGATTTTACTTTCAATATTCTTTATTTTAGCTGAGTCAGCACCACATACTTTTCCTTTTTTCATCACAAGAGGTGATCAAACACCACCAAAAAAAAAAAAAAAGTAAAAAAAATGACATATATTTTATTTGGGTACAGCGTCGCACGACCGCGCAATTGTCAGTTAGTGACACAGTGCCATATCACAAAAAATGGCCTGGTTATGAAGAAGGGGGGGGGGGGTTAAATCTCAGATACCGTTTTTTTTTAAATCAGAAAAGAGTTTTTATTGTACAAAAGTGCAAATAATTATAAAATTACAAACTCCCGGATTAGTCAGATACAGTTTAGTTCCCCTTTAAAGTGGAACTTCAGTCATTTTTTTTCAACTTTTCATCTATGAAATCTTCTGCCCTTGTTGTTGTTTTAACTTTGGATAATAAAACATTTTTTTTTTCTGCCAGTAAATACCTTATACATACCTCCCAACTGTCCCTGATTTGGAGCAATGTCCCTCTGTCCCTCTTTCCCCCTCATTTTGGTCTGATCTATATAAATGTATATAAAATGCACTTTTTATCTTTCAAAAAGCGTTTCCCAGCGCTAAACCTTTCATCCAAATTCTAAATGTCTGCATTTGTAAATTTTAAAAGCCAATATAAAGGAATAGTAGTGGTAAAAAAGCCCTTGTGGATTTAAATAACATTTTTTTTTTGGTTAATTCTCCTTTAAGGGGGTGTGGCAGGAGGTGTGTCCTATGCCTACATATGTTTGCTAGTAGGTGTCCATCATTCCCATCTCAAAATGTTGGCAGGTATGCCTTATACAGCCCACTTCCTGTTTCTTGTCTTGTCATTAGCCTAGGCTTATGACATCACGCACAGCTCTCTCTCACTCTCCTGAGAGTTTGCCAGGAAGGAAGAAAGGGAGGGGGGATGAATCATAAGAGGGCCAATGAGAGCTGCAGAGCTGGAGGTGTGCCTCTGTGCGTCTGTGTAAATCCAGGAAGTGAACAGGCAGCAGCTTCAGCTGCCCACAGTTAAAATGGCTGCAGCCAGACTCAGTTGGAGGGAGATTTCCGCAGCATATTTGGCAAGTACAGAATCACAGTATATATAAAATAATATGCAAAGTGGTTGGAGGGAAGCTTCAGAATGACAAAGATGTTTTTATTACAAATTATGTGAGCAGACCGCAGTTCCTCTTTAACCACTTGCCGCCCGCCATATAACAAAATGACGTTGGCAAAGTGGTTGCGATATCCTTACTAGACGCCATATGACGTCTTTCAGGATATCAAGCCCCGGGGGGCGCGCATCGCGGCGATCGTTGTTGCGGCGTGTCAGTCTGACACACCGCAACTATGATCTAGGTGAAGAGTCTCTGACGGAGACTCTTTACCACGTGATCAGCCGTGTCCAATCACGGCTGATCACGATGTAAACAGGAAGAGCCGGTGATCGGCTTTACCTCACTTGTGTCTGACAGACGCGGGTAGAGGAGAGTCGATCGGCTGTTCTCCTGACAGGGAGGGTCTGTGCTGATTGTTTAACAGCGCAGCTCCCCCTCAGATGCCCGCCCAGGATCACCAGGATGCCGCCAGGACCACCAGGGATGGCCACTACACTGGACCACCAGGTATGCCACCCTAGACCACCAAGGAAATGCCAATCAGTGCAGAGGCAGCTGCCAATCAGTGCCAAAGTAAAATGCCTGCCAGTGCCAGTGCCACCAGTGATGCCTATCAGTTAAATATATCAGTGACCATCAATGCCCATCAGTGCTGCCTTTCAGTGCCCATCAGTGCCCAGCAATGCCGTCTATCAGTGCCATCCATAAGTACCCATCAGTGCTCCCTTTCAGTGCCCATCAGTTTCGCCTATCAGTGCCCATCAGTGCCGCATATCAGTGCCCATCGTCAGTGCCACCTCATCGGTGCCGCCTTATCAGTGCCCATCAGTGAAGGAGAAAATTTACTTATTTGCAAAATATTATAACAAAAACAAAGAAAAATTTTTTTTTTTCAAAATTTTCGGTCTTTTTTTAATCGCTTAGCAAAAAATAAAAACCGCAGAGGTGATCAAATACCGCCAAAAGAAAGCTCTATTTCTGGTAACAAAATTTTAAAAATTTAGTTTGGGTACAGTGTAGCATGACGGCGCAATTGTCATTTAAAAAGTGACAGCGCTGAAAGCTGGAAATTGGCCTGGGCAGGAAAGGGGGGAAGTGCCCCGGTATTGAAGTGGTTTAGTAGTGGATGTGTATGGGATTATTTTTTTTAAATATAACTATACTCCAATTAATTCTGCAAGATGATTGTAAATAGAGGTGGAGCAAGTATGAACAGCGAATGGCCGTGCACATCTTAGGGGAAGATCATCTTCTAAATATATTCCTGCAGAAATCATCAATCCCGTTCTGCTCAAGCGTCTGATAGAAGAGGGTTCTTCTTTTCCGTTAATGGCGGTGGCGGAGGACTGTACTTCCCCTCCCCAGCGGTATGCTTGGCGGGTCCAGCAGAAGGAGAGTTAAGCGCCGTCTTAGAAGAACACATTGCCTTGTCTGCGCTCCTCTCCTTCACTTGTCACAGCTCAGGCTGCTGGAATCTTGGCCCTTCTCCCCCCAATTGATGTTGTAGAATCTCTTTTCCTCCATCTGGCCTACGAGGCCTGGAGCTGCGGCGATGATATTTTGTCACTGCTGTTTTCGTGCTGTTTTTTTTTCCCCTCGTCGGCTCCCCAGATGGCGAAAATAACATTCAAACTCTCTTTTTTTTTTCGTGTGTGATTTTTTTTTTTTTTTTTATTTGCTTCTAACAATGGTCCTTGGCATCATTTCAATGTTCTACTTCGGTAATTAACAGTACTGATATGGCCACAATTACAAGTCCCCCTCTCTTCGGCAGTAACGCTGTGAATTAGTAGGAGCTAATGACTGCAAGTGGAGAGGGGGGCTTGAGCGCAGACGGCGAAGCGTTTTGTGTTGGATGGAATAAAAAAGTACAAGCGGCGCGTCCGTGGTTCGACAATGATTACCTAGTAATTCGTTTACACAAAGCCTCCTATTTAATGGTGAAACGGTGTAATTAACGAGTGACAGAAAATCAAAGGGTTGTTTTGTAAGCATATCAAAAATTAACACGGAGGGATACGAGCGAATTAAATCAATAGCGAGCAGAACGAGAGATTGATACCTGGGGAGCCGGCAAACACGCTGCTCTACATGATATTATATTGCCGTTTATTAAATTGCTTCATGTGATATTATTTCACTTTGTTTATAGCGAGATCGTTTTTCATGATATTATTATCAGGCTTGGCATCTCAATAGATCACTGACGCTAAGCATTGCTTTTGATCTTGCAAATATGTTTTCCAAGCTGAGGCAACCGACAGACCTCCAACTAGTGGAGAAGGAAAAAAATTAAGGCATGTAGTTGCGGGCCTGCAGGTTATAGTGGGGGTTGTAGTTCCTTGAATAGTTAGAAATGCAGAATATAATAAGTGCCTCCAACATGCTCTAGACCAGCCACCCTCAACTAGGGTTCCTTCTGAATTTTCTAGGGGTTCCTTGAGATGAAGCTGATTGACCTCCCATCTGATGGTCCTTGTAGAATTCCAGGTGCAACGTCACTTGGCAGAGCCAGCGGCATGACACCAGTGATCTTTTTAGCGGTTTGTAAGGGTGGCTTTTTGGCCACCACCCTACAAGAAACATTCTTTCCACTAGCCAAAAATGTAAGAGAAATTCTTCCCATTGACCACCAATGTAATGAGACTTCTCCTCGGTGGCCACCGATGTATGGGGCATTTAACCCACTGACCATCAATTTAAGGGGAATTCTTCCCACTGACCATCAATGTAAGGAGCATTCTTCCCACTGACCACCAATCTAAGGAGCATTGTCCTAAGTGGCCACCAGTGTATGGGGCATTCCTTCCACTGACCATCAATGTAAGGGGAATTATACCCATTGACCACCAATGTAAGGGACATTCTTCTCAGTGACCTGCGACGTATAGGGGCACTCCTCCCACTGACCATCAACGTAAGAGGAATTCTTCCCACTGATCTTTATTTGTAAGGAGCATTCTTCCTACTGACCACCAATGTAAGGAGCATTCTTCCCACTGACCACCAATGTAAGGAGGATTCTTCTCAGTGACCACTGACGTATGGGGCATTCTTCCTACTGATCACCAATGTAAGGAGAATTCTTCCCACTGACCACCAATGTAAGAAGCATTCCTTCCACTGACCACCAATGTAAGGAGCATTCCTCCCACTGATCACCAATGTAAGGAGCATTCCTCTCACTGACCACCAATGTAAGGAGCATTCCTCTCACTGACCACCAATGTAAGGAACATTCCTCTCACTGATCACCAATGTAAGGAACATTCTTCTCACTGATCACCAATGTAAGGAGCATTCTTCCCACTGATCACCAATGTAAGGAGCATTCCTCTCACTGATCACCAATGTAAGGAACATTCTTCTCACTGATCACCAATGTAAGGAACATTCTTCTCACTGATCACCAATGTAAGGAACATTCTTCTCACTGATCACCAATGTAAGGAACATTCTTCTCACTGATCACCAATGTAAGGAGCATTCCTCTCACTGACCATCAACATAAGGAGAATTCCTCCACTGGCTGCCAATGTAAGTCTGCTTTCACACTGAGGTGGTTTTCAGGTGTTTTAGCGCTAGAAAAAGCCTCCAACTAACGCCTGCAAACCGCCTCCCCATTCATTTCAGTGTGACTTTTTACACTTGGGCGGTGCGTTTGCGGGACGTTCTGAAAAGTCCTGCAAGCAGCATCTTTGGGGCTGTTTGGGAGCGGTGTATACACTGTTACCAAAACGCCCTGCCCATTGAAATGAATGGGCAGCCCTGCCAAAGCGCCGCAACACGGGCGCTTTTAACCCTTTCTTCAGTCGCAAGTGGAGGTAAAAGCTCCCCGTTATCGTCCGCAAAGCGCCACTAAAACAATGGTAAAGCACCACTAAAACTAGCGGTGCTTTACCGCCGACACCCGGCGCTTTCAGTGTGATAGTAGCCTAAAGAACATTCTTTCAACTAGCCAACACTGTAAGGAGCATTCTTATCACTAGTCATCCATGTAAGGGACATTCTGTCCACTGACTCCCTTTAATTCATTTTAGCAGGGGTTCCCCAAGACCTGAAAATTATTTAAAGGGTCCTTCTGGGGTAAAAAGTTTGAGAAAGGCTGTTTTAGACCCAAATGATGACACCATGGATATAACAAACTACTCAAAATTTCTGGTGCCAACATGGAAGTAAACTAACAAAAGACCTTTTTAAAAAATGTGCACTACATAACGTGTATTGGGAAGCTCTTTGCTTCCAATGGACTGAAGTCCCACTGGCCAGAGTAGGACAAGCAGGGACAATGTCATGCAGACCACGCCAAATGCTGGAAGGAGCCGAGGAGAGGCTGGCGAAGCTATGATGAGGTGGAACAAACTGGCGTGTGCTGGGGGCGCTGCTATGACGAGTTTCACGCACATGTGCTTTATCAAGTCACGACCTCTCCTCAGCTCCTTCCGGCATTTGGCGTGGTCTGCATGACTTCATCCTGGCTTGTCCTACTTTGGCCGGTGTCACTAACCATTGAACACTGGCAGGGGTGGCGGTGCGACTTCAGTGTTAAGTGGTTTGTCATATCCATGTAAACTGAGACATTCTGCTGGAGAGTTTGTGCTGTGAAAAACAACAGAATCAAAGAAAGGAAGCCTAAAAAAAAGAAAATGACTGCAGCCATCACATCTAAGCTGCAATATAATAAATGTGTGCTTTTTGGGTTTGATGCCTTTGTGTTTTAGACAGGAAAACTGGAACTCCAGGGTGAGCCCACTCAAATATTTACATTCTTATAATGAGAAGGATGAGAGGATAAGACCACCATATTCCACTAGGGAGTATTCCAGTGTTCTGTATATTAGGAAAGCTTACCCCATGTGTAGCTGATCATTTCCCCAGTACTCAAGTATTATAAATGAGTTCTATTGTTCTTATACATCCCCATTAGTATTGTGGACTATTTCATGGAAGAATGAGATGGACACTTAATAGGGTGACCAGCACTGAGGTTATAGACGGGTGTTTTTTTTTTGGCGCACCTCACCCTATCACCTTCTTAGACTGCATTAGAGTCGGGGGGGGGGGGGGGGGGGGGTCTGTCTGTGTCTGATCTCATTTTCCTATAAACAGGGGATGCCATAAGGAATTCACACTCATCATTTGTCAGCAGAACACTGTGAACAGCGGGGGTCTGATGACTGCCCTAGATATGGGGAATGCAGCCAAAACCCTACAGTGAGAGAGATGACTTAACCCTTCATCACCTGCCTGATGATGAGGAAGGGGTACAGAGGACAGGCTGAACGCTAAAGGTAGGATGCACTGCCGGCTCAAACAGAATGGTGGTGCATCCTAATGGAACGAAATGCTAAAACAACACATATGTTTAAAAAAAAATACTGATATATTAGTTATCTAAAATAAATAAATAATTATCTATATATATAGATATATATAGATAATTATTTATTTATTTTTAGATAACTAATATATCAGTATTTTTTTTTAAACTTATATATATATATATATATATATATATATATAGATATAATTAAAATAATCTAAAGTATTAAAAAATGAAAAAATAAAATAATAACAACTATATATATATATATATATATATATATATATATATATATATAAAAATAAAAAACAACACACATATATATATATATATATATATTTTTGTTCCAAAGAATGAAATTGTATATATATATATATATATATATATATATATATATATATATATATATATATATAAAATAGTTATTTTTTTCATTTTTTTTTCAATTATTTTAATTAAATTTTATTTTATTATTAATAACACACACACACACACACACATATATAATTTTTTTTCTCGAAAAATGAAATGTAAATAATTGAAAAAAATAAATATATATAGATATATATATATATATATATACATACAAAAGATAATAAAATAATAAGTATATAAATACAACCAAATAAATAAATAAATAAAAACGCCTTTACTTAATCATACAGAGCTAACGTCTGCTGGTAATATACTATGTTTGCCTTCAAAAGTAAATTTTCCCAAGAGTCTTCATAGGAGGAGGAGTTTTCTCAGCTAAGCACACCCCCTGCCTGCATGCCTGAGCTAAGGGCAGAGAGATTCCAGAAAAGAAATGCTACACATGAATCATCTGCCCTCAAAGTGATTTCTCAACAAAATAGAGCACGGAGGCGTGGGTGGATTAGGGAGTTTGCTGCAAATGTTAAAAATGAATTAATTTGTGTTTTTTTCTTTTTGGTTTGTGGTGCTCACATGCAGCGCAGCTCCGCTTTAAAGTGTTACTAAACCCAGGAGCCTGCATTCACTATATCTGGTCACCCCAGGACCCTGCATTCACTATATCTGGTCTCCCCAGGAGCCTGCATTCACTATATCTGGTCTCCCCAGGACTCTGCATTCACTATATCTGGTCTTCCCAGGCGCCTGCATTCACTATATCTGGTCACCCCAGGAGCCTGCATTCACTATATCTGGTCACCCCAGGACCCTGCATTCACTATATCTGGTCTCCCACAGTACACAGAACATGGAAATGCAATTATTTTAGTAAATATAAAATACTAAAATATAAACTAAATATAAAATGCCTTTTCTAATCAGCAGTATATAGCAGTCTTGTGACTTCTATCAGTGTCTGGTTAAAGCTTGTAGGAGGAGTTTTCATTCTCCCCTGATTGTCTTATGATGATGTAGGACCCCTGACCCTCTGTCTGGACGGAGCTGATTGGCCCTGTGCTGAACACATGCACTCTCCCAAGAAAGAAAAAAACTCTCTAGCAATACACACCAAACTGAGCATGTGCAGCCTGACTCCAAAGCCTCTGTTCTAGCAGGAGATGGGTTGGGGGACAGTGGAACAAGGGGAGGATCACAGAAGACAGGATCAAACAGCCTTTTTTACGCAATGCGGAGGATTAACCCCTTAGGTTCCACAGTGAGTATAACAAGCATGCTTTACTGCGTATACAGACTGATTCTACTGTTGTGGGTTAAGTATCATTTTAGCTCAGGAAAGTTTCTTCTATTGCTCTCAGCCTCCTCCAAATCTCCAAAGCCCTTTTTTTGCTGCTGTGATCTGACTTCCTGTTAGAGGGTGGCTACGTTCATTTTCTATGGTCCCCTGTATGTAGGAAAGTAGCCACCCTCTCTCTCTTGTTCCCGAGAAGGACTATGGGATTTGTATATAGACCAGTGCTCATAAAGACAACCAATGTGTACTGCCCGACCGTTCTAAGAACTTACAAAAGGACATAACAAGGTAGACAAACACCGTAAGCAATTTCATAAAAAATAGATTACAGGGTCATTAAGTAGTAGATGTGTATGGATGATTTTTGGAGAATAGGGATATTGTTTAGTGTCGATTTAATTAGATATAAGTTGGTGTGCTCTTCTATAAAGACATACACTTTGCATAAACTGATCCTAATATGTTCAGCTCCAGCCTTGTAAATGTGCTACAAAAGCAATTAGAATCAACGAAAAATTCCATTAATGGATTTCTATAAACAAAACAAGGGGCCGTACTTGACAAACAATCGATATGGTTAACAGTCTATAATTAAGAAGACAATCGTTTTCAGTCTTCAAATTAAAAGTGTCCTGTTAAAGCTGCAAGAGTTGACAGCGCTTCGTTTGTTCGGTGAATCATGACGTTTATACCTCGGGGCGTTTTACTGTACGTATATCCACCCGGGTGCATAATCTCTACTCTGTGCTTTGCTTAATGCGTAACTAAATCCAAGAGCAAAAATTGATAGTATTGCCATTAACACAATCCTAACACAAGAGCTTACAGGGCACTGGTATCAGACTTTTGAAGGGTCACTGGGCAGTACTCCACAAAAGGGGGTGTCAGGACCAGGATCTGAACCCACAACCTCTGCTGCGTCCGGCAGTGACTCTTTTTGCTGAGCCACCTGAGATGTTGGACAGTTCCTTGTCTGATCTCTTAGAACAGGGGACTCCAAACTTTTCAAAGGGCCAGTTTATTGTTCTTTAGACTTTAGGAGGGCCGGATTGTGGCCAGGCAAAGGCAGAAAGTGTCACGGGCCCAGCATCAGTGAGAATAAATATGGCCTCAGGGTTGGTGGTCAATAGGAAGAGGAGTAGTGCCCCTATTAGTAGGAGGAATAGTATCCCATCATTGGTATTGGTGGAAGATATAGTGCCCCATTGTTGGTGTCAGTGGGAGGAATAGTGCCCCAAAGGCCGGATAAAAGCTAGCAAAGGTCCACAGCTGGCCCTTCTGCCTTAGAACAACCTTGCCTTGTCTCTAGTTTCTGGTAAAACTTATACTCTTTGCTCCTCCCATGAGCTTCCTATTTAAGCCATGCCTTTGCACTTCCTGTTTGGCAGCTAATTGTGCTCTCTCTAGCCGATATCATGCGCCTTTGCATACTTACTGCTGTCCTTAACTCCGTTACCACTCGTTACCAACCTTTGTGTAAGAGTCCAGGGCTTACTACGCAAGGACCAATAGCGCGTTGCCGCAAGAGGAAATCCGTGCCAACTGAGCATGCGCCAAAGACGCCTCAGTGCACCAACCCGCACCTGCGCAGAAAATCTGATGGAAAAAGGCAGGGAAATGACCAGGAGGCACACAGGAAGTGACCTCAACCTGATGGAAAAAAGGCGGGAAAATGCCCAGGAGGCGCACAGGAAGTGACCTCAACCTGATGGAAAAAAGGCGGGAAAATGCCCAGGAGGCGCACAGGAAGTGACCTCAACCTGATGGAAAGAGGCGGGAAAATGCCCAGGAGGCGCACAGGAAGTGACCTCATTTTCCCTATATAAGCCCAGCCTAGACACTGCCAAATTACTGGATTATCTTCAGTCCCCCCTTGTTCCTGTGCTAGTGTGTGATCTGTCTGAACTTGTTGTGACCTTGAAACCTATTTGATTACTCTTGATTTCTGCTTGCCATTGACCTCAGATTTGTACCTTGACCATTCTACTTCTTTGCTCCTTTTGTACTCAGCTGCCAGATTGGAACTGACCCCGACTTGGATCTTGACCATTCTTCTTCTGATTAACCCTTTTATACTTCGTTGCCAAACTGGACTTGACCTCAGCTCGGATCTCGGACTAAGGCTTGCACGGTGCTCCGCACCCCTGGCCCCGTGCCATTCGGTGTCCACCAAGTCTCTGTCTCCATCTCCAGAGGCTTCAAGGACCCGAGGTGCAAGGGAGGCCTCCCCACTACTTTGGTGTCACCTCAGGTACGTGGCCTTCGTGACACTTTGGTTTGTTCCTTTTACGTTTTCACTTGATCCCAACCTGCAACCACTTGTTACAGACCTTTGGCTTGTTTACTGACTACATTTCTGCTTGATCCCTACCTGCTATATTTGCTACTGGACCCCTGGCTTTCTCATCTCCTGGTGGGGCGATCCTGAGGACCACGTTCTGGTACTAACACACAGCAAAACCCATCTCCACCATCAGGAGCTCTGGCGAATACCGGTTATAATTAGGAGAAAAGAAAGCACAACCTAAGTGCAGTATTATGATAAATAATTTATTAGCAAATGGTTAAAAACATTCACATGATGTAGAGTCAAGTATTGCTCATCATTCATAGTACAAGCAATCCGCCGCTCATCTCTATCCTGTGAAAACCGCCACCACAATCCAAAGGCTGTGGTTAGAAATGTTGGGGCAACACGCGTCGCACGACCGCGCAACTGTCGGTTAAATTGACGCAGTGCCATATCGCAAAAAATAGCCTGGTCAGGAAGGGGGCAAATTCTTCTGGGGCTGAAGTGGTTAAATCATTTTTGAGATTTACAGCAATATCCACCATCCATCCATGTTTCCATGCGCGTGATTCTGTGCTGAGAAATCACTTTGAACCCCCCCCCCCCCCCCCCCAGTATTTCTACCAGCAGCCATTTTGAGAAAGGGAAGATGATTCATGTAGCATTCACTTTCTGGAATCCATCTGCCCTTAGCTCAGACATGCAGTCAGGAGGGTGTGCTTAGCTGAGGAGGCCCCTCCCCCCATGAAGCCTCCTGGGATGTATGACATCATTTTGGCATAGGCCTAGGAAGCAACTGAAAAATTGTAAAAACTATTTAAAAATGTACCTTCCTATCTTTTTACGAATGCTAACAGCATAAGGATTAAAAATAGCTGTTAATTGAGAGAGTTTAGTTAAAATTCCAAATCCCCATGGGGGGAGTGTGTTTGGTCCCCAGCTTTTACTTTTTTCTGCCATGACTCAATTTTATCATTAAAAACCTTTAACTCTTGGATGTTTGTTTGACACTCTCATTAGCCTTTAAGTATTGTATAACCACATGCTGACTCAGCCCTTTTCTGCCATTTCTTGCTTACAAGTTAAAATTTGTATTTTTTGCCAATTTTCAGCTTTCAGTGCTGTCGCAATCTGCGACAATTGCGCGGTCATGCTACACTGTACCCAAACAAATTTTTTATCATTTTGTTCTCACAAATAGAGCTTTCTTTTGGTGGTATTTGATCACCTCTGCGGTTTTTATTTTTTGCGCAACAATTAAAAAATGACCAAAATTTTCGAAAAAAAAAACAAGTTTTTCTTTGTTTCTGTTAACATTTTTTGTAAATAAGTATGTTTTCTCCTTCAATGACGGGCACTGATATGGCTGCACTGACGGGCACTGATACAGCGGCACTGATGGGCACCGATGAGGTGGCACCAATGAGGTGGCACTGATGATGGGCACTGATAGGCGGCACTGATGGGCACTCATAGGTGGCACCGATGGGCACTCATAGGCGGCACTGATGGACACTCGTAGGTGGCATTGATTGGTACATATGGGTGATACTGATGGGTACTTATGGGTGGAACTGATGTGTGGCACTGATGGGCACTGATTGGTGGGCACTGATGGGCACTGACAGGTGGCACCGACGGGCAATGACAGGTGGCACTGATAAAACATTGCTGGGCAGATCTGGAACATAATGGTGCCAATCAGTGCCCATTTGTGGGCACTGATTGGCACAGACTGGGCACATTGGGCACATGTGGATGGCCATGGGGTACATACCTGGCCATCCACATGTTGCCCCTTCCCTGGTGGTCCTAGTGGCGATTCCTGGTGGTCCAGTGTGGTGATCTGAGGGGGGGCTGCGCTGATAAACAATCAGCGCAGACCCCCCCTGTCAGGAGAGCCACCGATCGGCTCTCCTCTACTCGCGTCTGTCAGACACGAGTGAGGAAAAGCCGATCAACGGCTCTTCCCATTGACAGCGTGATCAGCCGTGATTGGACACGGCTGATCACGTGGTAAAGAGCCTGCGCCGCAGGCTCTTTACCAAGATCGGTGGAGCGGTGTGTCAAGCTGACACACCGCTTCACTGATCGCTGCGATGCGTGCCCCCGGGGGCGCGCGGCGGCATGTTATCCTGCTGGACGTCATATGACGCCCAGTCAGGATAACGGAACCACTTCCCGGCCGTCAATCCGCTATAGGACGGGCAGGAAGTGGTTAAAAAGGTTTTACAAGTTACCTTGTTTAGAGTTAGAGAGGAGGTCTTGAACTGGAGTTATTGCTCTCGCTCTAACGATCACGACGATACCTCACATGTGTGATTTGCGCACCGATTACATATGCAGGCGCAACTTACGTATGAGTTCGCTTCTGCGCACGTGGACAAAGGGATGGGGCGCTTTCAATTTTTTAGTTTTATTTTCAAATTTATTTTACTTTCTATTTTTAAACTGTCCCTTTATTTTTTTATTTTTTTTAAATCACTTTTATTCCTATTACAAGGAATGTAAACATCGCTTGTAATAGAAATAAGCATGACAGGTCCTCTTTATTGAGAGATCTGTGATCAATAAGACCTCACATCCCTCATTTACCTTTAAAGCAAATGAAAAAAAAAATGGACTTTTTGACTTTAACCACTTCAATACCGGGCACTTATACACCTTCCTGTCCAGACCAATTTTCAGCTTTCAGCGCTGTCGCACTTTGAATGACAATTGCGCAGTCATACAACACTGTACCCAAACTACATTTTTATCATTTTGTTCCCACAAATAAAGATTTCTTTTGGTGGTATTTGATCACCTCTGTGATTTTTATTTTCTGCAAAACAAATAAAAAAAAGACTGAAAATTTTGAAATAAAACGTTTTTTTTTTTTTTTTTTTTGTTTCTGTTACAAAACTTTGTAAATAAGTAAGTTTTCTCCTTCACTGATGGGCACTGATGGGGCTGCACTGACGGGCACTGATAAAGCGACACTGATGGGCACCAATGAGGTGGCAATGATGATGGGCACTAATAGTGATGGGGCACTGATAGGTGGCACTGATGGGCACTGATAGGTGGCACTGATATGCAGCACTGATGGGTACACATAGGTGGCACTGATAGGCGGCACGGATGGGCACTGATAGGCGGCAGGAATGGGCACTGATAGGTGGCACGGATGGGCACTAATAGGTGGCATGGATCGACATGGATGTACACTAATGATGGTACTGATGGATGCCAATCAGTGCCAAACAATAATGCCTGCCAATGAGTGATGCCTATTGTGGGCACTGATTGGCATCCATTGTGGGCACTGATTGGCATCCATTGTGGGCACTGATTGGCATCCATTGTGGGCACTGATTGGCATCCCTGGTGGCCATGGGTGGCATACCTGGTGATGATTAGTGGTGGGCATTCCTGGTGGTCCTGGTGGCGTCCCTGGCGGTCCAGTGTGGGCATCCTTGGGGGGGGACTGTGCTGATAATCAATTTTTTTCCTCCAAATGTTTTTTTTTAGGTTTAGAGGAGTCCGATTCTGAAAAAAAAATTTCAGGGTGGAACTCCGCTTTAAGCCCGAGAACCGGAAGTGACGTCAGACGTCGCTCCAGTCCTCCAAGGGCATAGAGCCGAGTGGGGGCTATCTTGCCCTCACTCAACTTCCTACTCAGCAAACAGCTGCATTGGATCGTTTCTGGGCTTAACAAGTTGCTCTGGTAAGCTCGAAAACGACCGGGAAGTGGAGGGGTGGGGGGTTGGGGGGCACTTTCTCCCTCCACCTATAAAATAGATTTTTGCGGTGAATCCGCTGCTGCGAAAAAAATTTCCGGGGATATGGCATCCTGCTGCAGCCATAACCCCGGTATTTAACGTAAAAAAAAGATGTACATTCCCAGTTGCTGTAGGCGGTCGGCAAGTGGTTAAACACATATCCTGTCCTAAGGTGAAGGTGACAACCTCTACTGTGCAGCATTGCAACCCAAGGACAGGAAGTGTGTTAGGACTACATAACACCTCCCTCCCTTCTCCTTTACAGAAGGAAGTGTTTTGTAGTCTACGGACAGTGGTCGCCAACCTTTCGGACCTCACAGACCACTTAACTCATAATTTTGAATCCTGTGGACCACTAACATGAATTTGACATGCCTTATACCCACAATGCTCCGGTTCTCTGCCCCTCCCCCCCTGGATCACACTGCTGCCTTACACTGACTTATCATTGGATCTCACCTCCTTATCCAGCCATGTACTCGAACTCCCAGAGTCTGAACGGCGCTGCCATTAGAAGTCCCCTCCTTCACCTCCTGCTCCCTGTACTACTCCTGACGCCTCCCTCTGAGTTCACAGGAGCCAGAACTACAGAGGAGGCAACGATCAATGCGGAAGGATTTTCCCCCTTAATGACCATTCCATATTTTTTTTTGCGATACGGCACTGCGTCGATTTGACTGACAATTGCGCGGTCGTGCGACACTGTACCCAAATAAAACTGATGTTCCTTTCCCCTAAAAAGTATTGACTGTCAGCGTGCATTGAGAACAACACTGAAAACAACATTGGGCAGTATACATTCGCTACATTGTTGATTTGCAGCAGAACCCCTGGGGACCACCGAAATTTTCTCGTGGACCATCAGTAGTCCTCGGATCACTGGTTGGCAACCGCTGGCTATGGAGACAATACTAACTGTTAAAAGTCCAGGGAGAGAGAGAATAGAAAGTTCTGGCTGAATCAACAACTACTTTTTTCAGACGGGTCAAACAGATATAATAAATCGCTTTCAATGGTATATCTAACAGACCAAAAGGGAGCAAACAAGAGAAATGTATTGTAAAAATGTACATACAATTTAAGACTGATAAGAGGCATGGAGGAGATCAGCTATGAGGAAAGATTAGAGGAACTGGATGTATTCTCTCTGGAGAAGAGGAGATTAAGGGGGATATGATCACCATGTATACATACATAGGGGGGTATGATCACCATGTATAAATACATAAGGGGGGATATGATCACCATGTATAAATACATAAGGGGGGATATGATCACCATGTATAAATACATAAGGGGGATATGATCTCCATGTATAAATACATAAGGGGGGATATGATCACCATGTATAAATACATAAGGGGGGATATGATCTCCATGTATAAATACATAAGGGGGGATATGATCTCCATGTATAAATACATAAGGGGGGATATGATCACCATGTATAAATACATAAGGGGGAATATGATCTCCATGTATAAATACATAAGGGGGGATATGATCTCCATGTATAAATACATAAGGGGGGATATGATCTCCATGTATAAATACATAAGGGGGGATATGATCTCCATGTATAAATACATAAGGGGGGATATGATCACCATGTATAAATACATAAGGGGGGATATGATCTCCATGTATAAATACATAAGGGGGGATATGATCACCATGTATAAATACATAAGGGGGGATATGATCACCATGTATAAATACATAAGGGGGGATATGATCTCCATGTATAAATACATAAGGGGGGATATGATCACCATGTATAAATACATAAGGGGGGATATGATCACCATGTATAAATACATAAGGGGGGATATGATCACCATGTATAAATACATAAGGGGGGATATGATCACCATGTATAAATACATAAGGGGGGATATGATCTCCATGTATAAATACATAAGGGGGGATATGATCACCATGTATAAATACATAAGGGGGGATATGATCTCCATGTATAAATACATAAGGGGGGATATGATCTCCATGTATAAATACATAAGGGGGGATATGATCACCATGTATAAATACATAAGGGGGAATATGATCTCCATGTATAAATACATAAGGGGATATGATCTCCATGTATAAATACATAAGGGGGATATGATCAGCATGTATAAATACATAAGGGGGATATGATCTCCATGTATAAATACATAAGGGGGGATATGATCTCCATGTATAAATACATAAGGGGGGATATGATCACTATGTATAAATACATAAGGGGATATGATCTCCATGTATAAATACATAAGGGGGATATGATCTCCATGTATAAATACATAAGGGGGGATATGATCACCATGTATAAATACATAAGGGGGGATATGATCTCCATGTATAAATACATAAGGGGGGACATGATCACCATGTATAAATATATAAGGGGAATATGATCTCCATGTATAAATACATAAGGGGGATATGATCTCCATGTATAAATACATAAGGGGGGATATGATCTCCATGTATAAATACATAAGGGGGGATATGATCACCATGTATAAATACATAAGGGGGGATATGATCTCCATGTATAAATACATAAGGGGGGATATGATCACCATGTATAAATACATAAGGGGGGATATGATCTCCATGTATAAATACATAAGGGGGGATATGATCACCATGTATAAATACATAAGGGGGAATATGATCTCCATGTATAAATACATAAGGGGGAATATGATCTCCATGTATAAATACATAAGGGGGAATATGATCTCCATGTATAAATACATAAGGGGAGATATGATCTTCATGTATAAATACATAAGGGGGGATATGATCACCATGTATAAATACATAAGGGGGGACATGATCACCATGTATAAATATATAAGGGGGGATATGATCTCCATGTATAAATACATAAGGGGGGATATGATCTCTATGTATAAATACATAAGGGGGAATATGATCTCCATGTATAAATACATAAGGGGGGATATGATCGCCATGTATAAATACATAAGGGGGGATATGATCTCTATGTATAAATACATAAGGGGGAATATGATCTCCATGTATAAATACATAAGGGGGGATATGATCACTATGTATAAATACATAAGGGGGGATATGATCACTATGTATAAATACATAAGGGGGGATATGATCACTATGTATACATAGACTTTAAGGGCATAACAGAGGACAAGGGGGAACACTTTACGTCTGTAAGAAAAGAGATTTAAACTCCACATACAGAAAGGCTTTTTCACGGTAAGAGTTGTGAAAATGTGGAATAGACTCTTCAAGAACTAGTTCTGGACAGCTCTGTAGATTGTTTTAAAAAAAGAGCTGGATGGACTCCTAATGCACAAAATATAACTAGATATTACGATTTATATGTAATAACACCAGATGTAATTGATCCAGGGAATATCTGATTGCCTTAAGGGCATCAAGAAGGAATTATTCCCCCAAGCACATTGGATCATGCTTCTTAGGAGTTTGTTGCCTTCCTCTGGATCAGCTGGGGGTATAGAATTGTGTATATGGAGGTTTTCTATTTTTTTTGTTGGTTAAAGCTGTTCTATACCCCACTTTGTGATTTTTACCTACAGGTAAGCCTATAACAAGGCCTATAATAAAGCTTACCTGTACGTAAAATAAATATCTCCTAAACGTACACCGTTCAGGAGATATTTACCCTGCAGGCAGCAGCGCATGCGCTCTGAAGGTCTGGCGTATTGTGCCGGAACTTCAGAGCATCTTGCTGGAACCGAGGGCTCCCGCGCCCACAAAACCCGAAAGAAACGGCGGGGGAACATGTCAGCCCCCTCAGGGGTAAACGGGCACCGCTGCGGGGGGGGGGCGGGCGTCTTCATTCTAAGGTACGTATTTCATAATGTGCTAGTATGTGATGCATGCTAGCACATTATGCCATTTCTCTTTTTTTTTTTTACCAGCGGTTTACTACCGCTTTAACCACTTGCTGACCAGCCACTGTCATTATACTGCGGCAGGTCGGCACGATCCCACGAGCCGTCGTAGCTATACGTCGGCTCACGGGATTGGGATAGCAGGCACGCGCCCGCTGCAATGCGGGGGAGCTGATGCTCGTGGCTGTCGGTCACGATGAATGCCAGGCACGAGCGATCGCGGGCACGAGAGGCAGAACAGGGACGAGTGTATGTAAACACACAAATCCCTGTTCTGTGAGGAGTGACAGATTGTGTGTTCTTAATAGCTAGGAACCACGATCTGTCATCTCCTCTAGTCAGTCCCCTCCCCCTACAGTTAGAAACGCACACAGGGAACTGGTCATACAGTCCAATGAAAGTGCCAAACAAATGTCTAAGAGTCCAAGGTAATTTATTGATAAAATTATTTCATAGCAAGAAATCCAATGCGTTTCAGGGGGCAAACACATTCCTCCTTCATCAGGGCTCTTGTGCCGCATTCACAAACACTGGCTCAACCTGTCCTCCTGAAACTGTTCCAAGCATTGTATCACAGATACCATCTATTTGGTATCTGCTTATCTGAGCCCAGTTTTCAGGTGAATTAAACTGTATCTAAACACCACAAACTGAAAACACGAAGGCAGGTTGGTTCCCCTGCGCGAATCACCATAGGTGCATGGCAGCCGCTTTAAGGAGTATAGGGGGTGATCTCCGCTGGGCACCCGCAATCGCTCCCAACAGAGACAGAACGGAGATCTGTCAATGTAAACAGACAGATATCCGTTCTGTCAGGGGAGTAGAGAGTGATCGTCTGTTCCTAGTAATTAGGAACAGCGATCTGTCTCCTCCCCCAGTCAGTCCCATCCCCCCCACAGTTAGAACACACACTGAGGGAACACATTGATCGCCCCTCTAGTGTTAACCCCTTTCCTGCCAGTGACATTTTTACAGTAATCAGTGCATTTTTATAGCACTGATCGCTGTATAAATGCCAATGGTCCCAAAAATGTGTCAAAAGTGTCCGATGTGTCCGCCATAATGTCGCAGTTCCGATAAAAATCGCAGATCGCCGCCATTGCTAGTAAAAAAAAAAAATAATTGAATAATAATGCTATAAATCTATCTCCTATTTTGTAGACGCTATAACTTTTGCGCAAACCAATCAATATACGCTTATTGCAATTTTTTTTTTTACCAAAAATATGTAGAAGAATACATATCGACCTAAACTGAGAAAAAATTAGCTTTTTAAAAAAAAAAAAATGGGGATATTTATTATAGCAGAAAGTGCAAAATATTGTGGCTTTTTATTTTTCAAAATTTACGCTCTTTTTTTTTGTTTATAGCACAAAAAATAAAAACCACAGAGGTGATCAAATACCACCAAAAGAAAGCTCTATTTGCGGGGAAAAAAGGACGTGAATTTTGTTTGGGTGCAATGTCGCACGACCGCGCAATTGTCAGTTAAAGCAATGCAGTGCCGATTCGCAAAAAAATGGGCCGGTCATTCAGCAGCCAAATCTTCCGGGGTTAAACCAGATGGATTTGTGTCTTTCTTCAACCAGGCTTATCTATGTGACTGTGAGGAGTACCCCTTTCCGTACTCCTCATTGTAGGCTTGAGTGGATGCTGTGGGCATCTAGTAGAAAGTTCCCAATGCCACGCGGTCTCGATAATTCTTTGTGAAATGGGTGAACTACCATTCCATGAATACCGGTTCATCCCAGAGTATGTCTGCCTGCATTTTTTGGCTAAAAAGTCCCTCTTTAAAGCGAGAGATTAGAGCGCGCCGCACAGCCCCGGCTGAGATAACAGCGGCACGTTCCTCAAACATCAATCTACTTCATCCTTGTAACGCAGGCACAGGTCTCGGTGATGTGACACACACAGAGAAAAGGGGAACTTGTCATTATGTATCATAAACTGTTATGCAAATACCTCAATTTGTAACTATTAACATAATTTAGCGCTCAGAGACATACACTCATTTCTAATCATTGCGGCGGAATGGAGTCTTGTTCTGTCGTTCTTAGCCTGCAGGAAAGTCTTTCATCAAGATGCTGTAATGTTTTAATAACCTGCCAGCGCTCACCGGCTGTGCCGCCGCCGCCTCCGCCGCCGATACTCTTACATTGTCCTCATTAAGGAACAGAACAGGTCGGGGAATAACAGGACATTAAAGCATTGCCGGTGTCGCAAGGATCCTGAAGCTGGAGGGCTGCTGTTACAGGCGGTGCGGGTCTGTTAACCCCATCTGTGTTGAACCTGTGCGATATTACCTGTCTTGGCGGACTCACCTGTGCCCATTTCTGTTTCCAGGTGTCGGGGTCGTACTTCTCGCTCTCTCTCAGGGCCCAGCTGTAGCATGGCAGGTGGACCCCAATGTCACAAAACGCAGTCCCGTTGCTGCCGGATTCATTGTCCACTTTAAACAACCAGCGAGTCACCAGCAGGTTGGCGGTTATGAGTTGGCCCAGAGAACCTAGGAACTGTAGACAGAGATCAGATTATGTGACACATATCACCAATTCTATACCAGACTATATTAATAATGGGCATGTATGTAAAATTCAATTTATTATAGCTGCACACCTTTTTTTTTTTTTTTTTTACAAACTTCACCCTCTGTCTACAACCACTTGTGGAAATTAAAATCATACCATATTGCGTCCAATTGAAAAAAAAAAAAAAACCCCACTATGCAACACTTGGCTACAGGGCTGGGATAAGGGGTAGGGGCAGAAGGGACAGCTGCCCTGGGCACTGTGGTATCTTGAGAGGTGAGGGGGCACCACAAGGAAATTTGGGGGGAGGGGATTTATGTGGGAAGGAGGAAATTTTGGGGGGGCGGCAGGGGGTAAGTACTGTTCCAGGAGGAAAAATTTGGTGGGGGGCGGGGTACTAAGAGTGGTGATTTAGGGGGATTTGTGTAGGGATGGGTGTCAGGGGTATAAGATTTGTGCTTGGAGGGGGGATTTGGGGAGAATTTGCTGGAAAGGGGGGGATTTGATGTGGGGGGGATGTATACTAGGAGGAGAAATTTTAGGGGTAGAGGATTTGTGCTAGGAGGGGTGAATTTTTTTTTTTTTTTGCGGTGGGGGGGGGGGGTGTTTTAAGGAATGAGGGAGGCAAAAATGTGTGCTGAGAGGAGGGATTTCAGCAGGGGGTGGATTTGTACTAGAAGGAGGGGGAATTTATAACTAGGGGATAATTAGTGCTCAGTGTTTTTGTGGGGGATTTTTGCTGACACATATTGCTCATACATAATCTGGGGAAGGGGGAGGGGGGGGCGCAGCTTGGCATGTTCACCCTGGGCTCTAGATGACCTTGTCCCGGCACTGCTTGGCTGCACAGAGTCTTGTGATTCATAACACAAGGAAAGAAAATAAGGAAAGAGTATACAAACTCGAAGTGTATTATTTATTATTGCCCCCTGTGCCCTGCTGCCGTAGGAACTGGCCCACGAGTGGCATATGGTAATCACTGCCCATGACGCAGGGCTGGTGCAAGGATGCAAGGTGCAGGAGCACCCCAATGCCCCTCACAATGCAACCCCCCACCCCCACATGGCACACACTCTACCCCTACAGTGTTTTACTGCTCACCAACCGCTACCCCCTATAGCAACAGAGGCAGTGGCTAGGCGTATACAGCCATGGCAGAAATGATACCCCTGTTAAACAAGACCCAGTGATCAAGTGAATAGCACACAGTTGCGGCACGCTAGTGCGGGTTTAAAGAAGGTGGTGAGGAGACGATATGCCAAATGCTGACCACTCCTAAGAGAGCAAAGCACATGTAAATGAACCCTTAATTTTTTCAAATAATTTTTTTTTTTTTTTTTTGCATTTTTTTATTTTATTATTTATTTATTTTTTTTACATTTTATAAACAGCCCTGTTGGGGGGGGGGCTTTGGTGAAATATCAGGTGTCTAAACAGACCCCCGATGTCTCTATTTAGATACAGAGAAAGTGAATGCGGACAGAGATTCTCCAGTCTTTTTCTTTGCAGCCTCAGCTACACTGGACAGTGAATGAATGGGAAGGGCTCTGTGGTGAGCAACTTCCTGTTCATTCACAAACTGAAGCATAGTAAACGCAGTTTATTCTGCTTCAGCGATGAATCGGCACAGAGAGGGATCAGTACAGATCTCTTCCTATGTTCATTCAGGAAAAGAAGGGGCTGGTAAATATGGCATATTTACCGGTCCCCTCCCCGCTCTTCATACTGAAACCAATCCCCCTGTGTGCCTGCAGCAGCTTCTGGCGGGAGAGGAGAAGAGGGAAGACAGGAGCGCTGTGGGG
Source organism: Aquarana catesbeiana (assembly GCF_042186555.1). Taxonomy (NCBI): domain Eukaryota; kingdom Metazoa; phylum Chordata; class Amphibia; order Anura; family Ranidae; genus Aquarana; species Aquarana catesbeiana. The sequence goes on from NC_133326.1 coordinate 13,013,868, forward strand.
GATGAAGGCCAGACAGCAGGGGGGGGGGGGGGGTGATCAGACCGGTGGGACCACAAATATTAGAACTGATTCCCCTGGAGGGAGGGAGAGGAGGAGCTGGCAGCGATGCAGGGAGGGCCACAAGAGAATCTGTGTCAGCATAAAGGTAGTACAGCCGGCCCTACTGCTTAGCAGATGCCTGGGCCCCCCTTTTAAACTGACGGGGCCTGGTTCAGGAGGGCCAGCTGTACTTCCTTATCAGTGGTCCTGCGCTCCACCTAGCCTGCTGTTATAAGGTAGCTGACATGCCGCCTTATGCTGGCACTGGCCCTACCTTGTAAGAAGTCATAACTGATAATACATATACTCTTAAGTATAACATAGTGGGAATGCAAATAGTTCTTTTTTGCCAAGGGTAATATCCTGGGGTACTCCTCCACTGAGCCATTTTATCAACAGTAATATACAACACTCTCTTACAAATTACTATTACAGGTCAAAAGGTGATGAGTGTGACTACATTAAAGTAGTTTCAGATGACTGCAAAATGAGCAAACAGTGGGCCAGGCAGTGCAGTAAGCAGTTAGAATTCTGTAGTGCATCACTAGCAGGATCCCCAGCAGGAGGAAGGAGGTCCTGATTCCTCTATATAGATCTTTAGTTATCATTAGAGGGATCACCAGCAGGAGGAAGGAGGTTCTGATTCCTCTATATAGATCTTTAGTTATCATTAGAGGGATCACCAGCAGGAGGAAGGAGGTCCTGATTCCTCTATATAGATCTTTAGTTATCACTATAGGGATCACCAGCAGAAGGAAGGTGGTCCTGACTCCTCTATATAGATCTTCATATCACTAGAAAGGTCACCAGCAAGAGGAAGGAGTTCCTGATTCCTCTATATAGATCTTTAGTTATCACTAGATCACCAGCAGGAGGAAGGGGGTCCTGATTCCTCTATATAGTTCTTTATATCACTAGAGAGGTCACCAGCAGGAGGAAGGAGGTCCTGACTCCTCTATATAGATCTTTATATCACTAGAGGGATGACCAGCAGGAGGAAGGAGGTCCTGATTCCTCTATATAGATCTTTATATCACTAGAAAGGTCACCAGCAAGAGGAAGGAGTTCCTGATTCCTTTATATATATCTTTAGTTATCACTAGAGGGATCACCAGCAGAAGAAGGAAGGTGGTCCTGACTCCTCTATACACTGTAGGTCTATAGGCATCACTAGAGAAATTATCGACAGGAGGAAGGAGGTCCTGATTCCTCTATAAAGATCTTTATATCACTAGAGGTGTCACCAGCAAGAGGAAGGAGGTCCTGATTCCTCTATATACATCTTTATATCACGAGAGGGATCGCCAGCAGGAGAAATGAGGTCCTGATTCCTTTATACAGATCTTTAGTTATCACTAGAGGGATCACCAGCAGGAGAAAGGAGGACCTCTATATAGATCTTTAGCTATCACTAGATCACCAGGAGGAGGAAGGGGGTCCTGATTCCTCTATAGTTCTTTATATCACTAGAGGGATCATCAGCAGGAGTAAGGAGGTCCTGATTCCTCTATATAGATCTTTATATCACTAGAGATGTCACCAGCAGGAAGAAGGAGGTCCTGATTCCTCTATATAGATCTTTATATCACTAGAGGGGTCACCAGCAGGAGGAAGGAGGTCCTGACTCCTCTATATAGATCTTTATATCACTAGCGGGGTCACCAGCAGGAGGAAGGAGGTTCTGATTCCTCTATATAGATCTTTAGTTATCATTAGAGGGATCACCAGCAGGAGGAAGGAGGTCCTGATTCCTCTATATAGATCTTTAGTTATCACTATAGGGATCACCAGCAGAAGGAAGGTGGTCCTGACTCCTCTATATAGATCTTCATATCACTAGAAAGGTCACCAGCAAGAGGAAGGAGTTCCTGATTCCTCTATATAGATCTTTAGTTATCACTAGATCACCAGCAGGAGGAAGGAGGTCCTGATTCCTCTATATAGTTCTTTATATCACTAGAGAGGTCACCAGCAGGAGGAAGGAGGTCCTGACTCCTCTATATAGATCTTTATATCACTAGAGGGATCACCAGCAGGAGGAAGGAGGTCCTGATTCCTCTATATAGATCTTTATATCACTAGAAAGGTCACCAGCAAGAGGAAGGAGTTCATGATTCCTTTATATATATCTTTAGTTATCACTAGAGGGATCACCAGCAGAAGAAGGAAGGTGGTCCTGACTCCTCTATACACTGTAGGTCTATAGGCATCACTAGAGAAATTATCGACAGGAGGAAGGAGGTCCTGATTCCTCTATAAAGATCTTTATATCACTAGAGGTGTCACCAGCAAGAGGAAGGAGGTCCTGATTCCTCTATATACATCTTTATATCACGAGAGGGATCGCCAGCAGGAGAAATGAGGTCCTGATTCCTTTATACAGATCTTTAATTATCACTAGAGGGATCACCAGCAGGAGAAAGGAGGACCTCTATATAGATCTTTAGCTATCACTAGATCACCAGGAGGAGGAAGGGGGTCCTGATTCCTCTATATAGTTCTTTATATCACTAGAGGGATCATCAGCAGGAGTAAGGAGGTCCTGATTCCTCTATATAGATCTTTATATCACTAGAGATGTCACCAGCAGGAAGAAGGAGGTCCTGATTCCTCTATATAGATCTTTATATCACTAGAGGGGTCACCAGCAGGAGGAAGGAGGTCCTGACTCCTCTATATAGATCTTTATATCACTAGAGATGTCACCAGAAGGAAGAAGGAGGTCCTGATTCCTCTATATACCGTAGATCTTTATATCACTAGAGGGGTCACCAGCAGGAGGAAGGAGGTCCTGACTCCTCTATATAGATCTTTATATCACTAGAGATGTCACCAGAAGGAAGAAGGAGGTCCTGATTCCTCTATATAGTTCTTTATATCACTAGAGAGGTCACCAGCAGGAGGAAGGAGGTTCTGATTCCTCTATATAGATCTTTAGTTGGACCTCATTTAGAATACTGTGTACAGTTCATATTCAAAAAGATATTGAGTAGCACGGGGCACCAAAAAAATAAATAAAGACATTGAGAAGATAGAAAGAGTTCAGAGATGGGTAACAAAAATGGAGAAAGGTCTGAGGGATAAAACACATTAGGGAAGACTTCAGGAAATGAATATGTACAGTCTGGAGGAAAGAAGGGAAAAGTGAGACTTGATTGAAACCTTTAAATACATGAAGGGGGTGAATGAGGTTCAGGAGAGCAAGAGTTTTAATATTAAACTAAAATCAAGAACACGGGGGAATAACCTCAAAGTAACAGGAGGAAGGTTCAAAACTAATCTTAGAAAGTATTATTTTATCGAAAGGGTAGTTGATGATTGTAAAAGGCTTTGAGCAGAGGTAGTGAGTCAGTCAACAGTTAGGCTCCATTCACACTTGTACGACTCCAAAGTTGCGCCGACTATGGAGTGCAACTTTGATGGAACTTTGAATGGGTGCAACTTGGATATGACTTTGGCTTTGACAAGTGATAATGGACAACTGTTTTATTGTATAACATTTAACTACGACTTTCATGCAACTTTTGACAATGAAGTCTATGGCCCTCAAGTTGCATGAAAGTCGGAACAAAGTAGTTCATGAACTACTTTGAAGTCGCTGCAACATTAAGTCGCACATATATAATTGGTTATTATTGGAAAACGTGGGGAACGACTTGTCCTGCGACTTTTATGTCCACAAGTGTTACTTTGTCATGCGTCTTTGAAGTCGCAGAAATTTTACCACATGGTAAAACGTCTGCCACCGCGGGAACACACAGGAAACAATTGTTTCCTGTGTGTCCCATTCACACTGCAATGCATTTTATTGCAGTGCACTGGCCCAAATCTCACTGCAATGTCAGGCAGTGCAGCGCATCACACCGCCCGACATTGCTATGAATGAAGTGTACATTTTGTACATTTCAAATAAAGCTAGTACAAAACAAAACAAAAAAAGGGATGGTGAATCACGCCCCCTAGCCAGCCAGCAATGTAGAGTGGCTGAATTGCTCCGGCTACTTTGCAATTTAGCTGGCAAGAAGTGTGAATTCGTCCTAGGTGGATTTTTTTTTTCATTTTTTTAGATAGAGTGGAGAGGGATTAGAACATTTGTAACATTTTTAATGCTGTCTGTGCCCTCATTAGTTAGATTTACCCTCTTAGTATGTCTCGCTTACCATTATCATTGTGAGTAAAAATAAAAGAAAATCCCAATAGAGGAGAAATCTTCCAATAGGGGCATTGTGTCTGTTGACAACTAGAAATTCCCTCACTTTGGAGGGATCTCCTCTCACTTCCTGTTTTAGCTATAGGACAGGAAGTGAAGGGAAATTGGGGTATTGGGGTACACTACCCCCATGAGTGTACATTTACCATTTTCACTTTGTATATATTCTCTGTTTTGATTTTGTATCTATTTTGTATGGAATTTTTTTCTATTTTGTATGTTATAGACGCTTTCACGTCTTTTTTAAGTATATCAATAAAACATATATCTTTTATTCAAAGAGCTAGTGGTCTGTCAAAGTCCCAATCCTAGGGGGATTCTCTTTTCTATGGTCTACTATGTAAGGGATGGGACCACCATACTCTACATTTGTTATGATGGAAGCCCCAGTGGTGTATTTAGGTTTTGTGCTGCCCTAGGCCTGACTAAATTCATGCACCCCCTAATTTAAATATGACCCACCCTTCCTGTCAAAGCCACACCCCTTCCTATTTAAGACCCACCCTATCATCTGTAAACCACACCCCTTCCAGACCCCAGACCCCTCCATCTCTCCCTAGCAGCAAAAATACCCCTTTAGCAGCACAAACCCTTGCCTCAATCTCCCCTTTCCCAGCATAAATCCCCCCTCTCATCACAAATACTCCCCCTACCAGCATAAATCCCCCCCCCATCACAAATACTCCCCCATCTCTCTCTCCCAGCATAAATCCTCCCTCTCAGTACAAATCCTCCCCCATCTCCCCCTCTCAGCATAAATTCCTCCTCTCATCACAAATCCTCCCCCTCCCAGCATAAATTCTCCCTCTCATCACACATCCTCTTCATCTCCCCATCCCAGCATAAATTCTCCCTCTCATCACAAATCCTCCCGGCATAAACCCCCCCTACCTCCCCCTCCCAGCATAAATTCTCCCTCTCATCACAAATTCTCCCCCTCCCAGCATAAATTCCCCCCTCTCATCACAAATCCTCCCCCATCTCCTCCTCCCAGCATAAATCCTCACTTTCAGAAAAAAAAACCCTCATTTCAAACCTGTGCCTCCTTCTCTCCCCTCCCAGTACAACCCCCACCCCCCAGCTCCTTCTCCTCTTCTGTAAGAGCAGCCTCCTATGCTGGAACTTGTAGTGCCCTAGACTATAGGGGACTGAAGAATGGCAGCCCACTCTGCTGAGACTTGTAGTGCCCTCTGCCCCACAGTCTAAGGCACTACAAGTCCCAGCATAGGAGGCTGCCATATCTCAGCCCCCCAGAGTGCACTACAAGTCCCAGCATAGGAGGCTGCCATATCTCAGCCCCCCACAGAGTGCACTACAAGCCCCAGCAAAACGGGCTGCCACCAGACCTCCAAACACAGCATGAGGAGACTGCACAGCCTTCCACTCATTCCTTGGCTGCCATACACTCTTCCCCACTCTCCTCCTACCTGAGTCTGGGCTGCATGTCACGCTGCATGGTGAAGCAGTGGGCGGGATTTCCCGATGTCTGACGACACGTCCAGGCTCCCAGACCCCGGCGCAGCACAGAGCACACAAGACTACAGATCACTCCGCCACTGGTCAGACATCTCAGTGGCTGTGGACGGCGGATGCGCCACCAACACCGCGTGTGTGCACACGGGATGCTCCATCTAAGCGAGAGGAGGCTGTGGGAATCGGGGCTCGGGAGGACGGGTCGGGGGGGGGAATTTTTGTGCAGGGGGGGCGGCTGTTTTGCCGACCCCCCCCCGCAGAGTGCTGCCCTAGGCCTGGGCCTTGTCGGCCTAGGCCAAGACACAGCACTGGGAAGCCCCCCTCTTTGCTTAAATCTCCCCAATGAGACAAAGATAACAAAAAAAAGGGGGTTTATAACCCTTTCTTACTCAATCCAAAATGTAAAAGAATTTGCCTTTAGTTCTATATTAAGTGAAAACTAATGTTTGAACTTTCAACTAAAAAAAATGTAATCTCAAATCTAAACAAATCTGAGAAGTATTGTCATTGATCTAAGAACACAGTGGGTAGCTTGGGTGCATGTACATGCAAAGAAGGACTGGCAGAAGGGTAACGGTGGAAATGCCCCCTTCTTCAGGACACTGTTCCTTTTTCAAATGAAGAAAGGACCTCCTTCAGTACTGGCCATGGCATGATAATATAAAGTCCCATAGCAAAAGAAAGAAAAAAAATTAAAGTATTCAGAGTATTTTCTCCCAGAGAAAAAAATAGTGACTATCCTCCAAGGGGATAAAGCTGCTAAACTATGAAATGACTATATTTTGATTGGCTCTAGGTCAAAAGTATCCAGCTCTCTGCTCGAAGTGTGTTTAGCACACGCTGAGGGATACTGCACTAGAGAATGGGGCCCTGACAATTCCCCAACCTCTTATAAATGCAACAGTGGTGGAACTACCAGTGTCGCAAAGGTCGCACTTGCGACCAGGCACTGGCGTTCCGCCACCATGGGGGGGGGGGGGCAAGGTGGCAGGAAGGGGGCCCGATGCAGAATATGTGAAGGGGTCCCACGATGAGAGTAAAGGGCCCTGGGATCAGTGGTAAGAGCCCCAGGCTCGAAGGGAAGGGCCCAGAGGAAAGGATGGAAAAGGCCCCTGGAAGGATGGAAAGGGCCCCAGGACCGATGGAAAGGGCTCTGGGACTAGTTGGAAGAGACCTGGGACCAATGGCAAGGGCCGAAGGACCAGTGGCAAGGGCCCCAGGAGACTAATGGAAAGGGTCCTGAGACCGGAGCAGTCAGGGGGTCCCTTCATGTTTTTTTGCACGGGTGCCCTGAAAGTTCTAGTTATGGCTCTGGAACACACACACATGTACATACTGTATGAAAGAAGGTACATGGGAGAAACCTGAACCTCTGACTTTGGTTTCCTTCTTTAACACTGTTCAAGCCACTGAAGACACAAGAAAAAGACACAAGGTAAAACTTGTGCTAATTATGCAGCTCAACACATTCAATGTTCTTACCCGTAATAGACTTGAACATTATAGAAAGCAGATGGAATTGACCATAAGTAAATTTATTTGTATCAGCAAATGGCTGTCAAGGCCTCTGACCTGTTCCTCAGTATAAATATCATGTTGTCCAGGAGGAATGGGGATGTCAGCACTTGCGAAGATGCGTTTGCTTCCAGATTTGGTGCTATAAAGATGTGCCACCTCAGGTTCAGTGCCCAGGATAGGGACACCAAGATTGTCAGCCACAGCCAAGTCATCAACATGGGGGACTCGTCCAACAATGTAAGCCTCCCGACCTCGGATCAAGTTTCGTATACGGTGCAAGGCCTTCGGGCTGTACTTGAGTAGCGTGGAAAGGCACATGTGGTGATTCTGTGATGAGACATTAATAAGTCCAGGATTATTGATGACCACAACAACCTCTTTTCCTATATTTAAACAAATATTTTATACATACCCAAAATAATGTTTCTCTAAAGCTCAATGGTCCCTGGAAAAGTATGATAACACAAAACGTATACGTACTGTACTTCCCACCTGTTCTTATGTTGGTAGGGCAGACTCATTTTTTATTTATTTTTTATAGCTTACCAAAAAAAAAGGGGCAAAGCCATATGGGATTGGTATTTGTTCGAATATGGTCAGATGGTATTGTAAGCCTTGGGTGTAAGACTTTGCAAATTTTACTGTATATTTACAAATATAGAGAGCTGGGGCCTATGTTGTTGAGCTTTTGTTCGCCTCAGAAGGCCTCCCTCCCAAAAGGAAAAAGTGCATACATGGAAGGAGCACCAGACCAAAAAAAAAAGTCCAAATTCATTTTTTGGTATTGTGATAAAAGACAGCCAACACATTCGGGGGCAAATTAACTCTCCCTTTATAAAGGCTTTGGTTAAAAATTAGAACCTTGAATGGACTCAAAATAAGTGTTTTCTGTAAGGGAAACGAATTGCTGGATTGAAAGATTTACTGGCCAGCAGTATCTGCATGAGCAATCAAGAACTTCTTATCTTATCTTGATTGCTCATGCAAATACTCCTGACCAGTAATTCTTCCAGACAGGAAAGCCTTTCCACACAGGAAAGCCTTATTTTGAGTCCATGCAAGGTTCTCATTTTTAACTAAAGCCCTGATATAGGGAGAGTTCCTTTGACCCCCAAAACGTGTTGACTGTCTATTAGCACAATACCAATAAATTAATTTGGACTTTTCTTTTGGTCTGGTGCTCTTTCCATACATGCATGTTTTTTTTCTGGTAACCTGGTGGGGTACCCACTGGAGGGTGGCCTTGTCTGTTGTGAGCAGCCTAACCTAAGCCAATGGGCTCTTCAAATGTTTTTGCCCTCTCACTACTTTGTATAAACTCATATCAAAGTCCCAGAGCCTCTTGGGTGCCTTTTCATTGCACTCCCTTCTCATAGTGGTCAATGGAAATGTAAAAGCAGGTTGATGCATCTTAGGAGATTAAATGAAAAAGAAAAAAAACCTTGCTTGGAATCCATGCACCTGGTGCCCCGCATGTAGATTAGGGGGCAGGACGCATGGATAGGGGGGCGCAATTACTTTCAGAGCATAATTTCTAACCAACAAAGGTCGTTACAATTTGGCCCCTTCATGTGCTTTCTTATTAATCTCCAAACACCATCTCACACAGAGCCAATTCCCTTATTGTTTCTTGTTACTGTAATATTTTTATATTGTATTGCCTGCACTACTCTCCTTCACTTTATTACTATATACAGTACAGTGCCACAGGAGATGACGGTGATATAAAAATAAATAATGAGATTATTGTCACCTGATCTGTCAAAGTTCACCATTTCTATAGGTTCCAGAAGACCTCCAATGACCATTGTTGAGATTGTATGTGTTAGACTTTTTGGCCAATTGCAAATGGTGGAAAAGTGGCACTTGGGATGTCTTCATGATATTTTCCTATCCTTCTTCATAGCCATAAACACGTATGCATGAACAGCCCATAGATAGGTTTATGGTAATATGTTTCAGAAGGAAGATCATTCTACCATCAGGTTCTATCTAGACATCCAACCATGGGTAGCTTTACATGTGAAAAAAAACTTAAACTCAGGCCAAAGTACCCACTAAGCTGATGAAGACAAGTAGGGCAGCATGGAGTAAATTGGATCTTTACTGGGTTTATTGTTTTTTGTTTTTTGCCTTCCTTTGGATCAGCTTTATGTATAGGATTGTGTCTATGAGAGTTTTGTATTTGTTTTTTTTTCTATTAGTTGAACTGTTGAACTAGATGGACGTGTCTTTTGTTTATCCTTACTGTGTAATTATGAAACTATGTTTTGGGCTCTTCTAGATCTTACATTTTGTGTGTTTGATTGCTTCCCCCTGCATTCTGGAAACTTTCAGAACATAGAGGGCTGGGAGAAATGGGCAGCTTAAATATTTATTGTGCTGTAGCTAATCCCTGGGGAGGTGTGCTCAATGGGTGGCTAGGGGGAACATAAATAGTCTGGGGTCTGGAGCAGCCTTGTTCTTGTCCTGCTGGAGAAGCTCCCAGCCTAAGGGGCTGCTGCCCCTTTGAGGCAGTTTTGCTGGAGTCTGCCAATGTTAATCGAGGTCCCAGCTATAAAGCAGAGCTGGGAGGCCTATTCCTAATTACGTTTAGAACTCATGATATATTAATGTGATGGTCAGTTGGAAGAATGCTCCTTACACTTGTGGTCATTGGGAAGAATTACCCCCTTACAGATAGCTAAACAGATCAATGGTGTCAGTGGGAAATTATCTGAGAGGCAGAAATTGCTCATTGCTTAAGGAACCCCTAGCAACCTCTGGAGGAACCCTAGGCTTGCATAAACCCTGATTGAGAAACCCTGCCCTAGAATGTTTAATTGAGCCAGATTGAATGGACTGTTGCTTGTGTGATTGTTGCCTCTGCACTGTTTGGGGAAGAACCAGTTAAAATTAGCAGCTCCTACGGGGGTAGCGCTATATAAATATACAGTATACTGTATATAAAACTGGAGAATGGGATTCTGAAAGATCCCAAGGTGTCAAAATGAGTTCATACATACAAAAGTATTCTTTATGGTTAGTTTATGCACAATATAATTACTGTACACATTTTTTCTAACTTAACTAATTAACCAATCAATGTGTGGGAATAGGACTATTAAAACATCTAAATACCTGAAGGATCGGTGGATCACGTTACAAGAGTAGGTATTGGATTAGTTCATAATCATAAGTAAGGTAACTGTACAATGTGAAGCACTTGGTTTTGTCCATATTGGGTTTTTTTCTATCCAAAACGTAGAATATTTTATAATCAGTTAGGATTGAGTTTGGGTGACTTCCCTGATTCATCAACAAGTCTCTCTTATTTTTCTGAATTCCTTTATTTGCATTAGAAAAACTTTAGGGCCCTTCAGACCTTTGTGGTTACTGCACACATGCTAATGTGCATTCATGAAGGCAGCCTATTCATTTGGAGTGAGCTACCAAAGCACTTCAAAAGGGAAAAAATTATACAACTATACCATCATATACCATGCATAATTGCAATGCACAGATCTGAAGAGAGAGTCTTTATGACTTGACGATGCTGATTGTTTTGGTTAAAATAGAGGGAAACTCACGGCTGAGTTTAAACATCACCCCTTGACCCGTAATTGAGGTCTATTTGATAAATCGCACCGTGACCTGGACCTTTGCCTGGCGGACAGGACAGAGCACCATTTGTGGTGGACTAAACAAAAGTTATATGCCAATGCGATGGGTTCGTTATTGGCTAATTAGCTTAAGTCCTTTGAATCTCAGAAACTAGCTTTGTCACTTAAAACGAGGTTTCAGGTCCGAACATATAATCCAATTAGATCATAGATTCATTTCGTTTTCCGCTAACAAAGCTTTATTCGTCGGGGGTTACTGCCTCTAATGCTGATGTTCGAGCCATCCTACAGATTTCGGCTCTACCTTCTCTATGACAGTCCCACAGCACTAAGCTGGGGGCCGATATTACAGAAGATGAAGTGCGTCTTGCAATTAAAACACTTAAAGTGTATAAGCACCCTGGGTCGGTTGGATTTACAGCCTTATTCTATAAGAAATTACCGGATAAAGTGGCCCCTCATCTTACAACTATGTTTAATAGTCTGAAGAAAGATGAACATTCCTTCGCGGACATGTTATGGGTCTCAATAGTGATGCTTCTGAAACCTGAGAAGGATACACAGTCATGGGCAAATTTTTGCCCCATCTCCCTCATTAACATTGATGTGAAACTCCTAAGGTGCTTGCTGGTTGCTTATATCAGATTTTGCATCACTTTGTTTTAAAAGAACAAACAGGTTTTTTCACTCTTCGGCAGACCACTGATAATATACACCGTACGCTCCTTCTTACCCATCTAGCTCACCGTCTAGCTATACCCCTCATGTTAGTGTCCTTGGACAATTCGGAAAGGCATATGGTACTTTATCATAGGTATATCTGAAAGAAGTCCTCCGCTATAGGGGCCTGGGTGATCCCTTCCTACGGTGAGTTGATAAGTTGTATTCCAAACCGACGGCCTTGGTCAAATACAGTATCTCACAAAAGTGAGTAGACCCTTCACATTTTTAAAAATATTTTATTCTATCTTTTCATGTGACAACACTGAAGAAATGACACTTTGCTACAATGTAAAGTAGTGAGTGTACAGCTTGTATACCTGTGTAAATTTGCTGTCCCCTCAAAATAACTCAACACACAGCCATTAATGTCTAAACCGCTGGCAACAAAAGTCAGTACACCCCTAAGTTAAAATGTCCAAATTGGGCCCAATTAACAATTTTCCCACCCTGGTGTCATGTGACTCGTTAGTGTTACAAGGTCTCAGGTGTGAATGGGGAGCAGATGTGTTAATTTTGATGTCATCGCTCTCATTCTCTCATATTGGGCACTGGAAGTTCAACATGCCACCTCATGGAAAAGAACTCTCTGAGGATCTAAAAAAAAGAACTGTTGCTCTACATAAAGATGGCCTAGGCTATAAGAAGATTGCCAAGACCCTAAACTGAGCTGCAGCACGGTGACCAAGACCATACAGTGGTTTAACAGGACAGGTTCCACTCAGAATAGGCCTCACCATGGTTGACCAAAGAAGTTGAGTGCACATACTCAGCGTCATATCCAGAGGTTGTCTTTGGGAAACAGACGTATGAGTGCTGCCAGCATTGCTGCAGAGGTTGTAGGGGTGGGGGTCAGCCTGTCAGTGCTCAGATCATACGCCGCACACTGCATCAAACTGGTCTGCATTGCTGTCGTCCCAGAAGGAAGCCTCTTCTAAAAATGATGCACAAGAAAGTCCGCAAAGAGTTTGCTGAAGACAAGCAGACTAAGGACATGGATTACTGGAACCATGTCCTGGGGTCTGATGAGACCAAGATAAACTTATTTGCTTCAGATAGTGTCAAGCGTGTGTGGTGGCAACCAGGTGAGGAGTACAAAGACAAGTGTGTCTTGTCTACAGTCAAGCATGGTGGTGGGAGTGTCATGGTCTGGGGCTGCATGAGTGCTGGTGGCACTGGGGAGCTACAGTTCAATAAGGGAACCATGAATTCCAACATGTACTGTGACATACTGAAGCAGAGCATGATCCCATCCCTTTGGAGACTGGGCCGCAGGGCAGTATTCCAACATGATAACGATCCCAAACACACCTTCAAGACGACCACTGCCTTACTAAAGAAGCTGAGGGTAAAGGTGATGGACTGACCAAGCATGTCTCCAGACGTAAACCCTATTGAGCATCTGTGGGGCATCCTCAAACGGAAGGTGGAGGAGCGCAAGGTCTCTAACATCCACCAGCTCCGTGATGTCATCATGGAGGAGTGGAAGAGGACTCCGGTGGCAGCTTGTGAAGATCTGGTGAACTCCATGCCCAAGAGGGTTAAGGCAGTGCTGGAAAATAATGGTGGCCACACAAAATATTGACACTTTGGGCCCAATTTGGACATTTTCACTTAGGGGGGTAATCGCTTTTGTTGCCAGCGGTGTAGACATTAATGGCTGTGTGTTGAGTTATTTTGAGGGGACAGCAAATTTACACAGGTATACAAGCTGTACACTCACTACTTTACATTGTAGCGAAGTGTCATTTCTTCAGTGTTGTCACATGAAAAGATAGAATAAAATACTTACAAAAATGTGAGGGGTGTACTCACTTTTGTGAGATACTGTATATTGGTTACGAATCCTCTAAATTTCCCATTTCACGTGGTATGCATCAAGGCTGCCCTTGATGTGTGGGGGGGGGGGGTGGAATTGGCTGGAGTGTATCATAAACTGGAGCTGTTCGCTGATGACGCCTTACTGTATGTCACATCTTAATGTATGTCACAGTTAATCAGACTAAATCACGTGCACTAAATGTTTCATTGTCGGACTCAGTTCAATGCTCTTTGGCAACAAACTTCTCATGTCATTGGTCGCCCTCTATTCTCTATTTGGGAATCAATTTAACATCGACCTACTGTTCCTTATAATTGACTAATTACCCCTTCCTTATCAGATCACTTACCCGTTTACTGGAATCGTCGGACAAATCTATGATCTCTTGGATGGGCCACATCTACGCAATCAAGGTGACCCTTCTCCCAAAACTCCTGTACGCTTTTCGAGTCCTACCAGTTTCAATTCCCCCACATATATTGCATTCTTTGCAACGTCAAATTCTTAAATTTGTCTGAGGATCGACCAGGCCAAGATTAAATCAGGCAGTGTTATACAAACCCGAAGCGTGCAGGTGGTTTGGGAGTTCCAAACCTGATGCACTATTATAAAGCAGTGCAAATTGCACCCTTGATTTAGCTATATGCTGGAGAGTCGGCTCCTCTTTGGACATACATTGATCTATGGCTTTTATATCACTTTTATGGCTGCCCACTCAATTTCGTCCTAAACCTTTAAACCCTATTTCTTCTCATTCACGCACAATATGGTACTCGGTTAAACATTTCGCAGGGATATTTTCACCTCACCTTCTGGGTTCTGGAGGTCTTCAAGTGCCCATGTTTCCCTCCAGGTTTAAATGACCCCTATAGCTTTCATTGGTGGTGCTCCAAAGGCTTGACAACGGTCCATTCTTTTATCACAACCAGAGCTGTATACACCTTTCAGCAGCTTCAGGTGACTTTTAAAACTCCTGACCGAGAGAGATACCGCTATTTAAATTCGCCACTTCTTAGACTCCCTGGGTAGATATTATACTTCTCGACCTTCGACTGCATTTGAAACCAGATGCCATACTCATCCAACTTCTCAGGGCCTTGTTTTGTTACTTTATTTTGGGAACCTCTAACGCTTTAGCCCCCTCTTACTGTGCAGAATGGGAAGCAGAGTTTGGTGCCCTCCGATCCCCAAGAAGTGTGAAGCCCTTTTTCGTTAATTCCGTAACGTCATAGCACTAGAGAATTGATTCAAAGTTATGTCTAGATGGTATTACACCCCAGTGAGAATCGCAAAATACTTTCCTACGTACCCAACATTGTGTTTCAGGGGTTGTTCAGATCAGGCCGATATGAAGCACATATGGTGGACATACCCCAAAGTTAAAAGGCTGTGGATTCGGGTGTATGCTTTGGTCAATACGCTCTTTCACTCTATTATACGTAAGGACCCGTGGAAAGTTCTACTTCATAAGCCTATCTTGGAGTTAACTAAACAAGATTGTATGTTGGCAACACACATTGCGAAGGCGTTGAAAAGAAAAAACTCTCCTCTCTTTTGAGGAGGTGAAGCGACGAGTGCATAGTACGTTGACAAACGAGAAGCTTAAGGCAACACTTGTGGACACTAAGGACACAACCCTTGTTGGACCAGTTTCCCGCCTTCCAGCTTTTTAGGCCTATAGGAAATTTTGCAGAGCCTACCGGTGAGGGCCTTGGATTCCCTGGGGAAGGTCTTACTTTCTTCTTTTTGACTCCTCTATCCTTGGTTTCCTTCTCTTACTCTCCTTCTTGTTCCTATCTTTTTTCAGTTCTTTTTTTTTCTCTTTTTTTCTACTTATTCCCGGTTACCAGATGCCAGTGCGCTGAGTGTTAATTGCTCTCTAGCCACACTTTGGACTTTGGGGTAAATTTTTCCCTTTTTTTTTATGGCATAGTTTTCTGGCCCTTCGGTGGGGGTACCGCCCTCTTGTACATCAGGAGACTTATGGGATAGTCCCTCCCCCCATTTTTAAAAAAATTTCCTTTATTTTTTGGTCCTTGAGAGGGCTCTCTGACTTTATTTTTATATACGAACATTGGTCAATCTCAGGTAATGCATGTTTTTTTTACATGATGATTTCTGAAATACTGTTTGCTTACATGGTTCGTTATTACCCTAATAGACTGTTGGAATTATGATGAACAAATATCTCATAAATCTCAGATGGAGATGGTTGCAAAGGCCTCAAAACAGAGGTGAAACTCAGGGCAGTCACATGAGAATTTTTCAAAGTAGAACATTCTGTGTTCCTATCACTTGGTTAGAGATCTGTAAATAGGATGTCTGATGAACTTAATATGTAAAAAAGTATATTTTATGATCTCTAAACAGGATTCATTTGAGAAGCTTTGAAGTAACCATAAAGCTGGGGAAACCCAGCAAACTCCATTGTTTTCCCAGGTGAGACAGGCCATTATCAAAGTCTTACAAGAAAACTGTGGGGGATGTTTACCCAGCTGGACACTTCTAAGAATTGTAAATTAGACAAGAGTTAATAGATATCGGGTTTGTCTCCTTAAAATTCTAAACCATGTAGGAATTCAAATACATCACCTATCATCTATGGACATTCCATAATGAATATTATAATATGCCTAATATGCCTAAAAGGAATGATTACATTTTAGCTATAAGTTTAGGGCAATCGTTTATTGAAAATCGTACCATCTATGCATATACAGTTGTGCTCATAAGTTTACATACCCTGGCGGAATTTATTATTTCTTGGCCATTTTTCAGAGAATATGAATGATAACACAAAAACATTTCTTTCACTCATGGTTAGTGTTTGGCTGAAGCCATTTATTATCAATCAACTGTGTTTACTCTTTTTAAATAATAATGACAATAGAAATTACCCAAATGACCCTGATCAAAAGTTTACATACCCCAGTTCTTAATACCATGTATTGCACCCTTTAACATCAATGACAGCTTGAAGTCTTTTGTGGTATTTGTGGATGAGGCTCTTTATCTTCTCAGATGGTAAAGCTGCCCATTCCTCTTGGAAAAAAGCCTCCAGTTCCTGTAAATTCTTGGGCTGTCTTGCATGAACTGCACAGTTGAGATCTCCCCAGAGTGGCTCAATGATATTGAGGTCAGGAGACTGAGATGGCCACTCCAGAACCTTCACTTTATTCTGCTGTAGCCAATAGCAGGTGGACTTGGCCTTGTGTTTTGGATCATTGTCCAAGTACGTCTCATGCGCAGCTTCCTGGCTGATGAATGCAAATGTTCCTCCAGTATTTTTTTCATAACATACTGCATTCATCTTGCCATCAATTTTGACCAAATGTCCTGTGCCTTTGTAGCTCACAGATCCCCAAAACATCAGCGATCCACCTCCGTATTTCACAGTAGAAATGGTATACTCTTTATTATAGGCCTTGTTGACTCCTCTACAAATGTAGCGTTTATGGTTGTGGCCAAAAAGCTCAATTTTGGTCTCATCACTCCAAATGACTTTGTGCCAGAAGGTTTGAGGCTTGTCTCTGTGCTGTTCGGCATATTGTAAGTGGGATACGTTGTGGCATTTGCGTAGTAATGGCTTTCTTCTGGCGACTTGACCATGCAGCCCATCTTTCTTCAAGTGCCTCCTTATTGTGCATCTTTTCAGAGAGTCCTGTATTTCACCTGAAGTTATTTGTGTGTTTTTCTTTGCGTACTGAACAATTTTCCTGGCAGTTGTGGCTGAAATTTTAGTTGGTCTACCTGACCGTGGTTTGGTTTCAACAGAACCCCTCATTTTACACTTCTTGATTACAGTTTGAACACTGCTGATTCTCAATTCCTTGGATATCTATTTATATCCCTTTCCTGTTTTATACAGTTCAACTACCTTTTCCTGCAGATCCTTTGACAATTCTTTTGCTTTCCCCACTCAGAATCCAGAAACGTCAGTGCAGCACTTGATGAAAGATGCAAGGGTCTGTCAGGAGTCTAGAAACTCATTCACCTTTTATATACACACACTAATTACAAGCAAACAGATCACAGGTGAGGATTGTTACCTTAAGGCTGGGTTCACACTAGTGCGACAAACGCTCCGACATTGGGAGCTCATGTCGCATGACGTGTGAAAATCAATGTTTCCCTATGGGAGCCATTCCAACTGGTCTGACACAAGTCGGTCCGACTTTAACCACTAGCTGCCCACCCACTGTCATATGACGGTGGGACGAGACAGCTATCATTCTGGGCGGATGTCATATGACGTGATCGCCTTCCCGAGCTACTAGGGGGCGCGCGCGTACGCTGCGTCACTGGGGACCCGATGCCCATGCCCAGCGGCCGCGATGTCCGGCAACCGAGCAGCACCGTGGATCTCTGTGTGTATACACAGAGATCCACGTCCTGTCAGAGAGGAGAGGAGACCGATGTGTGTCCCTTGTACATAGGGACACCGATCGGTCACCTCCCCCAGTCAGTCCCCTCCCCCCACAGTTAGAATCACCTCCCTAGGACACACATTAACCCCTCGATCACCCCCTAGTGTTAACCCCTTCCCTGCCAGTCACATTTACACAGTAATCAATGCATTTTTATAGCACGGATCGCTGTATAAATGTAAATGGTCCCAAAAATGTGTCAAAAGTGTGCGATATGTCCGCCTCAATATCGCAGTCACAATAAAAATCGCAGATCGCCGCCATGACTAGTAAAAATATAAATAAATAAAAATGCTATAAATCTATCCCCTATTTTGTAGACGCTATAACTTTTGCGCAAACCAATCAATATACGCTTATTGCGATTTTTTTTTACCAAAAATATGTAAAAGAATACATATCGGCCTAAACTGAGGAAAAATTTGGTTAAAAAAAAAAAATTGGATATTTATTATAGCAAAAAGTAAAAAATATTGTGTTTTTTCAAACTTGTCCCTCTTCTTTTGTTTATAGCGCAATAAATAAAAACCATAAAGGTGATCAAATACCACCAAAAGAAAGCTCTATTTGTTGGAAAAAAATGATAATTTTAAATTTAATTTCATTAGGGTGCAGTGTAGCATGACCGTGCAATTGTCATTCAAAGTGCGACAGCGCTGAAAGCTGAAAAATGGCTTGGGCAGGAAGGGGGTGAAAGTGCCCTGTATTGAGGTGGTTAAAAATGCTCCCGTCGGATCGCCGTCTCGCATGATCCGACTTTGGCATGCGGCTTGTGCTCAGATGATCTTGAGGGGGAACTCCGCGCCAAATTTTAAATAAAAAAACGGCATGGGTTCCCCCTCCAAGAGCATACCAGGCCCTTGGGTCTGGTATGGATTTTAAGGGGAACCCCCTACGCCGAAAAAACGGCGTGGGGGTCCCCCCCAAATCCATACCAGTTCCTTATCTGAGCACGCAGCCCGGACGGTCAGGAAAGGGGGTGGGGACGAGCGAGCGCCCCCCCCCCCTCCTGAACCGTACCAGGCCGCATACCCTCAACATGGGGGGTGGGTGCTTTGGGGCAGGGGGGCGCCCTGCGCCCCCCCCACCCCAAAGCACCTTGTCCCCATGTTGATGAGGACAAGGGCCTCTTCCCGACAACCCTGGCCATTGGTTGTCGGGGTCTGCGGGCAGGGGGCTTATTGGAATCCGGGAGCCCCCTTTAATAAGGGGGCCCCCAAATCCCGGCCCCCCCACCCTATGTGAATGAGTATGGGGTATCCGGTATCTTTTGCCGGGCTCCTCCGCTATCTTCTGCTCGCTCTTTTGCTAGCGGTGGCCCAGTCTTCTTCCCTCTTCCCGATGTTGACACGACACTCTCTCCCACTGTAATGCCGTGTGCGCAGTCCGCAACAACTTATTTAGGGATGGGGCGTGGTCACTGGGTGATGTCACCCGGTGACCCCGCCCCTTATTATGTCACAGTCCCATCATGCCCGGCAGAGCGGGAGAGAGCGTCGTGTCAACATCGGAAGAAGAGAAGAGGGAAGAAGACGGCGGAGAAGACCAGGCCACCAAAAGAGCGGGCAAAAAAGCAGAAGATACCGGAGAGCGGGAGAAGAGGCCGGAGAGTGCAGGGAAAATGGAAGAGGCCGTGGAGTAGAAGGAAGAGACCCCGAAGTCAGAAGAAGACCCCTATAGCTGCCTAATAAATTATTTTAAAAACCTGTCTAGTGTGTTTTTTTATTGACACTTTTTTTCCTAGGTGAATGGGTAGGAGTACGATGTACCCCATACTCATTCACATAGGGTGGGGGGGCCCCCTTAATAAAGGGGGCTCCCGGATTCCGATAAGCCCCCTGCCCGCAGACCCCGACAACCAACGGCCAGGGTTGTCGGGAAAAGGCCCTTGTCCTCATCAACATGGGGAAAAGGTGCTTTGGGGTGGGGGGGGGGGCGCAGGGCACCCGCCTGCCCCAAAGCACCCACCCCCCCCATGGTGAGGGCATGCGGCCTGGTACGGTTCAGGAGGGGGGGGCGCTCGCTCGTCCCCATCCCCTTTCCTGACCGGCCGGGCTGCGTGTTCGGATAAGGGTCTGGTATGGATTTGGGGGGGTGCCCCATAAAACCCATACCAGACCGAAGGGCCTGGTATGCTCTTGGAGGGGGAACCCATGCCGTTTTTTTATTTAAAATTTGGCGTGGAGTTCGCTCGGCAGAAAGGGGTTAAATATACAGATTATTGTATTTAGAGATATATATTATAACTATATACACATAGAGCTTCCTGCTTTTACCTAGATGTGTAGTTAATCATAATATATATAAATGTATATATATGTAAACATTTTTTCCTAAACAGTATTATTTGCTGCCTTCGGAATGCTAAAATAATTTAAACAGGGTTACCAGACCTCCTGAACCTTATAGATATATATTAAAAATATCAGATGGCCACACCTGTACCATGAGAAAAGGGACATTCCTACAACAGATACACATTATGAAAATTTAATATATTACTTAGAAAATATGTCAGAACAAATATTTCTGCCCTTAGACATGCCTGGTGGTTGAAGAGATATTGGCTGAATCTACAATAAGATACTCAATAGATCTTCCAACCAATTGAAAAGAGGTTACACCTCCTGGGCTAGGCTTATTATACATTTTATGAGCCTATTGTCCAAAATGGTATTTAGGATCAGGATAGATGCAGTTTTCCAGGAATTTATTAACAATGTCCTCCAAGGTTTGTTGCAGTTATGTGTGGTGGTTTATCTCTATGATATCCTCATATTTTCCAAGTCCCTGGAGAGCCACCACACAGATGTCTGTCGTGTGCTTCAGACACTAAGAGAGAACAATCTCTATTGTAAACTGGAGAAGTGCGAGTTTCAGGAACAGGTTAAATTCCTGGGTTATGTAATTTCCACTGCTGGTTTTTCGATGGACCCAGAGAAACTTACCGCAGTTCTACAGTGGCCCCGACCCGTGGGTTTATGTCCTCTGCAGCATTTCCTGGGCTTTGCCAAATATTATCAGAAGTTTATTAGTAACTTCTCGTCTCTGGTCAAGCCCCTGACTGATATGACCAGAAAGGACGGTAACCCACAGAGTTGGTCTCTGGAGTCCATTAAGGCCTTTGAGAGTCCCAAGGCTGCCTTTGTTTTGGCTCCTGTGTTGGCACATCCTGATCCTACGTTACCTTTTATCCTTGAGGTTGATGCTTCTGAGACTGGGGTTGGCACCCTTCTGTCTCAACGTCCTACCTCTGACAGCGCTATGCATCCTTGGCTACTTTTCCAAGAAATTGTCACCTGAGGAGCAATTACGAGATTGGTGACAGAGAGCTGTTGGCAATCAATTTAGCCCTGAAAGAATGGAGACATCTCCTTGAAAGTACCACTGTGTCGGTTCTCATTCTTACTGACCATAAGAATCTCACATTCTTGTCTGAGGCTAAACGCCTCTCTCCCAGAAGGGCGCGATGGGCTCTTTTCTTGTCAAGTTTCAATTACATTATCTCATTCTTACCCGGTACTAAGAATGTAAGGGCTGACGCCTTGTCACAACAGGTTTCCTCCACTTCCAAGTTGGAGTCGGTTCCGGTTCCTGTGATTCCTCCTGATCATATTCTGGCTACGGTTCGCACCAATCTCACTTCTCCTTTGGGTGACAAAGTTCTTGCTGCTCAGGTCCATGCTCCTCCTGAGAAATCTTGTGACCGCTGCTTTGTCCCAGAGAGTCTCCATACTGCCATGCTCCAGACTTACCATTCTCCCAAGGCAGCTGGCCACCCTGGGAAGAATCAACTCTTTTGGGCCATTTCCTAACAATTCTGGTGGCCTAGTCTACGTGCTGATGTAACTGCCTTCGTAGCTGCCTGTTCCGTGTGTGCTCAGAGTAAGACTCCACGACACCTTCCAGAGGGCCTCCTACAACCCATACCCGATGAAGAGAGGCCCTGGACCCACCTGTCTATGGATTTCATTGTGGAGTTACCCAACTCCCAGGGCAACACAGTTATCCTTATGGTGGTTGACCGGTTCTCAAAGATGTGTCATTGTATTCCACTTAAGAAGTTGCCCACTTCTAAGGAACTGGCTTCCGTTTTTGCTCGGGAGATCTTTCGCTTACATGGGCTACCCAAGGTGATTGTCTCGGATAAGGGAAGTCAGTTTGTGTCCCAGTTCTGGCGAGCCCTTTGTGCACAGTTGGGAATTCAGCTTGCTTTCTCCTCTGCGTATCACCCGCAGTCTAATGGGGCCGCAGAACGAGCCAATTAGTCCTTGGAGCAATTCCTACGTTGCTATATTTCTGACCATCATAACAACCGGTCAGACCTATTACCATGGGCAGAGTTTGCTCACAACAGTGCCTTGAATTCTGCTTCCTGATTGTCCCCGTTTATGGCGAATTATGGTTTCCAACCTTCCATGTTGCCTGACTCGTTTGTTCCGCAGAGTATTCCTGTGTTAGAGGAGCATCTCCGTGGTCTTCATTCCACTTGGGCACAAGTCCAGGAGGCTTTGCGACATGCTAATGATAGGTACAGACTCCATTCTGATCGTGCGTCTGCTTGCGCCTTCCTATCAGGTTGGGGACAGGGTCTGGTTGTCATCTCGCAACCTTAGTTGACTTCTGAAGGCAATTGGTTCCACTAGATTTTAGTTAGGGGTATCAGAGTAAAGGGGGCTGAATACAAATGCACCCCACACTTTTCAGATATTTATTTGTAAAAAATGTTGAAAACCATTTATCATTTTTGTGTTGCTCTATCACATAAAATCCCAATGAAATACAAAAATTTGGAAAATATCAAGAGGTATGAATACTTTTTCAAGGCACTATAAGTATTTTAAATGGCAGGCTGCACTTAGAGAGTTGGGGAATTAATTAAAGGACCAGTTTACTTAAAGTATAACTAAAGGCAAAACTTTTTTTTTTAGTTTTGGATAAAGTGGAGATGGATTAGAACACTTACCAGTTTTTATTGTTGTCTGTGTCCCAATTAGGGAGATTCATTCTCTGTATTTGTCCTGTTTATCGTTATCATTGAAAGTGAAAGTAAAAGAAAATCCCAAATTTTGGGTTGCCCCCAGAAAAGTAATAGAGGGGAAATCTTCCAATGGGGACACTGGTTCTGGTGACCAGAGGGGTCCCCAAAGAATTCCCTTAATTTGGAAACACTTTCTGTTGGGCTATGGGACAGGAAGTTAAGGGAAATCTCCCCAATGTGACACAGATGGCAAAAAAAAAAAAAAAAATCTGACAGGGGTTATAACCCTCCCTTACTCTATCCAAAATGAAAAAAAAAAAATTATTTGCCAGGAGTTCTACTTTAACCCCTTTGCGCTGGCCTTTAAGAGGTTTCAGATGCCGGGAGGCAGGGCAGGGTTTTTTTTTAATTTTTTATATATATCTTTATTGATTTTCCAATATACCAAATATAAAACATAAAATATTACTAACATTTTTACAATTACTTATTCCCCCCCACACCCTCTCCTTATCCCTTCCCCCTCTCCTTAATTCTATACCTTTTCCCTCTTTCTCCTCTCTGTCTCCTCCTCCACCTACTCATCTTCCATATTCCCCATATTTCGGCATATTTCCTTGTATTTTTAAACTCTATCCAACTTTTCCAAATGTTAGTCAATTTTTCGATCTCATCTTCCCCACCACATCGTAAGTGTTGCATTCTATATGTATTTTCCACTCTTTTCACTACTTCCAGACCGCCCACCGCACATATACTGCATATACTGCCCGGCTGCACGAAACAACGTTGCGTTGTTCATGTTTCCTGGTCTGGGGCGTGCGCGACACCGGTGACCCTTTCCCGCTATGATTGGACAAACCGGGAGCCAATCAGCGGGTCCGGCGGCCGCAATGGTCTCCACCCACGATCGTTTGGGGGAATGAAAGAACGGCGGTCTGCCTATGTAAACAAGGCAGACTGTCGTTCCGTCACAGGGGAAGAGAGAGATCTGTGATTCCAACTCATCAGGAACACGGATCTATTTCTTTGTCTAGTGTCAGCATCCCCCACACAGTTAGTAATCACTCCCAGGGAACACATTTAATCCTTTGATTGCCCCTGATGTTAACCCCTCCCTTGCCAGTGTCATTTATACGGTGACAGTGCATTTTTTTTTAGCGCTGATCACAGTATTGGTGTCACTGGTCCCCACAAAGCGTCACTTAGTGTCCAATTTGTCCACCGCAATTCCACAGTCCCGCTAAAAATCGCTGATTGGCGCTATTACTAGGATGAGGTACTCTTACCGGATAAGGTGGACCCAAATGTCAGCGACATAGGGTCAAGAAGGCTTAGATGATCGAATCTGTGGCTCCCTTTGATGGAGATGGAAGTCCAGGGTCTCCACGGATGTCATCAAACGACCTCACGCTATCTGCTCCCCACATTGCTTTTATTATTGTGATCACTTTTTATACATTATTGGTTTTAATAAACCTATATATTTTTGACCTGCACTATCTGAGCCCCCCCTTCTCTTCTTTTATACATATTCATTTTGAGGAGAGTTGATGTGGTGCGTTTCCTTGGATACATTGTACCTCCAGTCCTGCAGAGTCTTATGAGGTCGTTTGATGACATCTGTGGAGACCCTGGACTTCCATCTCCATCAAAGGGAGCCACAGATTCGATCATCTAAGCCTTCTTGACCCTATGTCGCTGACATTTGGGTCCACCTTATCCGGTAAGAGTACCTCATCTCTTTCATCTTTTGGATTCACCACTGTTCCAGTCCTATAAGGTCGTTCGCACGATGGAAGATTGACACTTCATTGCCACGCTTTTCCTTTGGACTTTGTTGGTTTTATTCACTTCATTTTGGACTTTTCACCTGGGGATTGACTGCCCCAATTTTAAGTTCATTTTTCATGTTTTTGAGGTTTATTTGTTCCCCTTTTTTTTCTTTGCACTGTAACTCAGCGCACATATTATGTTAGCGCTACATTTTTTTACACTTTTCGTTTGAATAATTTTGTCACATTTTTTTTGTAGCAGCTGTCACATTTAGTTGATATTTGCGCAGCATTATTCCATCTCCCTGTCGCTATTACTAGTAAAAAAAAAATAAAAATAAATAAAGTCTCAAAATCTATCCCATAGTTTGTAGACGTGATAGCTTTTGCGCAAACCAATTAATATACGCTAACTGGGATTTTTTTTTTAACCAAAAAATATGTAGCAGAATAAATATTGGCCAAAATTGATGAAGAAATTTGTTTTTTTATATATTTTTTATTGGATATGTTTTATAGCAGGAAGTAAAAAAATATATATTTTGTTTAAAAATTGTTTCTCTTTTTTTTGTTTATAGCAAAAAAAAAAAAACCGCAGAGGTGATCAAATACCACCAAAAGAAAGCTCTATTTGTGGGAAAAAAAAAAAAGGACATCAATTTTGTTTGGGTACAGCGTCGCACGACTGCGCAATTGTCAGTAAAAGTGACGCAGTGCCTTATTGCAAAAAAAATGGCCTGGTCATTAAGGGGGTAAATCCTTCTGGGGCTGAAGTGGTTAACCCAATCCCTCGTTGTAGGTCCCTCTGGTTCTTGCCAATATCGTGGTATCAACCTTTTTTCGCTGCATCCATCAAGTGTGGTATTACTGTATTTTTATATTGTTTTGTTGGAATTTTTATACCATGAAATAAACAAACCCACGGGTCATCAGGCAGGACGGTGTTTATGATCATGTGACTGCCGTGATTGGCGGTCACATGATCGGAAAGCTCCCGATCGAAAGTAGCGATTGAGAGCTTGTCCCGGGAGCACGTAGGGCGCGCGCTTTTGGCACAGCTGAGAGTAATTTATTTTTAACGAGTTCACCAAATGATAGACTTACACTGGGAGGCAGAAGTAGAACAGAACTTTTGTATAGTACTGCAAAGCAGGAAGAAGTACTCAAACATGTAATGAAGAAATATGGCTGCTGATGTTGCTTATATTATTTAAGGCCTGGTTGACACCTATGCATTTTTTTAGTGCGTTTTCAGTTTTGCAGAAACACACTACAGTCCATTTAACATGGTTTCCTATGGATGTAGTTCACATCTGTGCATTTTATGGAAAGTGCCAGAGATTTTAACCACTTTTACCCCCCTTTCCTGACCAGAGCACTTTTTACAATTTGGCACTGCGTCGCTTTAACTGGTAATTGCGCGGTCGTGCAGCACTCTACCCAAACAAAATGTGCGTCCTTTTTTCCCACAAATAGAGCTTTCTTTTGGTGGTATTTGATCATCTCTGCGGTTTTTATTTTTTGCGATATAAACAAAACAAGAGCGACAATTTTGAAAAAAAAAAATTTTTTTTTTTACTTTTTGCTATAATAAATATCCCCAAAAATGTTTTTAAAAAACAAATTTCTTCATCAGTTTAGGCCAATATATATTCTTCTGCATATTTTTGGTAAAAAAAAAAAAAAAAAAAATCACAATAAACGTATATTGGTTGGTTTGCGCAAAAGTTATAGCGTCTACAAACTATGGGAAAGATTTATGGCATTTTTATTTTTTATTTCTTTACTAGTAATGGCGGTGATCTGGGATTTTTATCGGTATTGCGACATTGTGGTGGACAGATCGGAACCTTTGACACATTTTTGGGACCATTGACATTTATACAGCTATCAGTGCTATAAAAATGCACTGATTACTGTGTAAATGACACTGGTAAGGAAGGGGTTAACATTAGGGGGGCGATCAAGGGGTTAAATGTGTGTTCCCTCAGTGTCTTCTAACTGTATGGGGATAGGACTAAATAGGAGAGGAGACATTTCGCTGTTCCTACTTACTAGGAACAAAAGACATGTCTCCTCTCCTCTGACAGCACAGGGATTTGTGTGTTTACACACACAAATCCCCTTGCTGGCGGCCCCTGGACGCAATCGTGCGTGGTCGGCAGCGATCGCCGGCCACGCGCATCGGGTCCCCCGCCATGCAGCAGGCACGTGCGCGGCCCACCAGCAGCTCTTAAAGGAACCCCGTACAGGGTTTTGCGCAGGGGAGCCATTCTGCCCCGTTAAAAGACGTGAGCCGGCCCGGAACCGGTTAATTTCTGGGTTTTGGTTCCATAGATTTCAATGGATTAAAAATGTGTATTGAAAAACACGAAATGCACCTGGAATATGCAAACTGCAACCTGCATAGGTGTGAATTAGGGCTTATACATAGGTGTGCGCACGGGGTGTGCAGGATGTGCACACCCTAATCACGTGGCGCGACACCCATTTTCCTTGCAGCCTGGGGACATACAGGGTCTGTTTAGGTCCCTGATAATTCACCAAAGTTCTCCAACTCCTAAAAAATTGTAAAAAAAATAAAAATAAAAATTATATTATAGAATAAAAAAAACTACAGACACCGTCCACTGCTTTACTGACACCATCGTCTGCCCTACTGGCAAAGTCCACCACTCCATTGACTGGCACCATCCACTGTTCTACTGACACTGTCCACTGTTCTACTGACACCAACCTCTGCTCTACTGAAAACTCCACCGCTCTACTGACACCATCCACTGTCCTACTGACACCATCCTCTGTCCTACTGACACATCTACTGTCCTACTGACACCATCCACTGCTCTACTGACACCATCCACTGCTCTACTGACACCATCCTCTGCCCTACTGACACCGTCCTCAGCCCTACTGACACCGTCCTCAGCCCTACTGACACCGTCCTCTGCCCTACCGACACCGTCCTCTGGTCTACTGACACCATCCACTGCTCTACTGGCACCATCCACGGCTCTACTGACACCGTCTTCTGCTCTACTGACACCATCCACTGTCCTATTGACACCATCCACTGCTTTACTCACACCGTCCACTGCCCTACTGACACCATCCACTGCTCTACTGACACCATCCACTGCCCTACTGACACCATCCACTGTCCTATTGACACCATCCACTGCTCTACTGACACCGTCCACTGCCCTACTGACACCATCCACTGCTCTACTGACACCGTCCACTGCCCTACTGACACCGTCCACTGCTCTACTGACACCATCCACTGCTCTACTGACACCGTCCACTGCCCTACTGACACCATCCACTGCTCTACTGACACCATCCACTGCTCTACTGACACCATCCACTGCCCTACTGACACCATCCACTGCTCTACTGACTCCGTCCTCTGCCCTACTGACACCATCCACTGCTCTACTGACACCATCCACTGCTCTACTGACACCATCCACTGCCCTACTTACACCATCCGCTGTCCTACTTACACCATCCACTGCTCTACTGGCACCATCCACGGCTCTACTGACACCGTCCACTGCTCTACTGACACCATCCACTGCTCTACTGACACCAATCTCTGCTCTACTGACACCATCCACTGCTCTACTGACACCGTCCACTGCTCTACTGACACCGTCCACTGCTCTACTGACACCATCCACTGCCCTACTGACACCATCCACTGCTCTACTGACACCATCCACTGCTCTACTGACACCATCCACTGCCCTACTGACACCATCCACTGCTCTACTGACTCCGTCCTCTGCCCTACTGACACCATCCACTGCTCTACTGACACCATCCACTGCTCTACTGACACCATCCACTGCCCTACTTACACCATCCGCTGCCCTACTTACACCATCCACTGCTCTACTGGCACCATCCACGGCTCTACTGACACCGTCCACTGCTCTACTGACACCAATCTCTGCTCTACTGACACCATCCACTGCTCTACTGACACCGTCCTCTGCTCTACTGACAGCGCCCACTGCTCTACTGACACCGTCCTCTGCTCTACTGACACCGTCCTCTGCTCTACTGACACCGTCCACTGCTCTACTGACACCGTCCTCTGCTCTACTGACAGCGCCCACTGCTCTACTGACACAAATCTCTGCTCTGACACCGCCCACTGCTCTACAGTGCCTTGAAAAAGTATTCATACCCCTTGAAATGTCCCACATTTTGTCATGTTACAACCAAAAACGTAAATGTATTTTATTGGGATTTCATGTGATAGACCAACACAAAGTGGCACATAATTGTGAATTGGAAGTCAAATAGGGCTGCAACTAATGATTATTTTCATAATCGATTAATCGGCCGATTATTTTTTCGATTAATCGGATAAAATCATTAAAAAAATTGAATATGTCATTTTTTTGTTTATTTCAAAGTAATAATGAAAAAAACTGAGTGCTACACTCAAACTGCAGAATAAAACACCAATGATGGGGTACTATTCCTCCTGGGAACACTAATGATGGGGTACTATTCCTCCTGGGAACACCAATGATAAACTTGTTTATTTAAAAAGGTATAAAAAGACTATTGCACTCACATGTTTATGTGCCCATAAGCCGGCACCAAGCTATTCCAGCTATTAGACAGCTATTCCAGTTTAGATATACTATACCATGATGGCCAGTGGCGTCGCTAGGGGGTGGCTTTTGGGGCTATAGCCCAGAGTCTCTGCAGGGGTCCCCAAGGGGAGGGGAGGCTCTCTGGGGACCCTGATTTAAGGGGGGAGGCTCTCTGGGCACCCTGATTTAAGGGGAGGCTCTCTTGGGACACTGATTTAAGGGGGAGGCTCTCTGGGGACCCTGATTTAAGGGGAGGCTCTCTTGGGACACTGATTTAAGGGGGAGGCTCTCTTGGGACACTGATTTAAGGGGGAGGCTCTCTGGGGATATATACACACACACACGTATATTATATACATGTGTATGCCCGCCCAAGCGTATGACTTTCTTTACTATGCTGCTATGGCCTTTAGCCCTAGATCTTTTGTAGACCTAGCAACGCCCCTGATGATGGCCATTTATTTTCCATGAGAACTGGTAATCTGAAGAGGGTGCAGATTGATCTATTGTGTGGAGTGGTTATCCAACTAATAAACCAAAGGCGCACATTCACCTGTTTCTGGTGAGTGGCCAATCTATAAGTGGTGGTAGAATCACAAAATGGTGGTACTTAGGTGCACAATTAAGAGATGAATCCATAGGAACTGGTTGATAACTCACTGAGGCGACTTATCTGGGACCTTTCAGCTACTTGCAACCGCTCACTGCACTAAAGATATATATTGAATGATTTATTTTACAGCAGCAGTTTAATTTTTTTAGATTTTTTTCTACACTTGTTCACGTTGGTATTGTATGTATGGTTTTGAATCCTATGGCTTAGGACACATACCTATTATATGTTTTTTCATTTGGGCACACAAGCACGTTTATATCATTTTTTTTTGAAGGGTAAAACTAATAGTGTTTGACACCGAATTAATAGTCTTCTACAGAGCACACTGTAAGGACATTTTTGATAATAATATATACTATTAAGGTCTATGGTTATCAATAGTAGTGGTGGTACACAAATTTAAATTTAATAGATGGCGCAGTCCATAAACACGCAGAATTTCCTTATAGAAGATGTTGCTATACGGACATCTATATCATCTAAAGGTGTTGAATTATTTCTGTAAAGAACACATTTTACCATCCAGATTTTCAGCATCAGCACACAATTACTCGCAGTACATTATATTCTCCACTAGTGGGCAGCAGTCACAACCAATAGTTCAGCAGATTTGGAGTCTGACATTGTGAATATTGGAGCACAGGAAGCTATTTCCCAACATTATTATTGACTTTACAAATAAAAGCAAACAGGATTCTGAGTGTGTGCCATGTGATTAAGTACTGGGATGGATGGATAAAAGAGATGGGTGGATAAAGGGATAGAGGGATGGATTGAGGGATAAAGAGATGGAGGCTAAAATAATAAAGGGATGAATGGACAGACAAAGAGGTGGAGACTAAAGGAATGAAAGGATAAAGGGATGGATGGAGGGTTGTATAACGGGGTGGGAGGATGGAGGGATAGAGGAATAAAGGGATGGAGTGAAAAGGCAATAAAAGGGATGGGGGATAAAGAAATAAAAGGAATAGAGGGATAGAGGAATAAAAGGGATGGAGTGATTAATGGATAGAATGATATATGTATATATATATTAGAGAGATGGAGGGATAAAGGCAAGGAGGAATGGATAAATAGTTGGGGGGGGGGGGGGGGGGTTAGAGCGATGGAAGGATAAAGGGGTTGGAGCGATGGATGAAGAGATAGGCAGATGGATAGATAGATGGAGGCATAGAGGAATAAAGGGATAGAGGGATAACAGGATGTGTGGATAAAGGGATGGTGGGATAAAGGGATAGAGGGATGGATGGAGGGATAAAGGGATAGAGGGATGGATGGAGGGATAAAGGGATAGAGGGATGGATGGAGGGATAAAGGGATAGAGGGATGGATGGAGGGATAAAGGGGTGGAGGCTGAAGGGATGGAAGGATAAAGGGATGAAGCAATGGATAAAGGGATGGATGGATAGAGGGATGGGGGATGGGGGGATAGAGGAATAAAGGGATGGAGGGATAAAAGCATCGAATTATAGGGAGATGGAGGGAAGGAGGGATGGATAAATGGATGAGGGATAGAGGGATGGATAAAGAGATAGATTGATGGATGGAGGGGTGGATGAATGAATGGAGGGATGGAGGGATAAATGCAGGATGGATGAATGAATGAATAGAGGGGGGATGGGTGAAGGCATAGAGGAATAATGGGATGGACAGATAAAGGAATGGGGGGGGGGGGGGGGTAGAGGGATGGAGGAAGGGAGGGATAAAGGGATTGGGGGGGTAGAGGGATAAAAGAGACAGATTGGTGGATGGAGGGATGGATGTATGAATGGAGAGATAAAGGTGGGATGGATGAATGAATGGAGGGATGGATGAAGGCGTAAAGGGATGGAGAAATAAAGGAATGGGGGGGGGGGGGTAAAGGGATGGAGGGATAAAGAGACAGATTAAAGGATGGAGGGATGGATGTATGAACAGAGGGCTGGATGGAGGGATAAAAGAGGGATGGATGAAAGTGAAAGAATGGAGACAGAGGAATAAAGGGATGGAAGGAGGGAGGGATAAGGGGATGGAGGGATAAAGAGACAGATTGGTGGATGGATGGGAAAAAAGGGATAAAGCAATGGAAGGATAGAGGAATGAAGGGAAACTGGATGGATGGATATGTTATAGCTCACAGTGGACTATTTATACTTTTTATTTATACTTTATACAAACCCTGATTGTCAGATAACCAATAAATATCATTTGTGATTCTATTCCTTGGGATTCACAAGTATGTACAGTACTTGGAAACAAAGAATAGTGAATATCCCGGGGTCTATAGATAGATGTCACTTTTACAGACAGTTATGAATTTCATCCAAACACAATACAGCTGTTGGTATCATTACTTTCCAAAAACAGAAGTTAAAGGGCCGGCGCACACCTGTTACCTGAGGCCACCCAGCCCTTCACACAGACCTCCCACCTGCTAGAAGAAATGTTTAAAGTCCATTGGAACCTACAAGTAGCGCTCCCCCGGTGTACACTTACTGTTTTGCCAAACATTGTGCAAAATATCTGAATAGAAATAAATCTCACTGACCTGCTTTCTACTGCACTTAGCAAAACAGCCAAACACAAGAGTCCCCCCCCCCCCCCCCCCCGAAGTACTGCTCCTAGGGTTCAATGAACCATAAAGGTCACAGGTGGAGGAGCATGAGCTGCACGGATGTAGGCAATGCTAGAGCAGCTTCAGAACAGCCATGCTTGGAATATATTTAAAGGGAATGTATAGTGGTCTAATATGTATTGTATATGAAGATACTATTTATCCAGCAGGTGGAGCTGTAGTCACCTTTTTACATATGTAGCTATCGCTCCTTTCAGCTGTGCTGAAACAAGCTTGTCTAAAGGGTTCCAATGAATTATTACAGCGGTGTCCTCATCAGACAGCTCAGAACTAAGTCTTATGATGGCAAAAGGAGCTGCAAAGCAAGTTTTGTTTGATGTGCGGTGTCTTTAGCCAACTGATATTGATTTAGGAATCTTTCACCCATCACATGATTATTTGTAAAGCAACGAATGTATATTTAAGAAAAAAAAAAACATAAGTCGATGATTTGAAATGTATAAGGTCCCTTACACACGGGGCCACCCAGCTGCAGTGGGTCCCTCAGAGCATTTTAGTGTACCTGGGAGGGATAAGAACAGCATCCAGCCCCACTGCTTGCAAAGTCTATGGCAGGCTGTGGCTGGAAGGGGCTGAATACCTGACCTTCATCCCTGAACACACAGGGCCCTAATCACTGGTGCAGCGTTCAGTCCTGTCCAGTCACAGCCTGCCATAGACTTCAGCAGGCTGCAGGCAAAAGGGCGGGTTGTTAGGAGAAGAAAACCCACTCTAGGGTCTGTACCTACATATCATCCTTCCCTGCCAAAGGGTGCTGGCTCAGTATGTATGATACATAGGAGCAAATTAGGATCCGGATAGCCGGACTCCAAGAAAATTCCTTTATTGAAGATTCAGTCCATACAAAACATGAGAAAATGCAGATTGCTAACGCGTTTCACACCGCTCTCACTGGTGCTTAATCATAGCTATGATTCCCTCCCTCCCATGCGCACTAAATTGTCGGATAGGGCGAACTGCAGGGGCTCGAGCCCTATGAGCAATCATGTAGATCAGGGGTCTCCAAACTACGGCCCTCCAGTTGTTCAGGAACTACATTTCCCATCATGCCCTAGTCATGTCTGTGAACGTCAGAGTTTTACAATGGCTCATGGGACGTGTAGTTCCGCAACAGCTGGAGGGCCGTAGTTTGGAAATCCCTGATGTAGATGAAAAACATGTCAAGGCTTTATGATATCCATTTTGTTGTTCTGCTGATTTAAACAAAAAGGCTTCCTGATTTTCACCTAAAAGTAAGAGTCGTCTACAGAGCCTGGGAAAAGAGTTGAGATCTGTAGCTGGAGATAGGAGGAGCGCCAACACACCTCCTTTCCACCAGGTGGCAGCAGTTTGTTTAAACAAGTGCTGTTAAAAATCTCAAAGCGTATTTCCACTTTTGCAGTCAAGTTGGGATAACATCTACTTTTATATTTGTTACATGTTTCTATTTACAGAGCAGAACTAAAAATGACAGCGTGCTATACCCCAGGTGTGCCCAAATTAACCTCTGCTATTTACGTCATGCTTAACTACTTTCCGACCCCCCAACAGCAGATTTACTGCTACAGGGCAGCCGTGCTGCGCAGGATCCCATATATATATATATATATGTGATCCTGCACTTCCAGGTATCAGGCACAAGTGATTCTACACAGAGGGTCCCGATGTCCGCTGGCACCCGCTGATCATTCGGTTCACAGGCAGAATGGTGATCTGTCTATGTAAACAAGGCAGTTCACTGTTCTGTCAGTAGGGAAGGCATGGGTCCTGTGTTCCTGCAAAGCAGTTAAGATCCATGTTTTTCTCTAGTAAAAGCACCTCCCACACTTCAGTACACAGGCACACAGTTACCCCCTTTGATCGCCCCTAAACTTTAACCCCTTCCCAGCCAGTGTCATTAGTACAGTGACAGTGCATAGTTTTAGCACTGATCACTGTATTAGTGTCATTGGTTCCCACAAAGTGTCAGTTAGTTGTCCAATTTGTCTGCCGCAATATCACAGTCCCACTATAAGTCGCTGATTGCCACCATTACTAGTAAAAAATTTTTAAAAATCCCGTTAATATATCCCGTAGTTTGTAGTCGCTATAACTTTTGCGCAAACCAATCAATATACGCTAATTGGGATTTTTTCTTTTTTTTTTTTTTTTTTTACCAAAAATATTTAGCAGAATACATATTGGCCTAAATTGATGAAGAAATATGAGTTTTTACATTTTTTTAATTAGATAGGTTTTATAGGCGAAAATGAAAAATATTGTTTTTTTTTCAAAATTGTTGGTCGCTTTTTGTGTATAGCGCAAAAAATAAAACAACACAGAGGTGATGAAATACTACCAAATAAAAGCTCTATTTGTGGGAAAAAGGGATAAAAATTTTACTTAACGCTGCACGACCGCGCAATTGACAGTTAAATTAACGCAGTACCGTATCGCAAAAAAAAAAAAATGGCCTCGTCAGGAAGGGGGGTAAATCCTCTGGAGCTGAAGTGGTTAATGACCGAGTCCCTCAGGAGTCCCTCTCATGTGTAACGAGGTGGACACGAGATCTGGGGACCCCCCATTGAATTGGAGGATTGGAGCAAAGCCTGGTCTAAATGCTCCATTAACACAAACATACAGGAAGCAGCTTACTTCTCTTTAGATGGTACTGGGTTCCAGCCAGGAAAGCCTTATGCCGCGTACATACGACCGGTTTTGCCGTTGGAATAAACTCCGAAGGTTTCTCAGACGGAACTCCGACGGAATTCCATTCAAGTGGTCTTGCCTACACACGGTCAAACCAAAGTCCGACCGTCCAGAACGCGGTGACGTACAACACTTACGACGGGACTAGAAAAAGGAAGTTCAATAGCCAGTAGCCAATAGCTTCCGTCTCGTACTTGGCTTCAGAGAATGCGTCGTTTTTGGTCCGTCGGAACAGCATACAGACGATCGTTTTTCCCGATAGGAATTGGTTCCGTCGGAAATATTTAGAACATGTTCCATTTCTAGGTCCGTCAGAATTTTCGAAAAAAAAAAAAGTCCGATGAGGCATACACACGATCGGAATAGACGATGAAAAGCTTCCGTGGGACTTTTTCTGTCGGACATTCCGCTCGTGTGTACGCGGCTTTAGAAAACCTGAACTACTCTGATAGATGTTTCCCGAGGTTGCGGTCAGCAAAGGTGATGCCTTGCATACATGGTGGTCATGCCCCAAATGACTTTCCTTTTGGTCCAGGGTCTTCTGCCTCCTCCATACACTATTTCATTTGATTTTTCTCAAGGAAGGATATGCCCTTCTTCATTGTCCTATTCCAGGCCTTCACGCCGACCAACAATGGTCAGCCATGTTTCTGTTCCTCAACTGCCAAGCAAACTATAGCCAAGGCCAGGAAGAAGTCCTCAGTCTCCATACAAGAAGTTAAGGACCGCATGACCCTCATGCTAATTCATGAGGAGACGTCTAGTGTCCTCAACGACTCCCAGACCAAATTCCTCAAGACCTGGGACGCTAAATCCTCGTACACACGATCGGATTTTCGGCGGGGGATTGTGTGATGACAGACTGTTTGCCTAAAATCTAATCGTTAGCACGCTCCATCAATTGTTGTGCAACTTTCAGCCAACAAATGTTGGATGGCAGGCTAGTAAATTTTCGGCGGACAACAGTCTGTTGTCAGATTTTCGTATCTTGTGCACACAAGTCCGTCACTCAAAAGTCCAAAGTATAAACAACACGTGTGCTCGGAATCAATGCTCACCAAACATGACATTAGCAGAAGGTGCCCAAAGGGCGGCGCTCAAGAGCTGAAATTCCACGTAGTACGTCACTACGTTCGTGTTTGTTGGCCGACAATTGTGTGCCGTTAGGCAAAATCCAGGCACACGCCCTTCGGACAAAAGTCTGACGCTCTGTCTGCCGAATATATATATATATATATATATATATATATATATATATACCCTGTTTCCCCAAAAATAAGACCTAGCGTGATTGTCGGTGATGGCTGCAATATAAGCCCTACCCCCCAGCCCTAGTTAAAGTCCTTGTAGGTCTTATTTTCAGGGTAGGGCTTATTTTCGGGGAAAAAGGGTAGGGCTTATTTTGGGGGTAGGGCTTATATTGCAGCCATCACCGACAATCACGCTAGGTCTTATTTTCGGGGAAACAGGGTGTATATATATATATAATATATATATATATATATATGCGTTTTTTTTCTATCACTTTTTATTTTATTTAAAAAAAAATATATATTCTTCATTTATAAGTTTTTATATTTATAAGTTTTTATCAAAGCTTATATATATATATATATATATATATATATATATATATATATATATATATATATATATATATATATATATATATATATAGTGTACGTAGTATAAACCAGGGACCAACAAAATGTAATGAATAAAACATAAATAGAATAAATATATATTGTCAAACCTCGGCGCTCACTCTGTTGAAGGTTATATTTTAGGGGATGCTGCTCTCTTTGAAGCTCCAAAACGCTGGAAACAGAAAAAAAATGAGGGTGCAAACGCCTAGTTCATCACCTTAGACACCTTAAATTTATTTTTTATTTTTTTATACTGGAGTGGTATATGACATGCGTTTTATCCTTTTATGTTTGTGAGTATGCTTTTGGCGCTTGACATTTTTTAAAAGGCGTCTAAGGCAGTGTTTCTCAACTCCAGTCCTCAAGACGCCCCAACAGGGCATGTTTTCAGGATTTCCCTCAGATGAAGACGGCTGTGGTGATTACTAAGGCGGTGAACTGATCAAATCACCTGTGCAAAATAATGGAAAGCCTGAAAACCTGACCTGTTGGGGTGCCTTGAGGACTGGAGTTGAGAAACACTGGTCTAAGATAAAAGCACTAGGCGTTTGCGCCCTAAAAAAAAAAATTTGTTTCCATATAAACCAGGTTCAACAAAATCTTATGACATTTAATTATAAAATATTTAATTCTCACTGAGGGGGAACAAAAAATATGCATGATTGTGTATTTAAGCATTTACATTTTTTTTTTATAAAATTGACCCAAAATCATTGTTGCTCTATAAGGGCATAAAAATATGTTTTCATTCTATTGCTTTTTTCTCTTTTTTATAAATATGTAAAATATATCTAAAAACAAAAAGCAATAGAACATAAAAACCTACTATATATATATATATATATATATATATATATATATATATATATATATATATATATAGTGTCCATGTCTTTATAAACCAAGGACCAACAAACTTTTATGACATTTAATTATAAATTATTATTATTATTATTTTAATTCCCAACAAGGTAATCATTGGGGGAAAAAAATATGGATGATTGTGTATTTAAGCATTTAATTTTTTTTTTAAAAAATATGTAAAATATATCTAAAAATAAAAAGCAATAAAACATAAAAACCTACAATATATATATATATATACATATATATATATATATATATATATATATATATATATATATATATATATATATATATATATATATATATATATATATATATATATATGTCCATGTCTTTATAAACCAAGGACCAACAAACTTTTATGACATTTAATTATAAAAAAAAATTAATTTCCAACAAGGTAATCATTGGGGGAAAAAAATATGGATGATTGTGTATTTAAGCATTTAATGTATTATGTTTTCATTCTACTGCTTTTTTTAATTTTTATAAATTTGTAAAATAGAACATAAAAACGTACAAAATATATATATATATAATGTCCATGTCTTTTTTACCAAGGACCAACAAACTTTTATGACATTTAATTATAAAACATTTAATTCCCAACAAGGTAATCACTGGGGGAAAAAATATATGCATGATTGTGTATTTAAACAAAAAAAAAAGCTTAAAAAGACGAATATTGACAAAACCATTTGCTCGGTATAGACACGGAGTAGATATTTTAGCAGCACAGAAGCCATATAATAAAAATGTAATAAAGATTTTTCAGTAGGAATGGCTTTATCGTGGCAAACCAGTTCATTACTTTGCTTAGCCATCAAAAAAAAAAAGAAGAAAATCGCGGTGATGAATATGTGGCGGGTTGTGACCTCTGCTGTAGTTGAGCTGTTTAAATTGATAAAAGCTGTTGAGGTGATACTATAATCGCTCACATCTTTAGTGCCTCGGAAATGGCCTCGCTGGGAATAGAACTAATTACTACACATCTGTATTTATTTGATCCACGCAGAATTATCCTTCTGTCACTCGCAGGAGAAGCTGCCAGGCTTTTGTATAACGCTAACTCATCCCGTGCCGCCGTCCCGCCTCATATAGAGGGAGGAAATGCTGAGAGAAAATCAATTGGTGATATAAAGAGACAGAGAGGGGCTTATAAAGGGGCGGAATATAATACCCCAGTATGGGGGGGGGGTAAAATATAAGTCTGATTATTTTGTCTATTGCCCTAAAGAGGATATAAAACTGTATCCGAGCTCCGCAAACTGAAAACACTATTACATTATTTTTTAATATTCAAACCCCAATCCATCCATCCCTATCCATCCCTATTCATCCATCCACCCACTCCCCCATCCATCTATGTCTCCATCCATCCATCCCCCATCCATCTATCCACTCCCCCATCAACCTATGTCTCCATCCATCCATCCATCTATGTCTCCATCCATCCATCCATCTATGTCTCCATCCATCCATCCATCTATGTCTCCATCCATCCATCCATCTATGTCTCCATCCATCCATCCATCCATCCATCCATGTATCCATGTCTCAATCCATCCATCCATCCATCCATCCACTCCCCTATCCATCCATGTCTCCATCCATCCATCCATGTCTCCATCCATCCATCCACTCCCCCATCAACCTATGTCTCCATCCATCCATCCACTCCCCCATCCATGTCTCCATCCATCCATCCATGTCTCCATCCATCCATTCCCCCATCCATCCATCCATGTCTCCATCCATCCACCCATCCATGTCTCCATCCATCCACCCATCCATGTCTCCATCCATCCATCCATCCACTCCCCCATCCATGTCTCCATCCATCCATCCATTTCTCCATCCATCCACTCCCCCATCAACCTATGTCTCCATCCATCCATCCATGTCTCCATCCATCCATATCTCCATCCATCTATCCATCCACTCCCCCATCCATCCATATCTCCATCCATCCATCAATCTACTCCCCCATCCATCCATGTCTCCATCCATCCATGTCCCCATCCATCCATCCATCCATCAATCTACTCCCCCATCCATGTCTCCTCCATCCATCCATCCATCCATCCATGTCTCCATCCATCCACTTCCCCATCCATCCATGTCTCCATTCATCCATCAATCTACTCCCCCATCCATCCATGTCTCCATCCATCCATGTCTCCTCCATCCATCCACTCCCCCATCCATCCATGTCTCCATCCATCCATCCATCCATCTATGTCTCCATCCATCCATCTATCCACTCCCCATCAACCTATGTCTCCATCCATCCATCCATCCATCCATCCATGTATTCATGTCTCAATCCATCCACTCCCCCATCCATCCATGTCTCCATCCATCCATGTCTCCATCCATCCATCCACTCCCCCATCCATGTCTCCATCCATGTCTCCATCCATCCATGTCTCCATCCATCCATTCCCCCATCCATCCATGTCTCCATCCATCCATGTCTCCATCCATCCATTCCCCCATCCATCCATGTCTCCATCCATCCATCCATGTCTCCATCCATCCATTCCCCCATCAACCTATGTCTCCATCCATCCATCCATCCATATCTCCATCCATCCATCCATCCTTGTCTCCATCCATCCATCTACTCCCCCATCCATGTCTCCATCCATCCATCCACTTCCCCATCCATCCATGTCTCCATCCATCCATCCACTCCCCCATCCATCCATGTCTCCATCCATCCATCCACTCCCCCATCCGTCCATGTCTCCATCCATCCATCCACTTCCCCATCCATCCATGTCTCCATCCATCCATCCACTTCCCCATCCATCCATGTCTCCATCCATCCATCCACTTCCCCATCCATCCATGTCTCCATCCATCCACTTCCCCATCCATCCATCCATCCATCCATCCATGTCTCCATCCATCCATACACTCCCCCATACATCCATGTCCCCATCCATCCATCCATCCACTCCCCCATCCATCCATGTCTCCATCCATCCATCCATCCACTTCCCCATCCATCCATGTCTCCATCCATCCATCCACTTCCCCATCCATCCATGTCTCCATCCATCCACTTCCCCATCCATCCATCCATCCATCCATGTCTCCATCCATCCATACACTCCCCCATCCATCCATGTCCCCATCCATCCATCCATCCACTCCCCCATCCATCCATGTCTCCATCCATCCATCCATCCACTCCCCCATCCATCCATGTCTCCATCCATCCATCCATCCACTTCCCCATCCATCCATGTCTCCATCCATCCATCCATCCACTTCCCCATCCATCCATCCATGTCTCCATCTATCCACTTCCCCATCCATCCATGTCTCCATCCATCCATCCATCCATCCATGTCTCCATCTATCCACTTCCCCATCCATCCATCCATCCACTTCCCCATCCATCTATGTCTCCATCCATCCACTTCCCCATCCATCCATGTCTCCATCCCTCCACTTCCCCATCCATCCATGTCTCCATCCCTCCACTTCCCCATCCATCTGTCTCCATGCTTTATTTTGTGGGGGAAATCACTTTGAAAATCACCTCCCCCTAGCATTTCTAGCTGTGCCCATCTTCACACCTCCCAACTTTTTGAGATGAGGGACACCTATCAGCAAACGTATCCAGACATAGGACACACCCCCTGCCACGCCCCCTTAAAGAAGAATTGTACAAAAAAACAAGATTGGTTAAACCCACAAGTGCTTATTTACCACTATTATTCCTTTATATTGGCTGAACTGAAGAACTGTAAAAAAAAAAAAAAAAAGTTTATGGCCCAGTTCACACCACATGCAGTCCAGTGCGTTTCTTTTCTGCATCAAAAAACGCATGGAAAGTAAGTTTTATGGTTTTCAATGGCATAGTTCACACCACTGCACTTCAGTTCCAGGAAAAAAGTAGAACATGCTGCATTTTCCTGCACTGGACTGTACTGGAACCATGTAAAATGCACCAAAAACGCACTGGAACGCACTTCTTTATTTAAGGTTAAAGTGGAGTTCCACCCGCAAAGTTTTATTTTTTTAATTCAGCAGCTACAAGCACTGTAGCTGCTGACTTTTAATAAGGACACTTACCTGTCCAGGGATCCCGCGATGTCGTTCCCCCCGAAGCTGATCCGTCCATCAGATCAGGTGCAGGCGCCGCCATTCTAACTAAGGGAAACCGGCAGTGGAGCCTTGCGGCTTCACTGCCCATATCCTACTGCGCATGTGTGAGTCGCACGGCGCTTTGTGAATCCCAGAAATACTCAGACCAGCCCGTCTGGCACCAACCACCATACCACGTTCAAAGTCACCTAAATCCCCCTTTCTTCCCCATTCTGATTATCGGTTTGAACTTCAGCAAGTCGTCTTCACCAGGTCTAGCTTCCTAAATGCATTGAGTTGCTGCCATGTGATTGACTGATTAGCAATTTGTGTTACCAAACAATTGAACAGGTGTACCTAATAAAGTGCCTGGTGAGTGTACAGTATCTCACAAAAGTCAGTACACCCCTCAGTCACATGTGTGTAAATCTTTTCTTCTATCTTTTCATGTGACAACACTGAAGAAATGACACTTGTCTACAATGTAAAGTAGTGAGTGTACAGCTTGTATAACAGTGTAAATTTGCCGTCCCCTCAAAATAACTCAACACACAGCCATTAATGTCTAAACCGCTGGCAACAAAAGTGAGTACACCCCTAAGTGAAAATGTCCAAATTGGGCCCAGTTAGCCATTTTCCCTCCCCGGTGTCATGTGACTCGTTAGTGTTACAAGGTCTCAGGTGTGAATGGGGAGCAGGTGTGTTAAATTTGGTGTTATCGCTCTCACTCTGTGTCCCTGATCACCACCACACCAGTTATATGGTGGTGACAGTATGTAAAAGATTAACATTTTTTTTTTTTTTTTTTTATTTCTTCGTTTTCCAAAAAATTGTGACAAAAAATTACAACTTAAAAAAACTCGCCTCTTACTAAATACCTTGGACTGTCTATTTTCCAAAAAAGGGGCCATTTGGGGGGTATTTGTACTGAAATGAGATCGGCTGTCAGTACATCAGGACTGATCGATTTTCAGATATATATCCCATAGATTGTGGACTCTATAACTTTCCCACAGACTAAATAATATACACTGATTTGGGTTATTTTCACCAAAGAAATATAGCAGAATATATTTTGGCCTAAATCTATATAGAAAGATTATTTATTTCCAAATTTTTTTGTTAAAAGAAAAAGTAAAATACAGTTTTAAAAAAAAATGGACTTTTTTAGTCTATTTAGCAAAAAAAAAACAAAAAAAAACAAACCCAGTGGTGATTAAATACCACCAAAAGAATTATTTGCGTGAAAAAAAATGATAGAAACTTCATTTGGGTACAGTGCTGCATGACCGCGCAATTGTCATTCAAAGTGCGACAGTGCTGAAAGCTGAAAATTGGCCTGGGCAGGAGGGGTGTAAAAGTGTTCGATATATAAAACCCTCTCCAAGCATTTCTAACTGCGGCCATCTTGAGTAAGGG
Organism: Aquarana catesbeiana; assembly: GCF_042186555.1. NCBI lineage: Eukaryota > Metazoa > Chordata > Amphibia > Anura > Ranidae > Aquarana > Aquarana catesbeiana. The sequence continues at coordinate 13,056,978 of NC_133326.1, forward strand.
CAGATGATTCCTGTATCATTTACTTCCTGGAATCCATCTCCCCTTAGCTCAGGCATGCAGGCAGGAGTGTGCGCTTAACTAAAAAGCCCCTCCTCCTATGAAGGCTCCTGGGATGTATGACATCATTTTGACCTAGGCCAGAAACCAGGAAGTAACTGAAGAAATGTGAAACAATAAAGTGTAAAACAAGTAAACATAATAAACCTTCCTATGTATTCACTAATGCTAGCAGCACAGAAATAACACTACATCTAAGGAAGAGACAGGACTATGGAACACCTCACTCTCTTCTTATCTCCATAATATTGTGTGTGTGTGTGTGGGGGGGTATTCTGTAGTCCACAGTGAAAGCTTAGAACAGATAACCAACTGGAGAGGAAGATTTTTGGCAGGATCAATAGATACAGGAAAACACTTCCACTGGTATAACTACCAGACCAAACTGGGGGTAGAGAAAAGGGTCATTGTTAGGGAATACATATACTTGCCGACCGTCCACAGTCCATATACCTCATTACTTGAGGCTTAATACCGGGATTATGGCAGCACATCGCTCCCATAACACTGGTATCATTTTATTCTGTGGGCGATTCGGCGTCTGCTAAAAAAGTGATCCCGGTGACAGATTTCACTTTTAGAGGCGGTGGGAGAGGTGCCCCACTCCCGCCGCTTTCCCTGCGTTTCCGGGTTTACCAGAGCCTTCGGTAGCGTTCCAATCCGGTTGATGGTGAGGCAGGAAGCGGAGTGAGGGCAAGATGGCCCCCACTCGGCTCTATGCCCTTGGAGGACCGGAGCAACCTCCAACATCACTTCCGGTGTTCTCCCGAAAACTCCAACCACGTCACTTCCAATGTGCTGCCGAAAACTCCAACCACGTCACTTCCGGTGTTCTGCCGAAAACTACAACCACGTCACTTCCGGTGTTCTGCCGAAAACTACAACCACGTCACTTCCGGTGTTCTGCCGAAAACTACAACCACGTCACTTCCGGTGTTCTGTCGAAAACTACAACCACGTCACTTCCGGTGTTCTGCCGAAAACTACAACCACGTCACTTCCGGTGTTCTGTCGAAAACTACAACCACGTCACTTCCGGTGTTCTGCCGAAAACTACAACCACGTCACTAACGGTGTTCTGCCAAAAACTCAAACTCGCCAAAAACTCCAACCACATCACTTCTGGTTTCCTGTCGAAAACTCCAACAATGTCACTTCCGGTGTTCTGCCGAAAACTACAACCACGTCACTTCCGGTGTTCTGCCGAAAACTCCAACCACGTCACTAACGGTGTTCTGCCGAAAACTACAACCACGTCACTAACGGTGTTCTGCCGAAAACTCAAACTCGCCAAAATCTCCAACCACGTCACTTCCGGTGTTCTGCAGAAAACTCCAGCCACATCACTTCCGGTGTTCTGCCAAAAACTCCAACCACATCACTTCCGGTGTTCTGCCGAAAACTCAAACTCGCCAAAAACTCCAACCACATCACTTCCGGTGTTCTGCCGAAAACTCAAACTCGCCAAAATCTCCAACCACGTCACTTCCGGTGTTCTGACGAAAACTCCAACCACGTCACTTCTGGTGTTCTGCCGAAAACTCCAACCACGTCACTTCCGGTGTTCTGACGAAAACTCCAACCACGTCACTTCTGGTGTTCTGCCGAAAACTCCAACCACGTCACTTCCGGTGTTCTGACGAAAACTCCAACCACGTCACTTCTGGTGTTCTGCCGAAAACTCCAACCACGTCACTTCCGGTGTTCTGCCGAAAACGCCAACCACGTCACTTCCGGTGTTCTGCCGAAAACGCCAACCACGTCACTTCCGGTGTTCTGCCGAAAACTCCAACCACGTCACTTCCGGTGTTCTGCCGAAAACGCCAACTCGCCAAAATCTCCAAACACGTCACTTCCGGTGTTCTGCCGAAAACTCCAACCACGTCACTTCCGGTGTTCTGCCGAAAACGCCAACCACATCACTTCCGGTGTTCTGCCGAAAACTCCAACCACATCACTTCCGGTGTTCTGCCGAAAACGCCAACTCGCCAAAATCTCCAAACACGTCACTTCCGGTGTTCTGTCGAAAACTCCAACCACGTCACTTCCGGTGTTCTGCCGAAAACTCCAACCACGTCACTTCCGGTGTTCTGCCGAAAACTCCAACTCGCCAAAATCTCCAACCACGTCACGTCCAGTGACTCTGCAGTACCAATAATTGGAGATTTCAACGAGCTGGCTGTTTTGACAAAACAGCGGCAGCGTATACACTAAGGTACATCATATAATGAGTGGACATTGTTAGTCCGCCCGATACTAACCAACAACATGGCCGCCTCCAAGGCAGCGACAACTTTTTTCCCTCTTTACCCGGTGTCTCGTCAAAACAGCCAATCCGTCGTGTACCATAGTGTACAGGCTGCTGGTGTTCTGTGAAAACAGCCAACTCGTCAATCTCCAATTATTGCTGCTGGAGAATCCCTGGAAGTGATGTGGTTGGAGATTTTGTCGAGTTGGAGTTTTCGGCAGAACACCAGTTCTCGGGCAGAAAAACCTGCATCCAATTTGCATACATGTGAACCCAGCCTTAAAGGTAAAGGAGAGATTTTCGGATCTTTTTGACCCCAAATCTCTCAATAAAGAGGACCTGTCATCCCTTATTTCTATTACAAAGGATGTTTAAATTCTTTGTAATAGTAATAAAAGTGATAGAAAAAATAAAAAAATTGCAACAATCGCCATTTTATTCCCTAGGGTCTCTGTTTAAAAAAAAAATGTAGAATTTTTGGGGGGGTTCTAAGTCATTTTCTAGCAAAAAATACTGATTTAAACAAAAAGTGCCAGAAAAAGCCTGGGTCTGCAAGTGATTAAGCTAAAAAAAATGCTGAGGGTTTAACACTACTTTAAGCAAAGTGTCTGCATGGGATTCATAGTGAGGGACTTACAGGAAATGTGTCCACAGCCTCCGGGGTGATGATGGTAAATCTCTCGTGCAGCTCAGCGGCGTCTTGGGGATTTCCGGACAACACCGCCGACCTCAGACCCAGGAGGTTGCGGTAGTATTGTGCCATCTCCTCATCCATCTTCACAGGGCACACGTAGATGACGTCCACATTGGGGTCTGCAGGACAGGAATGTCACAAGTAATTACAGGTTAACTACAGTAATATAAAATAAAAGTAAATAAAAATAAATAAATAAATAAATAAAAACTAAAAAAAACAAACATACAAAAGAAAAAAAAAACCTAAATAATAATAAATAAATAATAAAAAATACATAATACTTAAAATAAAAGTACCAAATAAAATACTAAAAAAACTACACAGTCACAACTACTTTAAAATGGTTATAAAGTTAAAAAAAAATTTCCCTATAATAAACATGTCTATTCTTACCTGCTCTGTGCAATATAATTGCACAGAGCGGCCGTGAACCTCCTCTTCTCGGGTCCCCCGCTGGCTGTCCTGGTCCCTCCTTCCTGTCCAGTGCCGCTTCCCATGGGGCCACTCGTGCATGCTTGCTCCCGAGCCCCGCTGCTGTGTCCAATGACACAGACAGAGGGACTTGGCTCCACCCCCACGCTCCAGTGTCACTGGCTTTGATTGACAGCAGTGGGAGCCAATGGTTCTTTGTGCCCTAGCAGAGCCAGCGAGACCCGGAAGTGAGGAGAGAGAAGAGCTTCAGACATAAACAGCATCGGATCAAATGAGAGCTCGTGTAAGTACTGGGGGCATTTACCGTAATGCAAGGATAACATTAAGGTAAAAAATGTTTAGGCTTTAGAACCACTTTAATACACTACATATACTATATAAGATAAAATAATAATAAAATACAAAATAATAAAATAAAATTTTAAATGCTGAAAAAAAAATATAAAATAAAATATTAATAAAACTACAGGGTCAGAACTTCATTAAAATGCTACAAATAAAATATAACATAAAATAATGTATGTGTATATAGATGATGTTCTAGCCTGAAGAAGGGCGTTCTGTACTTTGCCTGAAAGCTAGCTATTTGGAACATAACATGCAACCTTTGTCTATTTTTGACTTAGAATAAATTGCGATCCTTGTTTAAATTATTTATATTTAAAAAAAATATATATCTCTATCTATCTATCTATATCTATATAGATAGATATATATATATATAAATATATATATATATATATATATATATATATATATATTTTTTTTTTTTTTTAAATAATACAATTTATAAAAAATGTAAATATCATAATAAAAATAAAGTACTAATAATACTAAAGGGTCACAACTATATTAATACACTACATATAAAAAATAAAATAAAATACTAATAAAAATAATAAAATAAAAAATAATAAAAGTAAAATATAAAATGCTAATAAAATACAAATAAAACTATAGGGTCAGAACTACGTTAAAATGCTACAAATAAACACAAATAATATATGTGTATATAGATGGTGTTCTAGCCTGAAGAAGGGCGTTCTGTACTTTGCCCGAAAGCTAGCTATTTGGAACATAACATGCAACCTTTGGCTATTTTTGACTTAGAATAAATTTTAAGTGCAGCAGTCCTTGTTTGAATTATTTATATTTCAAACTATATATATATATATATATCTATATATAGATATAGATATAGATATAGATATAGATAGAGAGAGAAAAAGTCCAAGAGGTTGCTGCACTTAAAAACTTCTTTGCTTTATTTCACAATATCTTCAGGAAAGATTTACAAAGCAAGCATAATCATTCCAAACAATATCAAAGGCAACAAATGCCTGCACAGTTTGAAACTGTGCAGGCATTTGTTGCCTTTGATATTGTTTGGAATGATTATGCTTGCTTTGTAAATCTTTCCTGAAGATATTGTGAAATAAAGCAAAGAAGTTTTTAAGTGCAGCAACCTCTTGGACTTTTTCTCTATATATAAGGTCGGTGGGAAGACCTGATTGCTGGCACTAAACTGTAAGCAGAGTGCGCTTCTCCTCTACAATTGTATATATATATATTTATTTATTTTTATTTTAAAGAAACAATACACTTAAAAAATAATACAATTTATAAAAAATGTAAATATCATAATAAAAATAAAGTACTAATAATACTAAAGGGTCAGAACTACATTAATACACTACATATAAAAAAATAACATAAAATAAAAATACAAATAATAAAATAAAAAAATAATAAAAGTAAAATAAAAAATGCTAATAAAATACAAATAAAATTATAGGGTCAGAACTACAGTAATACGCTACAAATGAAATTTAATATAAAATCTGAATAAAATACTAAATAACAATACATTTAAAAAATAACAAATTAATAAAAATTAAAAAATATATAATGATAAAAATAAAATATAACAAAAGACAAAAAAAAACTACAGGGTCAGAACTACATTATAACACAACAAATAAAATATAATAAATATATACATATATATATATATATATATATATATATATATATATATATATATATATATATATATATATATATATATATATTTATTTATTACTAAATAAAAATACTAGTTAAAAAAGAAACGAAATAATAAATATAAAATACTAATAAAATAAAATATAAAATTATAACCCTAAGGGTCAAAACTAAATGTATGATATTGTAAGACTGGAGGAAAGTGGAGTTGCTCATACTAACCAACCGGGCTTCACTGATTATTTTGTACTAGTCAGTACTTTGGCATGCACATCAGTTTTTCGTAAATGAAACCCAGGGGGTTTAATCCATAAAACTAGGCAGGCTAAAAATGGGTATGTTTTGCACTTTTCAGAAAACACATGATAATTATTTATTTTGCTGAACAGTAGAAAATGCATAATTCTGAATAACCTGCACACCAGGAAAACACACAGGCTGCAGGAAAATGTATACAATGCACAGAAATTCACATGGTAAAGCATGGTCTGTAGTCACAATGTAAAATCCTAAACTCATTACTCATCCTGTACTCACTCACATTGTGTTCCTATTATTTCTCACCTCCTCCTATTAATCTCAACCATCTTGAAGTTTGTAAACATACTTTGTGAAGATCGCACACATTTACCTCTCTGAATTCTGTGACCCGGAGTCACTATGACCTGTGAGTAGGCACTGCTGTGTCACACATTTCACAGAGCCCGCCTTAAGGCGGAGTCAGTACAGGAATCACTGCTTGCAGGCAGCAAAGTACCATGGGATGTGTAGTCCTTAGAAATGGAGGAGACGTTGCAAAGCATGCTGGGAATCCAGGAAGTTGTGGAAAGAGACGGCCAGCAGACAGGCAGCACTCACAACATGAAAGGAGATTTTTCAAGTAATCTTATATTGGATTGTCAGATATAACTATTGTTTGTATTGCAACCTATGTAATACAGAAATATAGTAAAGCAATGCTATTGAAAGTCTGTACAATTAAAGTTAGGGGAAAGCTCGTTTGTCTGTACTTCTCCTGTGGATCACAGGAGTTCAGTTCATTCTGCACTCCTGTCACCTGTTTTCAGCAGACAGCGGGCTCAAGCCCGCTGTCGGCTGACGTCACAGAGCCTGTCCAGGCTCAGGAAAAATCGTGACCATATGATCCTGATCCTCCCACATGCCTGGACCGGCACCCGGCTCAGCCTCTCAGCAAGCCGCTGAGAGGCTAAACCAGCCACTCCCATCCCCTCCACAGCCCAGCGCTCAAGTGAGCACCGGAGGGGCAGAGCAGAGAGCGGTGACTAACAGTCACCGCTCTCTGCTCAGGGAGCTCTGAGAACCGAGCTATCGGCGGTGTTTGATCGCTCAGTTCTCAGCCTTAGAGCCGGCAGGGGACAGATGCAGCATCCACCTAGGTAAGTATGATTCTAAAATAAAAAAAAATCCCCATACTTCTCCACTTGCCGAAAGGCCTATAGTAAAAATAGGTCATTTGTTTGAAGTTAAATACCAGGTTATGGCAACAGTTAACTGCCATAACCCGCCGGTATATATTTTTTTACTATAGGCAACTCTCTTTCAGATAAAAGTGGTCATGCGGGCGGATTTGACGCGGGACCACTTTTAGAAGCGGCGGAAGGAGTGTTAACCCCCCCTTCCCGCCGATTCCCGGTCCGATCGGTGAAGCCTGGGAGTGTTGGATCGCTGCCGGGTTTGGCTGTCATTAGCTAGGTATGGAGAAAAGTAAGTAATATAAGAGAAAAGAGCCGGCAACTCTAAAGTCCTTGTTGTAAAAACGTATTGGCTACATATGAGCATTAAAAAGCAAACAGCTGACGCTTTTCGGCGTGGACCCTAGTCATAGCCTGACTAAGGCCCATGCCGAAAAGCGTCAGCTGTTTGCTTTTTAACCGCTTAAAGACCAGCCACCGCCGTTATACTGCGATAGGTTGGCTCCCCTGCGTGAATCGCTGTTATGGTACGTTGGGCGCTTTAAGAGCTCTAGGGGGCACCCCGCGGCGCAACGATGGAGCCGATGCGTGTGCCCAGCAGACGCGGGGTCCGCCGGGTACCCGCGATCGCTCCTAATAGAGACGGAACGGAGATCTGTTATTGTAAACAGACAGATCTCTGTTCTGTCAGGAGAGAGGAGACTGATCTGTTGTTCCTACTGCTTAGGAACAACGATCGGTCTCCTCCTCCAGGCAGTCCCATCCCCCCACAGTTAGAAACACTCCCTAGGACACACATTTAACCCCTTGTTCCTTTTCCTTCACTGAAGGCAAGGACCCCTTGGGTCCTATTCCCACTCCCCTTTTATTTTGACCCCTTGATCGCCCCCTAGTGTTAACCCCTCCTCTGCCAATGACATTTACACAGTAATCAGTGGCTATTTTTAGCTCTGATCGCTGTATAAATGTTGATGGTCCCAAAAATGTGTCAAAAGTGTCCGATCTGGCTGTCCCAATGTCGCAGTCCTGCTAAAAATCGCAGATCGCCGCCATTACTAGTAAAAAAAATAAAATAATAAAAAAAGCCATAAATCTATCCCCTATTTTGTAGACGCTATAACTTTTGGACAAGCTAATCAATATACGCTTATTGCGATTTTTTTTAGCGGAAAATATGTAGAAGAATACATATCGGCCTAAACTGATGAATAAATTTGTCTTTTAAATTTTTGGGGGGATATTTATTATAGCAAAAAGTAAAAAATATTGTTTTTTTTTCAAAATTGTTGGTCTTTTTTTGTTTATAGCGCAAAAAATAAAAACCGCAGAGGTGATCAAATACCACCAAAAGAAAGCTCTATTTGTGGGAAAAAAAGGACGTCAATTTTGTTTGGGTACAGCGTCGCACGACCGCGCAATTGTCAATTAAAGCGATGCAGTGCCGTATCGCATAAAATAGCCTGGTCATTAAGAGGGCAAATCCTTCCGGTCCTTAAGTGGTTAATGCTCATATGTAGCCAATACATTTTTGAAACAAGGACTTTGGAGTTGCCGGATCTTCTTATATTATATATTGTATTTAGTGTGAGAAGACACACTGAGCCTTGGCACCTGTGCTGCAGACTGCACACCTAGGAATGGATTGCTCATGTTGAGCATGTTTCTTCTTTGCTCATGGAGAAGAGTAAGGTCGAGATGGCCACCACTCATCTCTATGCCCTTGGAGGATTGGAGCGACGCCATGACGTTCCCGGGTCTATGTCTGGATAATTAAAATCCCCCATTACGATAACACTTCCCATCCTTGCTGCTAATCCAAATTGTGATAGGAGGTCCATCTCCCCCTCCTCCCTCAGGTTAGGGGGCCTATAGCATATTATTAGCATATAGTATATAGCATATAGTATTATTTTCCCCTCAGCTTCATCCCTTTGGAGCTCTACCCATAAGGATTCCACCTCCTCCCTAGCTCCCCTATTGATGTCATCTCTCACATTCACTTGTACATTATTCTTGATATATAGGCAGACCCCTCCCCCTTTTTTACCCTCTCTATCCATGCGATAAAGGGTATACCCTTGAATGGTTGCCAGCCAATCATGAGAGCTGTTGGACCAGGTCTCTGAAATTCCCACAAAATCTAAATCCTCTTCAGTCAACAGTATCTCTAGTTCACCCATCTTGACCGCCAGGCTCCTGGCATTGGTGGACATGCCACGTAGTTTAGACCGGTCGCATACTATCCTCTTATTGGGTGTTCCGAGATTGCAATTACTATACTTACCTCGGCTTTATGTGCTTTAGTCAACCTACAGCTAATGCCCCAATACTACCCTCTGGAATATGTCCATTGCTGACTATCTCTACCTCTGGACCCCCCCCCCCCCCAGTTTAAAAACCCCTCTAACTTTTCAGCCACTTTTACTCCCAGCAGATCTGCACCCTCCTCATTCTCCTCATTTAGGTGGAGTCTGTCCCTTCTATAGAAATGGTGACCGACTGAGAAGTCACCCAGTTCTCCAGGAACCCAAACTCCTCCTTACTACACCAGCTCCTCAGCCACTTTACTTCCCTAATCTCCCTCTTCCTTTCTGGTGTGGCTCGATGTACCGGTAATATTCCTGAGAATACTACCTTGGAGGTCCTTTTTCTCAATTTAGCTCCTAAGTCCCTAAAATCGTTCTTTAGGACACTCCATCTGCCTCTGACTTTGTCATTGGTGCCAATGTGCACCATGACAGCTGGGTCTTCCCCAGCCCCTCCCAGTAATATGTCCACAAGATCCGTGATGTGCCGAACCCGAGTGCTCAGTAGACAACATACTGTTCGGTGCTTCAGGTCTTGGTTACAGATTGCCCTCTCTGTCCTTCTAAGAATTGAGTCCCCTACCACCAGAATCTGTCTTTCCTTTCCCTTCGCTTCCCCCCCCACTCTCAATGAGGGGTTCTTCCCCTGGCAGCTAGGGGAGTCCTCCAGCTCCAGAAGTGCTGGTCCCTGACTGCTTTCACCAATGTCACTCAATGGAGCATACTTATTGGGATGCCCTAGCACTTCCCCCTCTATCCTTTCTGTCACCCATCTACTCGTTTCTAGTGCCTGCACCTCTTTGTCTCCATCCGCCTCTGTGCTGGCCCCTGCCGGGTATGTTCCCGGCTCTCCTTTAGTATGGAGGGTCATCCTTATTTCTATTACATTCCTTGTTATAGGAATGAAAGTGATAAAAAAAGATAAAGACGAAGGGACAGTGTAAAAATAAACAGTAAAAAAATAAAATAATAAGTAATAAAAAAAATATAAATAAATAATTAAACTGCCCCATCCCTCCATGTTTGCACGCAGAAGTGAACGCATACGTAAGTTGCGCCCACATATGTAAACAGTGTTCAAACCACACATGTGAGGTATGGCGTGAGAGCAATTATTCTAGCACTAGACCTCCTCTGTGACTCTAAACAGATAACCTGTAAAAAAAAAGTATCGCCTAAGTACCGTAGTTTGTCGCTATTCCACGAGTGTGTGCAATTTTAAAGCGTGACATGTTAGGTATTTATTTACTCTGTGTAACATAACATTTAAAAAAAAAATGGCTTATCTATGAGGTTTTTTTGCATTAACATTCATTAAAGTGTATTTTTTCCAAAATATTTGCGTTTGAAAGACTGCTGGGCAAATACTGTGTGACATAAAATATTGCAACGATCGCTATTTTATTCTGTAGGGCAGGGGTGTCAAACTCAATTTCATTGTGGGCTGCATCAGCATTATGATTGTCCTCAAAAGGGCCGGTTGTATCTGTAAGATTAGATGTCCAGCGCATCCCCTCCCCTTACATTAGATGTCAAGAGCCACCCCACCATCAGAAGTTGAGTCCCCTACTCTCCCTAACATCACAGTGCACCCCCTTTCCTTATGCTGCTGTTGGGAAGAAGCTGGATGCATTGCTTGAAAGCAGAAAGGAGGGGTCTGGAGGAGGACTAGAGGAGGGCTGGAGCTCTCCTGCAGCTGCAGGAGCGTTGTAAGGGCCACATGAAATGGCCTGGAGGGCCGGATTCGGCCCGCGGGCCTTGTGTTGTGTTTGACACCTATGCTCTAGGGTCTCTGCTAAAGAAAATATATTATATTCGGGGGTTCTAAGTAATTTTCTAGCAAAAAATGTTGAAAATGATTTAAACTTTTAAACAAAAAGTTCTAGAGAAGGCCTGGTCTTCAACTGGTTAACAATGGCCTTATACAGCTGCTACACTGTTGGTCCGGAAAGGGACCTGGACCAGGATGATTCCTAACAGAGGTGGACGGTTCTTGTAAGCAAACCATCAGGCCCACAATATACTTAGAGGTGCGTTTAGAAAACATTTGCACAAATCTTCATCTTTTAAAACTAGATGTAAATTTGTTCAGTGTGAATGGGCCAAAATCGAATGTTCTCAGGCTATATATAGTCTCTGCAGATCTAACGTGTGAGTGGGGAAAATACAGCATTACGGCCACTAGATGGCACTGACTATGACAGGAAAGAAGTACAGTGCATCCGGAAAGTATTCACAGCACTTCTCTTTTTCCACATTTGTTAAGTTACAGCCTTATTCCAAAATGGATTCAATTCATTATTTTCCTCAAAATTCTACAAACAATACCCCATAATGACAACGTGAAAGAAGTTTGTTGGAAATATTTATAAGTTTATTAAAAATTAAAAAAATTATAAATCCCAAGTACATAAGTATCACAGCCTTTGCCATGACGCTCAAAATTGAGCTCAGGTGCCTCCTGTTTCCACTGATAATCCTTGAGATGTTTCTACAACTTGATTGGAGTCCACAGACAGTTGATTGGACATGATTTGGAAAGGCACACACCTGTCTATATAAGGTCCCACAGATAACAGTGCATGTCAGAGCACAAACCAAGCCATGAAGTCCAAGGAATTGTCTGTAGACCTCAGAGACAGGATTGTGTGGAGGCACAGATCTGGGGAAGGGAACAGAAAGACTTCTGCAGCATTGAAGGTCCCAATGAGCACAGTGGCCTCCATCAGCTGTAAATGGAAGAAGTTTGGAACCACCAGGACTCTTCCTAGAGCGGGCTGCCTGGCCAAAATGAGCAGAAGAGAAGAGAAGGGAGAAGAGCCTTAGTCAGAGAGGTGACCAAGAACCCGATGGTCACTCTGACGGAGCTCCAACATTTCCCTGTGGAGAGAGGAGAACCTTCCAGAAGAACAACCATCTTCTGCCCTCCACCAATCAGGCCTGTATGGTAAAGTGGCCAGATGGAAGCCACTCCTCAGTAAAAGGCACATGACAGCCCCGCCTGGAGTTTGCCAAAAGACACCTGAAAGACTCTCAGACCATGAGAAACAAAATTCTCTGGTCTGATGAAACAAAGATTGAACTCTTTGGCCT